>NC_134356.1:70318473-70622946 GCF_048569485.1 Anomaloglossus baeobatrachus
GCAGCAGAGCGCAACGGCATCAGGCGGTCTTTAGCTTGACATGTCTTGGGAATAAGAGTCACACAGCTGAGGAGTTGTGGTCAGCTCTGCGGTCCGAGTTTAATAAATGGTTGTCTCCACTCAACCTGCAGCCTGGTAAGGCCGTGTGCGACAATGCTGCAAACCTGGGTGCGGCCCTTCGCCTGGGCAAGGTGACACACGTACCTTGTATGGCTCACGTGTTGAACCTTGTCGTCCAGCAATTTTTAACACACTATCCCGGCCTAGATGGCCTTCTGAACAGGGCACGAAAACTGTCAGCTCACTTCCGCCGTTCAAGCGCCGCAGCAGAGCGACTTGCATCGCTCCAGAAGTCTTTCGGCCTGCCGGTTCATCGCCTGAAATGCGATGTGGCGACACGCTGGAATTCAACTCTCCACATGTTACAGCGACTGTGGCAGCACCGGCGAGCCCTGGTGCAATACGTCATGATGTATAGCCTGGGCCAACGAGATGCAGAAGTGGGGCAGATCACCCTGATGGAGTGATCTCAGATCAAGGACCTATGCACCCTTCTGCACAGTTTCGACATGGCGACGAATATGTTTAGCGCTGACAATGCCATTATCAGCATGACGATTACAGTCATTTACATGCTGGAGCACACGCTAAACACTATTCGTAGTCAGGGGGTGGGACAACAGGAAGGGGAGGAACTACAGGAGGATTCATATGCGCAAGACACAACAACATCACCAAGGTCCAGACGTTCATCATCACCAACGCGGCAGGCATGGGACCATGGGGGACAGGGATCAACAAGGGCGCATGGTAGCAGGCGACATGTTGAGGAAGGTGCAGGAGGACATGAAGATATGGAGGACGAACTGTCCATGGACATGGAAGACTCAGCAGATGAGGGGGACCTTGGTCAAATTTCAGTTGAAAGAGGTTGGGGGGAGATGACAGAGGAAGAAAGAACGGTTAGCACCTCTATGCCACAAACACAGCGTGGACTTGGTCCGCATGGCTGCGCAAGACACATGAGTGCCTTCTTGTTGCACTACCTCCAACATGACCCTCGTATTGTCAAAATTAGAAGTGATGATGACTACTGGCTTGCCACACTATTAGATCCCCGGGACAAGTCCAAATTTTGTGACATAATTCCACCCATAGAAAGGGACGCACGTATGCAGGAGTATCAGCATAAGCTGTTACTCGATCTTAGCTCGGCTTTTCCACCAAACAACCGTGCAGGTGAAGGGAGTGATTCTCCCAGTTGTAACTTGACAAACATGGGACGGCCTCGTCATCTTCAACAGTCTACCCGTACCAGTAGGACCGTATCTGGTGCTGGTAACAGCAATTTTATGGAATCTTTTCATAATTTTTTTAGACCCTCCTTTGCAAGGCCACCAGAGACAACAAGTCTGACACATAGTCAACGGATGGAGAGGATGATACAGGAGTATCTCCAAATGAACATCGATGCAATGACTTTGCAAATGGAGCCTTGCTCCTTTTGGGCTTCAAATCTAGAAAAATTGACAGAGCTCTCCAGTTACGCCTTGGAGATTTTGTCGTGTCCAGCTGCCAGCGTTGTCTCTGAACGTGTCTTCAGTGCTGCTGGGTGTGTGCTGACAGATAAGCGCACGCGTCTGTCCAGTGACAATGTGGACAGACTGACGTTCATCAAAATGAACAAGTCATGGATCCAGAAGGAATTTACTACCCCTGTGTCATCCTGGGGAGAGTAAATGCTTGTGGATTTGGAATGTGCTTGATGCAAATCAAAACATCCTGTTTGCAACTAGGGCACAAGTGCTGCCACTGATGGGGTGTCTGTGTGCCCAATTTTGGGAAAAAAGGTAGACTCCGCTTGGAGTAACCCTTGCTTGCTGTGTTTTTTAAAAATGATACAAGATGAACAGATCTGAAGGCAAGATGAAGGCAACATCATGTCTCCGCCTGCACTTTTCTCACAAACCTGCATTTTTCCAGGGACACCCTACTCAACACCGTCTACAGACAGCAGCCAGATCTCTGTCCCTCAGATGTGGTCAAATAAAAGGCCACTTACTGCGACCCATGACAAAGCTAAGTGGTTGACTCTATCCCTCTGTAAGCTGTTGGCTACCGAAATGCTGCCTTTACGCGTAGTGGACACACAGGATTTTACAGACCTTATGTCTGTCGCTGTGCCCCAGTACCAGATGCCCAATCACCACTGCTTCTCCAAGAAAAGCATGCCCGCGCTACACCAGCATGTCGCACACAACATCATCACCACTTCCTTGAGAAAATCTGTGTGCGACAGGGTGCATTTCAACACAGATACTTGGACCAGTAAGCATAGACAGGGTCATTACATGTCACTGACTGGGCACTGGCAAACTATGGTGAGAGATGGAGAAGGGTCTGCTGTACAAGTCTTGCCGTCCCCACGAGTTGTTTCAATCCTTGTTCAGTATGTAGAAGTTAATACACTGCTTCTGCCTCTTCAACCTCGTGTGGGTCCTCTACCTTGGCGCAAACCCTGTGTGGTCAGGCCACCCTTCCTTGCAACTGCGCACAAGGACTACCACACACCTCCTTACTATGCTGGCAGCAGAGCTCAATGCCATCAGGCAGTCAAAGTTTTACTTTGAAATGTATGGGAAATGTGAGTCACACCGCTATTCCAGAGAATAGTAGTCAGGCAGGGTCAAAACATTAATTGAGGAACAGGAACAGAATGGGACGGCCAGGACTTAATCAGAAAACAAGCAGAGGTGAAATGCGTATCGGCCAACAAGGTACATAAACAGCAAGCAGGAAAAGTAGTCAGGTAACAAGCACACAAAATCATAAAACTGAACTGGGGGTAAAATTAACCAGAGGTTCATAGCTATGTCTGGCAGTGGTCTGCAGACAGGATGGGCATAAAAAAGGGTGTGGTGTCTTCCCATTGGTTGTAGCTGAATGATGGTATTTCATCTGTGAGATACCCACCAGCTACATTCAGCCAGAGATTCTGCATCTGTCAAGGTAATGCAGCCCAGTGGGTGAGCATAACCTGCGTCCACCTGCGCCGCTGGCATCGACTACTCTCCCATCATCAGCACTATTCATGAAAGGAACACGTTGTCACCTGGCAACCGGAGTACAAATTGACGGAGCGGACTACGTTGGTGACTTAACAGCCGTGTGCGGCAATGATGCAAACCTGGCTGTGGGCCATCGTCAGGGCAATGTGACACACGTGCCTTGTATGGCTCACGTGTTGAACCGAATTCTCCAGCAATTTTTAAAACACCATCACGGCCTACATGGCCTTGTGCAGCGGGCACGCTCACTATGTGCTCACTTCCATCGTGCGCACACAGCAGCTCAACAACTTTCATCACTCCGGAAGTCTTAGGGTCTGGCAGTTAAACGCCGGAAATGCGATGTTCCGACACGCAGGAATTGGAATCTGCACATGTTGCAGCGTGTGTGGCAGCACCGCAGAGCCCTGCTGAAATACGGTAAGACATATAGCCTGGGATAACTTGATCCAGAGGTGGTGCAGATCACGCTGCTGGAGTGGTGTCAGATCAAGGACCTATGCACCCTGCTACACAGTTTTGAAATGTCGACGAAGATGTTTAGCACTGGCAATGTCATTCTCAGGGTGACAATTCTGGTCATCTACATGATGGAGCACACTGTAATTATTATTCAGAGTCAGGTGTTGGGACAAGAGGAAGGGGAGGAAGTACAGGAGGAGTCATATGCGGAAGGGATAACAAGATCTACGAGGTCCAGATGGTCAGCGGCACCTATGCGGCAGTCATGGTGAGGGAGAGGGATTAACAAGGGCGCATAGTATCAGCAAAAAGTGTTGATGAAAGTGCAGGAGCCCATGAAGAAATGGAGGACGAATTGGCGATCGGCATGGAAGACTCAGCAGATGAGTGAGAGCTTGCTCACATTTCGGTTGTGCGAGGTTGTGGGTAGAGGACAGAGGAAGTATGCACGATTCTCACCTCTCTGCCACAAACACACCAAGGACTTGGTCCTCCTGGATGCACAAGACACATGAGCGGATTCTTGCTGCACTACCTACAACATGACCCTCGGATTGTACGAATTCAAAGTAATCCAGAATACTGGGTTGCCACACTGTTAGATCCCCGGTACAAGACAAAATTTGCCGAACTAATTCCTGCCATAGAAATAGACGCACGTATACAGGAGTATCTGCAGAATGTGGTACGCAATCTTAGATCTACTTTTCCACTAAACACCAGTGCTGCACAGAGTGAATCTCAACGCTTTGTCATGGATAGGAGGAAATGGTCTTTTACTTGTCCACATCGGAGGGACCGAGGGATGGCTGCTGTGCTGAGATGGCGTTGAGTACGGTGTCCCTGCACAGTTGCACTTTTGGTCATATCCCAAAATGAGTTGGAAAAGGACAGATGCTGTTGGAAAGGGGAACAGGTGTGTTGGAAAGGGGAAAAAAATTTTGGTCCGTGGATTTGGTGGTTAAGCAACTGTAACATTTGCTGAAGAAACACCATCTGTTACAGTGGGACTGGCAGATTTGGATAAAGTGGTATATAATCTGTGACCGCTATATAACGAAAATTAATAAGAAAAGAAAGAGAAAGGTATATATCCCCATCAGCAGTCAGTGTCCACCGTGCTCCCAGTTGGAAAAGGAGAGGTTGGCAACTGGAAGGTTTGGTGGAGGATACAGAGCTGTGTGGCTATGAAACTAATAGTAGCCTGAACCGAGTTAGACGCCATTCGGATCTGGAGACTGTGAGCCCTGTTAGCGTCACAGGGTCCACATGCCCACCAAGCCCAGGAACTCCCTGTTAACAACACAGGGGCCATTGAGTACGCTGACCGTGTGCGTAGGGGCCACACCTGTGGACAGCAGGCGCATCAGCAGCAGCAGGCCTGTTAATGCCACTGGGCTGCACAAGCAGGACTGTTAGGACAGGAGCTGGTCTTAACCGTTCTGCGTTACCAACTGTGGTGGTGGCCTGCATCCACCACCCTATCCCTGCCTACCTCTGGCCTAAAGCTGCAATGGGTTCAACACATGGAGGTGTGCTCTTTCGGAGCATAATAGAAGACTGTGCACCTCCTTGTTGGCTCCAGCCCCTTTGATAACCTGGGTCCGCCCCAAACCATGGTGAACCACAATGCACCTCCTATAGACAAAAGTAGAGTGACACGTCATGAGTGGCATAACTAGCGTCCTATTTGGAAACGCAACTTCAATGATGACCTCATGGCTGCCATGACCCAAACACCTCACCAGTCATCGTCTGACCATCAATAATGCGATGACAAGTCATAGGTGTGGGCCTCTGCAAGCCATTTGGGAGGACACCTGATGCCCTGTGGTCTATATGGGACCCCCACATCAGGGCCAGGGCCAAAGAGTTCATTACCGGACCTAGTCTCTGATGCAGGAAGTGCCTGAGCATGCTCAGTAGCATGAAATACAGTCTCTGAAAAAAGACTATCAGCTTTAGCATGGTGTCTAGGCACAAAACAGGACTTAGACCCGGCACGGAATGCAAGCACCTGTGCAAAGAGGCTTTTCACACTTAGTGTGGGAGCATGCGCTGTATCCCGAAATGAAGACTTAGCGTCAGGAATGGCACAGTCAGGCTGAGCATACTCACTAGGCGAAACACTGTAATTATGTTGCAGCTGGGGTACATCGGCACACGCATGCGCACTTGCTGCCTCTCCACACTTAGACGTGGAGGGGAAATTTGTCTTGGAGATGCTGTCTATGAACAGAAGGAAAAGCTAAAGGAAGCCTGACTTTCTATCCCTCCGAATTATGAAATGCAGCAATGAATTCCATGAGTTTGCTATAACATTAGCGTAGCAAAATGTGCATGAGGGTGTGATGTAGAGGTGCTAGAAATAGCTTGTCACCAGTGGGGCACTAATGGAATACAACAGCCAGTTCTATGATGCCACAAAATGGCAGTATTTTGTGCTATCATTATAGCTTATTAAAAACAGAGCACGAGGTTGTCATGCAGAGGTGCTGCACATAGATTTGCAGTAGTGTGAATAGACAAAAGTACAATAGCCACGTTTAGGATACAACTAGGTACAGTGAGTGTTTGCTAGTATAATGGCTGAGTTTAAAAAAGTTGTAGTGTGCAATGCAGGCAGACGTGCTCTGCAAATGTCTTTGCACTAGTGGGACTATAGCAAAGTCCAATAGCCACGTTTAGGATGCCACTAGGTACACTGAGTGTTTGCTAGTAAAATTGCTTAGTTTAAAAAAGTTGGAGTGTGCAATGCAGGCAGATGTGCTCTGCAAATGTCTTTGCACTAGTGGGACTATAGCAAAGTCCAATAGCCACGTATAGGATGCCACTAGGTACACTGAGTGTTTGCTAGTATAATGGCTTAGTAACAATGAGTTGTAGTGTGCAATGCAGGCAGACGTGCTCTGCAAATGTCTTTGCACTAGTGGGACTATAGCAAAGTCCAATAGCCACGTATAGGATGCCACTAGGTACACTGAGTGTTTGCTAGTAAAATTGCTTAGTTTAAAAAAGTTGGAGTGTGCAATGCAGGCAGATGTGCTCTGCAAATGTCTTTGCACTAGTGGGACTATAGCAAAGTCCAATAGCCACGTATAGGATGCCACTAGGTACACTGAGTGTTTGCTAGTATAATGGCTTAGTAACAATGAGTTGTAGTGTGCAATGCAGGCAGACGTGCTCTGCAAATGTCTTTGCACTAGTGGGACTATAGCAAAGTCCAATAGCCACGTTTAGGATGCCACTAGGTACACTGAGTGTTTGCTAGTATAATGGCTTAGTAACAATGAGTTGTAGTGTGCAATGCAGGCAGACGTGCTCTGCAAATGTCTTTGCACTAGTGGGACTATAGCAAAGTCCAATAGCCACGTATAGGATGCCACTAGGTACACTGAGTGTTTGCTAGTAAAATTGCTTAGTTTAAAAAAGTTGGAGTGTGCAATGCAGGCAGATGTGCTCTGCTAATGTCTTTGCACTAGTGGGACTATAGCAAAGTCCAATAGCCACTTTTAGGATGCCACTAGGTACACTGAGTGTTTGCTAGTAAAATTTCTTAGTTTAAAAAAGTTGGAGTGTGCAATGCAGGCAGATGTGCTCTGCAAATGTCTTTGCACTAGTGGGACTATAGCAAAGTCCAATAGCCACGTATAGGATGCCACTAGGTACACTGAGTGTTTGCTAGTATAATGGCTTAGTTATAATGAGTTGAAGTGTGCAATGCAGGCAGATGTGCTCTGCAAATGTCTTTGCACAAGTGGGACTATAGCAAAGTCCAATAGCCACGTATAGGATGCCACTAGGTACACTGAATGTTTGCTAGTATAATGGCTTAGTTAGAATGAGTTGGAGTGTGCAGAGGACAAGAGGGTACAGTGGCAGGATTGTGGTGCTCTGGGTAGAGGAATGGAAGCCTGCCTTTCTATTCCCTCCTAATGGTGAAATGCAGGGAGGAAATCCCTGACCTGGGCTACACAGACGCTGTTGCTGTTTGCAGGACCTGTCACCTATGGCTCTCTGACCCTGCCGCTTTGAGCCCTTAAAAGGACTGCTAGAAAGTGCTCTCCCTAAGCTGTCTAACGCTGTGTATGCAGCGCATACAGCTGTATCGGCTATAGGACTCAGGAGGACGGAGCTGCGACACTGATGTCTGACACCAAAGACGCAGAAGGCAGATAATGGCGTTCGTGAAGAAAATGTCCGGTTTTATAATGCAGGGACATGTGACATGCAGATCCTATCACACATGCCGTTGCTTCTCTGGCTCAAAGTCCACTTAGCTGTGTGTGTGTCTGTGATTGGCTGACATGCTGGCCCGCCCCACAAGACGCGCGCGCTTAGGGAAGGAAGACAAGAAAAAAAAAAAAAAAAATGGCGATCGCCATTATAGAAACAGCAGTGATCTGAAGGCGCTGTTCACGCACACTATACACTGAAATGTGATAATAGTTTGATTCACAGAGTGACTTACACTATTACAGCAGAAACCAAGCTATGATTTAGCTGTTTTTTGGCTGCTAGAACCGTTCTCGAACGTTTCTAGAACTATCGAGCTTTTGCAAAAAGCTCGAGTTCTAGTTCGATCTAGAACATGCCCCAAAATCACTCGAGCCTAGAACTGGAGAACCACGAACCACGAACCGCGCTCAACTCTAGTTGAGAGGAGCAGGAGGAGAAAGTCTGAAGCTCAAGTTCTGAGAGCAGAGGTGTCGGGGTTGGAGCCCTGGCATATTGGCTAGGTGGCAGATGGTGGTCCGTGTCTGACAGGAGACGGGAAGACAGCAGCCGGAGATTATAGGTCCATCCCTACCCACGGAGGGGTTAACAACCAGCTGCCATCCCATCGTCCCCGGATGCTCCACAACAGCAGCGGTGGTGGCACACCTCACCACACACCATGGGTGGCGTCACAGACTGACTACGGAAAATCCCATACAAATACGTCCCCTTTCATTTGAAGTGTCCGCGTGACCCCTGGGTCCGGAGAATCCCTCGAGCCACACTGCGGATCCGGATCCAAGCAGCCCGGCTGCTACTGACGTGGGGGCGGCACACTTATTACTGTCTAAACAGGTCAGCAAATACACAATTAGGCCTCTGCCACACTCACGTGAAAATCACGCACGTGCCGAGAGACACGTATTTCCCCTGCGTGTTGCGTGCAGGTAAGTACGTGTCTCTGGTACGTGCGGGTCAGGTGTGTTCTACGTGTGCTATCCGCGATAGCACACGTAGAACCAGTAATTTACATACTCACCTGGTCCTTCCTGCTGTCCGCGCTGCTGTCCGTGGTGCTGATCCTCGGTCACCAGCCCATCCGTCTCCCCCCGCTGCTGCTGCTGCCAGGCAGTGAAGTGAATATTAAATGAGCATAATGAGTGGCGGTTGGCAGCAAGAGGCAGAATCGGCAGAGACAGGAGGGCTGGAGAAGGTGAGTTAATGTTTTTTTTTTTTCACTGACACGTGTGTTTTCTCTGGCGCGTGTCACACGGGACCGCATCCACACTACACCCGTGTGGTACGGGTGCGGGCCATGTGACACCCGTGCTGCGGGAGAAAACACTGACATGTCAGCGCTTTGAAAAATGCACACACGTACAAACGCGCACGGACACACGTTCCGTGTGGTTTTACGTGTGTGTGCCTGCTACAATAGGGTAGCATTGCCTAACGTGTCTCCGTGCCGCCGGTACGTGTAAAAAATGACAAACACGTGCCGGCGGCACGGATGTGTGTCGCAGGCCTTAATGAGCAAAATGATTAATTTGTCTGGTGAGATAATTTTTAGGGTAGTTGGTTAGTAGTAAGTATAAAGCTGTTCTAATGGGTGGTATAGTAAGTGGGAGTAGTGTGCAAGCCGGATAGATACCTTAGGTCATGGCAAGTAGGTGTTTGTGGCATCAATCAACTGACCATCTGGGACAACAGTGGGATCAGTACTCCCGGGAAGGACTCCAGTTGGGGACGTATAGAGGTTCATCCCTGTCCCAGAGTCATGAGCTCAAAGCCTGATCTCTACCGAGGTTCCCGTCAGTGGACTGACTCCAGCGGTATGAGTCTCCATATGGAGATGTGTCATAGTCCTGGATGAACAGTTAGCACAGAAATCTAAGTTAGACAAGGTGAGTCAGACAGCGGTTGACACTGTTATAGAGTGTTATAGAGAACAGGTCCCTGTGAGTGGGATGAGACTCTGGCCAGTGAGGACTATATGACTTTAATGTGTGGGACTGTGCTTTTAAACAGTAAGGAGAAGGTTATAAGAACAGCAGAACGATGGAGCAGCCCAAAGTAAAATTGTGCCTTAAAGCTAAACGTGCTGTAAAGAACTTGTTCATATGTTGTACACTCAGTGGAAATTTGTTCACGGTACTGTGCAAAGTGTTAAATAAAAGACTGTTCAGAAAGAAACCATTGTGTGTTTGTGACTCCCCAGTGGAAGAATCCTGGCCAGCACGATGGCCTAGTCACAGATATGGCTTGTACAACCAAATTCTACACACCTAGCCAGGATCACCGCAACCAATCCCTTCCCCCTTGCTCTGTGGAGTTGACCGGGTTGTGGACCACAGAAGGACTGAGTCACTAGCCAGCAAGTACCACCCCGGCCCCCTTCGCATATGCTGCTCATAACATGATGTTCTATGAGCACAGAAAAATCATATTAATGATTGTTTTGTGGTCACAGTGATGTGGCCGACCAGTCTAAAGAGGTCATTAAATGACACAGCAGTAATCATGCATGAAAATCCAATATGAAATGATTTAGAAACCACAAGGAATCGATACAGACAACTTATTGGAAGATTATATAACTTATTAGAACTATAAATTACTACTTATTATGTGTACTAATACTGTGTCGCCCCCGCGTCGGCAGCCTGCCGCTCGGATCCAGATACGCAGTGGCTCGAGGGGTCTCCGGACCCTCAGAGTCGGGCTCGCACGGCCACCCGGAATAAAAGGGGGGTATTTACAGTGGAAGATATAGAAGGTTCGTAAAGCTACCTGTGGTGCGTGGTAAGATTGGAATACCACCGCTGCGATTGGGAGTACCCGGTGGCAATGGTGTGGGCAGCCAGGTGTTTAACTCCTGCATGAGTAGGGAGAATGCCCCGGGATTTGGTGATGGTGTCGTCCAGGTGCCGTCGGGCCGGTAAGGGTTAATTGCGTACTTAGTCCAATAACGCTGATGCTGACAACCGTGGTAAACCAAAGTTCTTGATACACTGCAGCAGTAAGGGAGAACGCCTGGATCTCGTGCCCGTTAGTGTTGCTTGTTAGCCTGTGACCTTAACCATGGCACCTCTTGTCTGTATTTGGTCCCTTTTAGCATGGAACTAAACGGGTCCTGCTCACCAGTATGGCTAACTGGGTGAGCTTGCTCTCAGGATTCACGCTTGGGATTTTCTGGACTATGTAATGGCAAAGTCCTATCCCCCTCGTTGCAACACCAAAGATCGGGGACCCGTAACCAAGGAGGAGATGGATATCATGCAGAAGGGCAGATTGCACAATACCCTGTGACGACCTGATAGGCCAGGGCGTCACAATACTATTTACTTACAGCAAGTTATATTGTGCTTCAATCTTAGGTTTAGTCTGTTAAATGGCCACAGTGTGAACATGCTCCTGCACGTTGCACGTTTACCACCTTATGCTGTAGCTCATTTCTTTGGTTTTGCTGTAGTTTCTTATACTTCATTTAATTTATGTAGCTTTCCATGAGCAGGTGTCTAAACAGAGGTGTCTTGGTCCTGTTCTGCCCCATATACAGTGAGTTTGTCTGACACAGGGTGAGGTTTTAACACCGATTGGGGTACACCTTGTTGCAGTGCGATGGCTTTTATGTTGTTTTGATAAAAAAAAGTTTTACTAAGTTCACTATGTATATGTCCTATTACTATTTAGTTACTTACTGCAGGGAATGCGCTCATTTTGTTTCTATCTTAGACTTTGTCTGTTAAATTGCCACAGTGTTAAGGCCCCGTTACACGCTACGATTTATCTGACGATATGACGTCGGGGTCACGGATTCTGTGACGCACTTCCGTCATCGTTAGCAACGTGTCAGGGCCGGGCGGTCGGGCAGACCCAGGAGGTGGATCCACTGGACCGAACTCTAAGATGGTGGTAGGGAGTCCGGTAGCTGAAGCACTGATGGGCAGCAGAACAGTCCGTGCAAGTGAAGGTAGCGAAGGAGTCCCTGGGACCACGGAGTCACAGATGGTAGTCCGGGTGACGTAGCTCAGGTTCGGAGGCCGAGATGATGTCAGGCGGGGTCCGGAACCTTGGGAGCGAGATGACAGGTCACCGCAGGGATCCGAGATGGTACGGACTGTCAGATGGCAGACGGACAGCGTGCGGGGCTCGGGATTCAGCAGGACTGGATGGCGAGGCGGGATCAGCTCTAGAAGAGAGATACGTAAGTATGGCAGGAAAACACAAGGAGACCTGACTCCTAGCTCAGAAAACACGAAGATCAGGCCCCGCCCCCTTGGACAAGAACCCCCTTTATACCCCGTACCTGTCTAACCTCATTTCCTGTTAATGGGCGCTGGCCCTTTAAGAAAGGGTCAGTGACCGCGCGCGCGCCCTAATGCGCGTGCGCGCGGCCCGGGTGCCAGAAGCCAGGGAAGGAGGCTGAGAGGAGGACGCAGGGGAGCCGAGCAGGGCCTGGGAGGCCGTCGGGCGCCGGGATCGGCGGCCAGGAAGCCCAGGAAGGACGGGCACAAGGGACTGGGACGCGGGGAGCGTGGCAGGTGAGCCGGGGAGCGGGGCAGGGGACCCGGGAAGGGGAGCCGAGGACCCGGGGAGCGTGACAGTACCCCCCCCCCCACGCCCCCCTCCCCGCAACCGAGACATGAAGGCACGGATCAGAGGAGTGCCCACATTCTCCCTGGGTTCCCAGGATCTATCCTCAGGACCATACCCCTCCCAGTCCACCAGGAAGAACTGCCGGCCACGAACAGTCTTCATGGCCACGATATCTCTTACCGCGTAGATGTCGTCCTCAGCAATAGGAGGAGGAGCCGGGCTGGCAGCAGCGGAGAAGGGACCAAGGAACACCGGCTTGAGGAGAGAGACGTGGAAGGAGTTGGGTATTCTCATCGTGGCCGGAAGCTTCAGTTTGTAGGAGACCTCATTGATCTTGCTGAGGACCTTAAACGGCCCGATGTAGCGAGGACCCAGCTTGTAGGAAGGAATCTTCAGTCGGATGTACTGGGAAGCAAGCCAGACCAGGTCACCAGGAGAGAAACACGGAGGGTCTAGACGCCTTTTGTCAGCGTGTTTCTTCATCCGCTGGGAAGCGCGCCCAAGGGACGCCTTGACAGAGTCCCAAATGGTAGCGAAGTCACGGGCTACAGTATCAGCAGCAGGGACATCCGAAGAAGGGGATATAGGCAACGGGACGGAAGGCTGTAGTCCGTAAACGACATGGAAGGGAGATTTGGAGGACGACTCACTGACGTGGTGGTTATGGGAGAACTCAGCCCAAGGCAGAAGCGTGGACCAGTCGTCGTGATGGACGTTGACATAGTGACGTAAGAAGGATGTCAAGATTTGATTGACCCTCTCCACTTGGCCATTAGACTGAGGATGGTAAGCGGAAGAAAAGTCCAGAGTCACTCCCAGATGTTTGCAGAGAGCCCTCCAGAAGCGGGAGGTGAACTGAGTTCCTCTGTCGGACACGATGTGGGAAGGAAAGCCATGTAAGCGAAAGATGTGTTGTATATAGGCTTCCGCGAGTTCCTGAGCAGAGGGCAGTCCGGGCATAGGGACGAAGTGAGCCATTTTGGAGAACCGATCCACCACGACCCATATGACTGTGTGTCCGGAGGATACTGGCAAGTCCGTAATAAAGTCCATCGCTATGTGTTGCCATGGAACTGAGGGTATCGGCAGAGGCAGAAGACGGCCATAGGGCAGGTGTTTGGGCGTCTTGTTCCTGGCACAAGAGGGGCAGGCAGAGACAAAGGCGGCAACGTCCGTGCGAAGGGATGGCCACCAGTAATGGCGTACAATCGCACCCCATGTTCTCTTCTGGCCTGCATGGCCGGCTGTTTTCGAGGCATGACCCCAGTGTAACACTTTTTCCCTGTCGGTCTCAGAGACATAGGTCTTCCCGGGTGGTATCTGGGCCAGAGTGACAGGAGCCACCGGAACAATCTTGTTAGGAGAGATGATAGGTTGGATAGTCTCTTCCTCCTGCTCCAGGGGCATGAGAGACCTAGACAAGGCATCAGCGCGTATATTCTTGTCCGCGGGTCGGAAATGAAGCTGGAAGTCAAACCTGGCAAAGAATAAGGACCACCTGGCTTGCCGTGGGTTCAGTCGCTGAGCGGACCGCAGGTATTCCAGGTTCTTGTGGTCCGTGTAGATAATCACGGGGTACACTGCTCCTTCCAGGAGGTAGCGCCACTCCTCCAGAGCCAGTTTGACCGCTAATAGCTCTCGGTCACCGATGGTGTAATTACGTTCAGGTGCTGAGAAGCTTTTAGAGAAGAAACCGCAAGTCACCATCTTCCCGGAGGAGGATTTTTGCATGAGCACTGCTCCGGCTCCTGAGGAGGAAGCATCCACCTCTAAGGTGAACTGGCGGTTTAACTCTGGTCGGTGGAGTACAGGAGAGGAGGCGAATGCTCGCTTCAGGGAGCAAAATGCGGCGTCGGCCGCAGGTGACCAGTCCTTTGGATTAGCCTCCTTTTTGGTCAGAGCGGAGAGAGGAGCAGTCAGGGCGGAGAAGTGAGGAATAAACTGGCGGTAGTAGTTGGCAAATCCCAGGAACCGTTGGATTGCCTTCAGCCCAGAAGGGGGAGGCCAGTTGAGAATGGCGGAGACCTTCTTGGGATCCATCTGCAGCCCAGTCCCCGAGATGATGTATCCCAGGAAAGGAAGAGAAGACTGCTCAAAGACGCACTTCTCATATTTGGCGTAGAGACGATTCTCTCTCAGTCTTTGTAGAACCAGCTTTACGTTCTCTCTGTGGGTCTGGAGGTCCGGAGAGAAAACAAGAATGTCATCCAGATAAACTACTACACATACGTAGAGGAGGTCCCGAAAAATGTCGTTCACCAGTTCTTGGAATACGGCAGGAGCGTTACACAGACCGAAGGGCATCACACAGTATTCATAGTGCCCATCGCGAGTATTAAACGCGGTCTTCCATTCGTCCCCAGAGCGGATACGAACTAGGTTGTAGGCACCCCGAAGATCCAGTTTGGTGAACACACGGGCTCCTCTGAGCCGATCGAACAGTTCGGGGATGAGCGGTAGGGGGTACTTGTTTTTTATAGTAATCTGATTCAAGCCCCGGTAGTCAATGCATGGGCGAAGGTCACCCTCTTTCTTCTTAACGAAGAAGAAGCCTGCTCCCGCAGGAGAGGAGGATCTCCGGATGAATCCCTTTGCCAGGCTTTCCATGATGTAGGTGGACATGGCCCTGGTTTCGGCTGGAGACAACGGATATATCCGTCCTCGAGGTGGTGTTGTTCCTGGGAGCAGGTCGATGGCGCAATCGTAGGGACGGTGTGGCGGAAGTACCTCAGACTCCTTCTTGTCAAAAACGTCCGTGAAGGACCAATAGGCCGAGGGCAGACCCGGTAGGTTCTCAGGAACCGGAGGTCGTCGGACTGGTTGTATAGACTTTAGACATCTCTCATGACAGGCAGAGCCCCAACGGGTGATTTCGCCAGTACCCCAGTTGACTGAGGGTTCGTGTGTTCGCAACCAAGGAAGTCCCAGCAGGACTTGGTGGGACATGTGTGGAAGGACGTAGAGAGCGATGTTCTCGGTGTGCAGAGCACCGATACGCAGTTCCACCGGCTTCGTGATCCAGGAGATGGTATCAGAGAGGGGTCTCCCATCCACCGAGGCAATCAGTAGGGGCTTCTCGAGTAGAGTAACAGGCAGCTGGTATTTGTCCACCGTGGCCTGCTGGATAAAATTGCCTGCTGCTCCGGAGTCGAGGTATGCCTCAGCCGTGAAGCGCGTCTCTCCTGTTGATACTTGTACCGTCCACATAACTGGGTCGGAGAGAGTCCCAGCACCTAGGGTGGCCTCTCCTACCAACCCTAGGCTTTGGAGTTTCCCGGCCTTTCCGGACAGGAGCGTAGGAGATGTGTGTCCCCTCCGCAGTAAAAGCAGAGGCCCTTGGCGAGCCGCTCTGCTCGACGTTGGTCAGACTGTCGTACTCGATCAACCTGCATGGGTTCGTGGACAGGAATCCCAGCTGTAGATGACTGTGGCACAGAGGACTTCTGTGGCGGAGAGGAGTGCCGTACCGCACGTCGCTCACGAACCAGCTCTTTGGAGCGCTCCTGAAAACGAATGTCCACTCGCGTGGCTAGGGCAATCAGGGCATCTAGGGTGGAGGGCATGTCACGACCCGCCAACTCATCTTTGATGCGACTTGACAGTCCTTCCCAGAAGGCGGCTGTCAGGGCCTCATTATTCCACCCGAGTTCAGAAGCCAAAGTGCGGAAACGGATGGCGTATTGGCCCACCGTCAGTGTTCCTTGACGTAGGCGGAGAAGTGATGAAGCAGACGCAGAGGCGCGTCCCGGCTCGTCAAAGGTACTGCGAAAGGCCTGCAGGAACTCTTGAAGATCCTTGGTCATGGGGTCCTCCTTCTCCCACAAGGGGTTCATCCACGCCAGTGCCTCGCCCTCCAGGTGAGACATTATAAAGGCGACCTTGGCTTGGTCGGAAGCGAACAGATGGGGCAGCTGCGTGAAGTGAAGGGAGCATTGGTTTATGAAGAACCTGCAGGTCTTGGGATCTCCAGCATAACGAGGAGGTGACGCCAAACGGAGTCGGGAAGCATCCGACGCGGCTGCCACTGGTGCGGGAGCCGTGGATTGCCTAGTGGGAGACCTGGGTGCTGCAGGCGTCATTGATGCTTGTAATGTGTACAGGCGAGTGTCCACGGAGGTCATAAATTGCAGCATGCGGGTCTGGACTTCACGCTGGCGTTGGAGTTCCTCTTGCAGGGCCAATAGTGCTGCAGCGGGATCCATGGCCTGATCTTACTGTCAGGGCCGGGCGGTCGGGCAGACCCAGGAGGTGGATCCACTGGACCGAACTCTAAGATGGTGGTAGGGAGTCCGGTAGCTGAAGCACTGATGGGCAGCAGAACAGTCCGTGCAAGTGAAGGTAGCGAAGGAGTCCCTGGGACCACGGAGTCACAGATGGTAGTCCGGGTGACGTAGCTCAGGTTCGGAGGCCGAGATGATGTCAGGCGGGGTCCGGAACCTTGGGAGCGAGATGACAGGTCACCGCAGGGATCCGAGATGGTACGGACTGTCAGATGGCAGACGGACAGCGTGCGGGGCTCGGGATTCAGCAGGACTGGATGGCGAGGCGGGATCAGCTCTAGAAGAGAGATACGTAAGTATGGCAGGAAAACACAAGGAGACCTGACTCCTAGCTCAGAAAACACGAAGATCAGGCCCCGCCCCCTTGGACAAGAACCCCCTTTATACCCCGTACCTGTCTAACCTCATTTCCTGTTAATGGGCGCTGGCCCTTTAAGAAAGGGTCAGTGACCGCGCGCGCGCCCTAATGCGCGTGCGCGCGGCCCGGGTGCCAGAAGCCAGGGAAGGAGGCTGAGAGGAGGACGCAGGGGAGCCGAGCAGGGCCTGGGAGGCCGTCGGGCGCCGGGATCGGCGGCCAGGAAGCCCAGGAAGGACGGGCACAAGGGACTGGGACGCGGGGAGCATGGCAGGTGAGCCGGGGAGCGGGGCAGGGGACCCGGGAAGGGGAGCCGAGGACCCGGGGAGCGTGACACAACGTCGTTGCGTGTGACACCTACGTGCGACTCCGAACGATCGCAAATAGGTTGAAAATCGTTGATCGTTGACACGTCATTCACTTTCAAAACATTGTTCATCGTTTGGAACGCAGCAGACATATTGGTAAGTTTGACACCCTGCCAACGACGAACAACATCCACATGACCGCCTTGGTCAAACAATATATCGCTGTGCGATTTTGCATTGCTTGTGAGATCGTTACGTGTGCCCGCTACTAAATGACCTATGTGCGATCTCGGCAAATCGTAACTACAATCTGAGCATGTCACATCGATCGTCAGATAAATCGTAGCGTGTAAAGTGGCCTTTAATGTAAGCAGATGTCAGGAATGCAACACGCAACAAAGGCTACTCAGTGGTGACTTCAACAGTTTTTTATAATGCAGGAATAGGAAGATAGGGAAGCAATGGGTAACCTAAGGACAGTGCAGCAATTAAAGGCAGTTCAGGCATCAGTTGGCAATAATCACAGTTGCAATCAACTGCTAAGTTGCACACAATCACTTAAAATGTTGGTCAACAAATTCCCTTAATGATAACCCAATTCCGGTCCTTTCATCAGGGAAATGTCATCTAATTTTTAGTCATGGAATATAACTAAATCAGTAAACTTCAAATGTAAATAGGTATATCTATACTAACGGAACACTTAGCTTGACTTTGTTTCACTAAATTAATAGTCTGGCTTTTATAATTTCTTACTCTCTGAGTACCATAATTTAAGGTGGGAAGTAATGGCCCAGCTGGTTTGAGCGCTGCACTGGAGCAAATATTTGTTCTCTGTCTCCAGTCCTCTCTGTCTGATCTTCAATGCTTGCCCATGTCGTCTGGTCCTTTTCTGGTAATGGTATTCGGTATTCGGTGTTTGGTTTTTGGGTTCCTCTAGTGATTATATTCGGTATTTGGTCTTGTTCCTCTGGTTATGTGATTGATATTCGGGTTCCTCTAGTGATGGTATTGCTCAGGTCTCCATTGGACTCAGTATACTCACAGATGCTTCCACTACATATGACACAGGCCTGCCCTTCTGCATACTCATTCACTTCCCTAATAGTCATGGCACCAACTTTACTCCTTTCTGCCTGGCCAGTCTTTTATATCTTGTAACTTGACCACAGGTGTAACCTGACTGGGCGTTCCCATCAAACTATTCTCTGGAGTAAACACACTCACTACAATTCAGTTCCTTTTTGGTTCTGGTTCAACAGTAGATGGCGATATCGATCTACAGCTGCTAATCAGTATTGAAGATGGGAGCCTTCTTATGGGCACCCCCTTACATTAACATAATATTATATGTGGTATGTATACCAACTTACGCTCCAGCTTATTTCCTTGCTTTTTTTTAGATTGTATAACTTGGCAGATTATATACATTCTAGAGTTGATGTGAGCCCATACGCATGTGTGGCGCCCCAGGACCTGGTCGCCACAACAGCATTGCCCTCCCAAAGGGTTAATGCTGAGCCTGGAGGTAATTGGGAGATCTATTGGCCAGTAAGTTAACACCCAACACAGTTCTCCCTCCGGCCAGCAGGGGGAGCTCTGAACCTGGAACTTCAGGGAGCATTCCTTAAGTCTGGCTGAAGGGAGGAAGTAGTGGTTAGTCTGTAGGGAGCAGTAGAAGTGAACAGACGCAGAGTGAGCTGTCCTGTGAATCTGGGGCCTAGAGCTAGAGTAGCTTGGCCCAGAGAAGCAGGAGTAGCTGAGAGGCAGCGGAGAGACTCGGACATCGGAGTCTGTGGCCACCAGGGCTTAAACATATTCCCTGGTAGCCGAATCCGAAGGGCAGGAGAGCTGCAAGCCCCTGGCCCAAACATCCCAAAGGTACAGCTGCAGCATCGAGGCCCGGTGTGGACTCCAGCAGAGAAGCACCAGAGAGGGCCTGCGCAGCCTGCTACAGAGGGAAAGGGACGTACCATCAGTCCCAGCAGCACAGAGGGCCATTGCTGGATTCAGAGAAGCAGGGTCCTATCATAACAAAGAAAAGTACAGGAGTAGGCCTCATACTCAGCTGGCCAGAAAGATCACCCCAAGTACTTCCAGGCCGACCGGATTCCCCATCACCACCTGTAACGGTCTCCCAG
The DNA here is from genome assembly GCF_048569485.1 of Anomaloglossus baeobatrachus. Taxonomy (NCBI): domain Eukaryota; kingdom Metazoa; phylum Chordata; class Amphibia; order Anura; family Aromobatidae; genus Anomaloglossus; species Anomaloglossus baeobatrachus. Next base: position 70,337,905 of record NC_134356.1, read on the forward strand.
GACTGGACTGTGTTCGAAGTAAAAGAGGAAAAGGTAAAGAGACTGTTGTTTGTGCCTGGTTCTTTCATTGCCTGTCGGCCCTGCACCGTGTTAGCCGCACAACCCCATAGACTCTCACAAGCACCAACAGCGCCCCGGGCATTGCTCCACCTGTGGGGAGCAGTACCAACATTGCTGCCACATCATCACCCCGGAGGCCTTACACAGCAGCGGCGGCTTCATAGCCGCAGACCACAGGTGGCGTCACGAACACAAACTTTATTACTTCAAGCCACATATTTTACTGACACCCACCAGGGCCACGGAGCCGGGCCCAGCCACCACTGACTATCACCGGACCAGTTCTGCCCGGCACCGGGTGTCCCATAGCCCTGGGGTGGGCGAGTCAACTTTTGGCGTCACGAACAGGATTTCGTGCCCGGTCACACCGGGTACTGTGCGCCTGCAGGAATTGTGCTTAAAAGACTGTGTACTGGTTGTAAATTGCCGCCGCCATTAGCCGCGCCGAGCGCAGGAAGAAAGGGGGCGTGCCTGACAAAGAGCGCGAAGGGAGCGCGCCATCAGAGCAGAGCGCTGTTAACCCCGCGCGACCCAGAAGAAAATTTGAAAAGTGAACGGAGCCTGGTAAGGTTCACTAAGGGGGAGGAAGATGTCCGACTCAGAGGGAGAGCAGGTGGCTGCCATCGCCCAAGGCGCCGCAGCACCGGCCGAAGCAGTCCCAGTCGCCGTCGCCCCAGCCCCCACTGTAGCGCCGGTAATGCCGATCACCATGCCGTACATCCCGGGAGCAGAATGGCTGCCGCAGTACTCCGGGGAGTCCCATACCTTGAGCGACTTCAGGGAAAGGCTGCACAGCTTGTTCCGGGTGTATCCGCTGACTGAGAGCCAGAAGGTGGGCATATTAATGGGGCAGCTGGCCGGCGCAGCCCAGCGTGAAGTGAAGTCCTGGCCTGATACAGATAAAGGGACAGCAACCCAGATACTGGCCAAGCTAAAGAGTACGTTTGACACCCGCACCGCAGCAGAGATAAAGATGAGATTCTTTGGGTGCAAGCAGCGGGCCACAGACAGCATAAGGGACTATGCCTTAAACTTGCAGGAGGCCCTGAAAGCAGTTAAACAGGTGGACCCAGAGAGTGTACGTGAAGAACACAAACTCCTAACTGAGCAGTTCATAGAGGGGCTCCTGTCAGATGCCCACAGGACCCAGCTGCGTATCCTGGTCCTGCAGAACCCTGCTCTGGACTTTGCAAAGTTTAAGGACCAGGCCATCAGGGTACTGAGAGAATCTACACCGAATGACCCAGTACCCCTCCGGCCTCTTGCTATCACGTACCCCGGGGTGGTGCCTGCAACCCGAGCCACTGCAGGGGCTGAGGCGCAGTCCCTGGATAAGGATCCCACTGCAGAGCTCAGACAGCAGTTCCAGGAGCTGACCAAGACTGTGGCTGCCCTTGCCAAGACCGTGCAGTCTCTACAAATGACCCCCTCGGCTGCAAAAATCGAGTTGGCCTCCAGCCCAGATGACGTCCCATGGATGCGACAGAGAAGGATTCCGCCGACCCGAGGCAGAGACACAGACCGGTATGATTCAACAGGACAACCGATCTGCCGCCGCTGCAGCCAGGCGGGCCACATTGCACGACGCTGTCCTTTAAATGGGCTGAGCCTGGGGCCAGGAGCCGACCCCCAGGTGTAAGGAAGCCCGGCTCAAACCCCAGCCGCAGCAAGTATGTGGGAGGACGACCGGTCCTTCCCATTGTGCTGGATGGGATCCCTTTGAATGCCCTCCTGGATACGGGGTCCCAGGTAACAACCATCCCCCACAAACTGTACAAAAGATATTGGGCTGATTCAGACATTGACCATGGCCCAGATGATGATTTAACAATTGTGGCCAGTAATGGTCAGCCCTTACCTCAAATTGGGTACAAAGAAGTAACCATTAAAGTGGGGCGGGTAGAATTGCCATGTCAGGGGATGATAATTGTAGATATTGATCGCAAAGAATCTGACCCACTGCTAACCATTGGTACAAATGTGATAGAAAATTGTATTGCCGAAGTGATAATTTTGTTGCAACAGGCGTCTGAAACTGCCAGCTCCGGGCAGCAGCGTGCCCTACAGAGGGAGATCAGAGCCCTGATGAGGAGGCAGCAGGTAGAGCTGGCCGGAGGAGAAATTGGCAGTGTGAGGGTAAGTGACCCCCTCCCCATTGCAATACCCCCAAGAAGTGAAATGTTGATATGGTGTCGGGCAGCAATAGGCCTCAAGGGTCAGGATTACCATGCCTTGGTAGAACCAGTGTATTCAGACAGTAGGCCTGGAGTCCTGATAGCCAGAGGGGTAGCAGACGTTCGCAAGGGGAGAGTGCCCGTCCGTGTCTTGAATTGTGGGGAGGAGGAGGCCAAATTGCCCCGGTACGCCACTGTAGCAAAACTGTACACTGTCAGCAACAATACCATTAAAACAGTGGAACCCTTGATCCCGTCCGACCAGGCGGAAGACAATGGCTCCAAGGGGCAGCTGGAAGACTGGTGCCAAAAATTACATGTAGGCACCGACTCCACCCCCTCGCACCAAAAGCATGGGGTTTACCGGGTGGTACAGGAGTACGAGCGGGTCTTCAGCAAACACCCCCTAGATTTTGGGCAGGTGAAAGGGGTTAAACATCAAATCCCCACGGGTGACCATCATCCCATTAAAGAGAGATACCGCCCTGTACCCCCCGCACAGTATCAGTGTGCCAAGGAAATGTTACGAGAAATGAAGGAGGCTGGGGTTATCAGAGATAGTTGTAGCCCCTGGGCAGCTCCACTAGTGCTCGTAAAGAAAAAAGATGGTACAATGAGAATGTGTGTAGATTACAGGCAAATTAACCGCATTACACATAAAGATGCTTATCCACTGCCCAGAATAGAGGAGTCACTAACAGCCTTAAAGTCAGCTAACTATTTCTCCACCTTGGATCTCACCAGTGGGTATTGGCAGGTTCCCGTGGCAGAGGCGGACAAGGAGAAGACTGCATTCACGACACCAATGGGCCTCTGTGAGTTCAATTGTATGCCATTCGGGCTCTGCAACGCCCCAGGGACATTCCAAAGGTTGATGGAGTGCTGCTTGGGCCACCACAACTTTGAAACCGTGCTGTTGTACCTGGATGACGTCATAGTCTACTCCAAGACTTATGAGGACCACCTGAAGCACTTAGCAGAAGTGTTTGAGTCCTTGTCGAAATATGGCCTGAAGATCAAGCCGTCCAAATGTCACCTCTTGAAGCCAAAGGTACAGTACCTGGGCCATGTGGTCAGCGCAGAAGGTGTGGCACCTGATCCGGAGAAAGTCACTGTAATCAAGGACTGGCCAAGACCCACCACAGTGAAGGAGGTGCGGCAGTTCCTTGGACTGGTGGGCTACTACCGAAGGTTCATTGATGGTTTCACCAAGATAGCAGCGCCCCTTCAAGATCTCCTGGTGGGCCAGCCAAAGCAGGCTAAGAAGCAGAGCCCTCCATTTGAATGGAGCAGCCAACTAGAAACATCCTTTGTCCGGCTGAAAGGGGCTCTCACGGGAGAAGAAATTCTGGCCTACCCTGACTACAGCCAACCGTTTGTACTGTATACAGACGCCAGCAACATGGGACTGGGAGCAGTTCTGTCCCAGGTACAGGGAGGCAGAGAGAGGGTGATAGCGTACGCCAGTAGGAAGCTTCGGCCCACAGAAAGGAATCCAGAAAACTACAGTTCCTTCAAGCTGGAGTTCCTCGCTATTGTTTGGGCAGTGACTGAACGCTTCAAGCACTATCTGGCATCGGCCAAGTTCACCATCTTCACGGACAACAATCCATTGACACACCTGGCAACAGCCAAGTTAGGTGCGATGGAACAGCGATGGATGGCCCGGCTGTCTAACTTTGACTTTACCATCAAGTATCGGGCTGGCAAGAAGAATAACAATGCTGATGCGCTGTCCAGAATGCCTCACTTACCCGAGTCTGGAGAAGACCTGGATGAACTCGAAGAGATAGAGTTACCGGCTTTCCATCACCAAGGTGTTTCCCAGTGTGAGCATGCTGTGGGAGTGAAGCGCTCAAGCCAGCACGAGGTCTCGGTCAACCCATTACTCCACCATAATTGGGAAGAGACACAGAACGGTGACCCGGCCGTGCGATTGGTTAAAGAGAAGCTAGCGCAAGCTGAGGCCCATCTTGGCCCAGACGCTCCAGAGGAAGCCCAGCAGCTGTGGAAGGAGAGGGGACGACTGTTCACCTACCAAGGCAAGCTCTGCAAGAGATATGTCAACTGGCGAACAAATGAACTTGTCTGGCAGATAGTGGTTCCGCAGAGGGATGCTCCAATGGTCCTAGCAGCTTATCATGATAACGCAGGACACTTCAGGTGGAAGAAGTTGGAGGCCCTACTCCGTGATCGGTTCTATTGGGTGCACATGAGAAAGATGATCGAGAAGTGGTGCCGAGACTGTGGCCCGTGTAACCTGAGGCGGAAGGATGATGCCAGCCAAAGGTCTCCCCTACAGCCAATTGTCACGAAGCAGCCCCTGGAGTTGGTGGCCCTGGACCACGTGAAGTTAACACCAAGCCGGTCAGGCTATGTGTACGCCCTCACCATTGTGGACCATTACTCTCGTTTCCTGGTAGTAGTGCCTGTGAAGGACCAGACAGCCAGAACAGCAGCTAGAGCGTTCCAGGCATCCTTTTGTCGACCTCACGGTTATCCGGAAAGGGTACTGACTGATCAAGGTCCTGCATTCGAGGCCGAAGTGTTCCAAGAGTTCTGTAACATGTACGGCTGTAAGAAAATCCGAACCACACCGTACCACCCCCAAACCAATGGACTGTGCGAGAAAATGAACCATGTGGTTATTGATATGCTGAAGACCCTACCTCTGGAAGAAAGGAACCAATGGCCGGAGAAGTTGCCAGATCTGGTAGACCTGTACAACCATATCCCAGTAAATTCGACCAACTGCAGCCCCGCTTACCTGATGCGAGCCAGACCTGGCAAGTTGCCTGTAGACTTTGAGATGGGGACTGTGTCGCCTGAGGCGGTTCAAGAAATAGAGGATTGGGATACAGAACGGCAGCAGCGGTACCGTAAGGTCCAGGAATGCGTAGAGAGGAGCCTGTCTCAAGCAAGAACGAGACAAGAGCAGCATTACAATCAAACAGCCCCAGCAACTCCCTTAGCACCGGGAGAACAAGTCCTCAAGAAGAAGCGGAGGACGCATAAATTGGATGATCAGTGGGAAAACGAGCCCTACACCATTATCCCCTCCAACTTTGACAATAGTAAGGTATGCCTCATAAGCAAGGATGAAGGCAAGACCTATCAAGCAATTTCTCGAGACCGCCTGAAAGCGTGCCCTGAACGGTGCAGAATCCAAAGAGAAGTGGAAGAAGTACAAGGAAGTCCCCAAAGTCAAGAGAAAGAGGGGGAGATGATCCAAACCATCCTTGGAAAATTCCCCAAAACTTGGACCCGAATAAACAATGCCATAGTGGTACCAGTTTTGACGTTTCCGCAGTTGGTCGAGCCAGAAACAGAAAAGATTCCGGATCCACCTAAAGAACCATCCGCTCCCACACGAGATGACACGCCAGCAGTGGAACAGGAGGATCAACCCCCTGTCAGTGGTGAACCTGTCATACCCTTGGCGACTCTTAGACCACATAGGCAACCATCACGCTTATCTATCGGGGTTAGGCCCACCTGTAGTGCTGAGGTAGAAGACACACCAAGTAGTCAGGGACAAACACCAGAGCTACGCAGGTCCCAACGCAGCACTCGGGGACAACCCCCTCCAAGGTATAGAGAGTCAACTGTATAGGGGAAAGAGAGGGAGTACTTATTAGAATGTAAATAGTTATGCGAAATGTCTGTAATGTTGTGTACAAAATGTTTTTCTTTTTCTTGATTGCAAAAATGGACAATTGGGCCACTGGACTATGGGTGGCCAACACCTAAATTGTTCATAGTTAGCATTAGTGTGTTCAACACCCCTGAAGGAAAATCCGTCCGGCGTGCATAGAGTGGGGTCATCAATGCTCTGACGCACGCCCAGAGCCTACGTTGGGGGTTTGATCGCGGCGGGTCCCCCATGGAGCAGTGTAATGGACACCCGGCAGGGAGCCGCACTGGACTCTTATAGTAATGTTTAAGTTTGTAACGTTCAAGTAATGCGCCTCCCATAATGGGATGAAATGTTCTAACATGTTATGTTTGTTTCTACAGTCCGGGAGTACTGAATTTAACTAAGGGGGAGTGTGGCGCCCCAGGACCTGGTCGCCACAACAGCATTGCCCTCCCAAAGGGTTAATGCTGAGCCTGGAGGTAATTGGGAGATCTATTGGCCAGTAAGTTAACACCCAACACAGTTCTCCCTCCGGCCAGCAGGGGGAGCTCTGAACCTGGAACTTCAGGGAGCATTCCTTAAGTCTGGCTGAAGGGAGGAAGTAGTGGTTAGTCTGTAGGGAGCAGTAGAAGTGAACAGACGCAGAGTGAGCTGTCCTGTGAATCTGGGGCCTAGAGCTAGAGTAGCTTGGCCCAGAGAAGCAGGAGTAGCTGAGAGGCAGCGGAGAGACTCGGACATCGGAGTCTGTGGCCACCAGGGCTTAAACATATTCCCTGGTAGCCGAATCCGAAGGGCAGGAGAGCTGCAAGCCCCTGGCCCAAACATCCCAAAGGTACAGCTGCAGCATCGAGGCCCGGTGTGGACTCCAGCAGAGAAGCACCAGAGAGGGCCTGCGCAGCCTGCTACAGAGGGAAAGGGACGTACCATCAGTCCCAGCAGCACAGAGGGCCATTGCTGGATTCAGAGAAGCAGGGTCCTATCATAACAAAGAAAAGTACAGGAGTAGGCCTCATACTCAGCTGGCCAGAAAGATCACCCCAAGTACTTCCAGGCCGACCGGATTCCCCATCACCACCTGTAACGGTCTCCCAGGACTGGACTGTGTTCGAAGTAAAAGAGGAAAAGGTAAAGAGACTGTTGTTTGTGCCTGGTTCTTTCATTGCCTGTCGGCCCTGCACCGTGTTAGCCGCACAACCCCATAGACTCTCACAAGCACCAACAGCGCCCCGGGCATTGCTCCACCTGTGGGGAGCAGTACCAACATTGCTGCCACATCATCACCCCGGAGGCCTTACACAGCAGCGGCGGCTTCATAGCCGCAGACTACAGGTGGCGTCACGAACACAAACTTTATTACTTCAAGCCACATATTTTACTGACACCCACCAGGGCCACGGAGCCGGGCCCAGCCACCACTGACTATCACCGGACCAGTTCTGCCCGGCACCGGGTGTCCCATAGCCCTGGGGTGGGCGAGTCACATGCCTTGGCCTATCGGCTATGACAGTAGTATCTGTCTGATGGCCGGAAACATTAAAAACTGTAATGTAGTCACTACTTAGAGGATGTACAAACAGAAGAGTAGTCAGGAAAGCTGTAGCCTGGTAACAGTAGGACACGTAAGGATTCATGGAGTACACAGAGTTAGGTCACAATCCGAGGGGCAGAATTCCAGGAAGGCACTTAATAGATTCAGGGAGTAAACTGAGATGTGGTCAGGTAACAGTCTGAAATCTAAAGCTAGGAGGTCACAACAGAAAGAGGGAGTAGGCAGAGAGGAGTCAAAACAACAGTTCGGGATCAAGAAACAATAGATCAGAACACTTGAAGGAACACAGGCCAACAGCACAACAACTGAACCAGAATGTACGATTGGCAAGGAGCAGAGCAATTACCAGGAAGATGAAACACCTGAGTAATCAGCACCTCCCAGAACCAACATGGAAGCCGGCACTGTCAATCAACCTGCCAGTTCAGTAACTCAGGAAAACACAGCAGAACATCTCCTAATGTGCAAGATGCTCTGCACAGAGGATTCGTGTCACTACCAGCTCAGTAGTCCAGGAAAGCGCAGCAGAGCATCTCCTAGTGTGCAAGATTCTCTGCACAGAGTAATCATGTCACTGTCAGCTCAGTAGCCCAGGAAAGCGCAGCAGAGCATCTCCTTGTGTGCAAGATGCTCTGCACACAGGAATCGTGATAAAAACAATCTCTTATCTTTTTTGATTAGTTATTCTGACACGACATCCCCATTGGGGCGTGACTCTCATGTGACATCATGCCTGGTGTTACGGTTGCTGCGAGCACTGGAGACTATGTCCAGATTTCTTGCTACTGCACATGTGCGAGCGCTGGAGACTAAGTCCAGATTTCTTGCTACTGCACATGTGCGAGCGCTGGAGACTAAGTCCAGATTTCTTGCTACTGCACATGTGCGAGCGCCGGAGACTAAGTCCAATCTTGGAGCCATTGCACATGTGCGGGTGACATCATCGCTGACACGAGGTCACATGTCTCTGACACCTTCTATGCCGATTGGTCGCTGGTCATGTGCTTGTGACGTCTTGCTCGGTGATAGGCCAGCATGACGTCACTCCTGTCGTTCCGGCAGCGGATTGGCTCTGGTGTCCTCCATCTTGGATGAGGCACAGAGTCTATATAAGACCCTGACACATGCCGCATGGTGCTCAGTCCTCTTGGTTCATGCATATGAGTAGACGCTCTGTGCGCGTTCCTCTAGGCATTCCTCTGTCTATGCTAGGTGAGCGCTACCGGCAGGGTAGCGTTCTTATACCTTACAGCTTCGGCTGCTGTCCGTATCCTTACCTCTTAGTGGAGCGGACATAGGCAGGTGCCTGATGCACATGGTCTGGCTGGGCCTTGTGATTCTACTCGTAGGTGGACGTTGCCGCTAGGGTAACGTTCCTTATACTGCGTCTGGCAGTTGTTCGTATCCTCGCACACTAGGGGAGCGAACAGAGGTAGGAGCTTTGTGCGGCTTACGCTGCTGTTCGTCTCTTTTGCACCACTAGAAGAGCGGACCTAGGCAGGTGCCATATCTAGTGGTTCGTGTCCTCGCACACTAGTGGAGCGAACGCAGGTAGGAGCTTTGTGCGGCTTACGCTGCTGTTCGTCTCTTTTGCACCACTAGAAGAGCGGACCTAGGTAGGTGCCATTTCGCACACATTGCCTTTGTCTCTGTGATTATTAACAGAGATCATTCCACACACCCTCCAAGCAAGGGAGGAATTGCTTTACTTACTTATTATATCCTTCTGTGAGTTAACAGAGGTATTGCACTCTGCCATAGTCTGCAGCAAAGTCTTTGCACGGTGGACCCTGACTGTCTGATACTCCTTTCGGTTATTATCAGACAGCCCCCCGTAACATTAGGACTGAGCCAAGGGTCTGGCAGTTATGGCAGAATATCAGCAGTTACACCGTTACATACAAGTACTTGAGTCACGGCTCAAGAGTATAGAGGATAAACCTCAGACCATGGTGACATCTGCACATGATCCTCGACTTGCTCTGCCAAACAGATATTCTGGCGATGCCAGATCATGTCGTGGTTTCATTAGTCAGTGTCAGATACACCTAGAGGTCAACTCTTCTCGCTTCTCTACGGAGAGGTCCAGAGTAGGCTTTATCATCTCCTTACTTCAGGACAAAGCCTTAGAATGGGCGACTCCCCTATGGGAGCGCTCTGATGTGGTTACTCTGAGACATCAAGACTTTCTTGATGCTCTTAAGGCGGTATTCATGGGTCCGCAGGTTACCCATGATGCGGCCTTGAGACTGTTAGATCTATCTCAGGGTTCGTTATCCACTAGTTCTTATGCCATTGCTTTTAGAACTCTGGTGGCAGAACTAGATTGGCCAGAGAAGGTGTTGATTCCTATCTTCTGGAGAGGGTTGGCAGGCTATGTCAAGGATGCCCTTGCTACTCGTGAGGTCCCTGCTTCTCTGGAGGACTTGATCACAGTAGCAACGAGGATCGATGTACGCCATAAGGAACGTAGACTCGAGGTCTCTTCCTCACGCCCTAAGCATCGGGCTATTCCAGTTGTTGAGGGTCCACTACCATCTTCCTCAGCATCTGAAACATCTCCCACTCCTATGGAGTTAGGTCATACGTTCTCCAGACTACGCAAGTCTGGTCCTCCTATATGTTACGTATGTCGTCAGGCTGGGCACTATGCCAACAAGTGTCCTAGTCGTCAGGGAAACTCCCTGGCCTAGTAACCATTAGAGGGGGGTTACTAGAGACGTCTTCTGCACCCTCTAAGTGTTGTATCCCAGGTCAGCTCTCGTTATCTGAGAATACATGGCCTATTATGGCTTTTGTGGATTCCGGAGCTGACGGGATTTTTGTGTCCTCAGGATTTGTAAAGGGACACAATATTCCCTCTATCATGTTAGAGGCGCCTATTCCTGTCCGTGTTGTTAATGGAACTATGTTGTCTGACTCCATTACATTGAGGACAGTTCCCTTGCGCCTTTCCCTGTCTCAGGGTCACATAGAGGAGATTTCTTTTCTTGTTTTGCCTGAGGGTATAGACGACGTCCTTCTGGGTCTTCCATGGCTTCGGACTCATGCTCCTCACATTGACTGGGAGTCTGACAGCATTATTAGTTGGGGTTCGAAATGTCAGTCCCGATGTCTTCCCTTACCACCTAAGGTCGTTGCGGTTGCATCAACTGATCTCTCTCCCATACCTACACCCTATTTGGATTTCGCTGACGTGTTCTCCAAACAGGGTGCTGAGGTTCTTCCACCCCATAGGCCGTATGACTGTGCCATAGACCTTATCCCAGGTTCGGTTCCACCTAAAGGCAGGGTTTACCCCCTGTCGATACCTGAGTCGGAGGCCATGTCGACCTATATAAGAGAGAGTTTAGAGAAGGGGTTAATTCGTAAGTCTGTCTCTCCCGCGGGAGCTGGGTTTTTCTTTGTTCGGAAGAAAGAGGGTGATTTGCGTCCCTGCATAGATTACAGGGGTCTCAACGCAATCACAATAAAGAACAAATACCCATTACCTTTAATTTCGGAGCTCTTTGACAGACTGAGAGGAGCTCAAGTTTTTACGAAGTTGGATCTGCGGGGTGCGTATAACTTGGTACGAATTCGAGAGGGTGACGAATGGAAGACCGCTTTTAACACCCGAGACGGTCACTATGAATACCTCGTCATGCCTTTTGGGTTATGTAATGCACCCGCAGTATTTCAGGACTTCGTAAACGATGTGTTCAGGGATTTACTGTTATCCTCCGTCGTGGTGTATCTGGACGACATCCTGATTTTTTCTCCTGATCTGGAGACTCATCGTCAGGATGTCGTTCGTGTCCTTTCCCGTTTAAGGGAGCACTCATTGTTTGCTAAACTCGAGAAATGTGTATTCGAGCAGTCCTCATTGCCTTTTTTGGGTTACATTATCTCACAAGAGGGTCTGGCTATGGATCCTGCGAAGCTCTCTGCTGTCCTGCAATGGTCCGAACCTCATTCCTTGAAGGCGGTGCAACGCTTCTTAGGATTCATAAATTATTACAGGCAGTTCATACCCCATTTTTCTACTTTGGTGGCTCCTTTGGTGGCCTTGACTAAGAAAGGTGCTAATCCCAAAGCCTGGTCTACTGAGACATCTCAGGCTTTTGAGGCAGTAAAAAGACACTTTTCAACTGCTCCCGTTCTTCAAAGACCCGATGAGAATAAGCCCTTCCTCTTAGAGGTTGATGCCTCTTCAGTGGGTGCTGGTGCGGTCTTGTATCAAAAGAACGGTGCAGGTAGAAAAAGGCCGTGTTTCTTCTTTGCTAAAACCTTTTCACCGGCAGAGAGAAACTATACCATTGGGGATAGGGAACTGCTCGCCTTGAGATTAGCCTTGGAGGAGTGGCGTCACTTGCTGGAAGGAGCGAAACATCCTTTCCAGGTCTATACAGACCATAAGAATCTGACGTACTTACAAACCGCTCAGCGTCTGAATCCTCGCCAAGCCCGCTGGTCCTTGTTTTTCTCCCGCTTTCACTTCTCCATCAACTATCTGTCAGGGAGTAAGAATAACAAGGCAGACGCCCTGTCTCGCTCTATGCTTTCTACCCAGGAAGACATTGACGAACCTCGTCTTATCCTTCCCTCCAGGGTTTTTCATACGCTCTCCCCTGTGACGTTAGACCAAATCCCACCGGGCAAGACCTTTGTGCCGCCTGATCGACAGAATGATATACTGTCATGGGCCCACACCTCAAAGGTGGGTGGGCATTTTGGTATTAGGCGGACACGAGAGTTACTGGAGAGGTGGTATTGGTGGCCACACTTAGCCAGCCACGTCAAGAGATATGTCGGTTCCTGCTACTCGTGTGCTCGCAACCGTCCATTACGGCAGAGACCGGCTGGGCTCTTGCATCCTTTACCAGTGCCAGATAGACCATGGGAGGTGGTAGGCATGGACTTTGTGGGTGATCTTCCATGTTCACAGGGACATAGATTTGTGTGGGTCATTACGGACCATTTCTCCCGGATGGTTCATCTCGTACCGTTATCGAGAATCCCATCTTCCAGGGTACTAGCCAAACTATTCCTCAAGCATGTCTTTAGGCTTCACGGGATGCCAGATCGTATCATTTGTGATAGAGGCCCGCAATTTACTTCCCGTTTCTGGCGAGATCTTTGTAGCCTTCTGCAAATTGAGTTGAATCTCTCTTCGGCATACCATCCGGAGACTAATGGTTTGGTTGAACGTACCAATCAATCTATGATTATATACCTTCGACACTTTGTTGCTGAGAACCACGATAACTGGTCCTCCCTCCTACCCTGGGCAGAATTTGCCCTTAACAATTCGCTGGCTGAGGCCACTGGGCAGACACCGTTTGTACTCAATAATGGGCAACACCCTAGGGTACCGGTACCGTTTCCCGCTGCTGCACCTCCTCCTCTTGTGGCCGACTGGGCAACTAATGCCAGAGAGGTTTGGGATCGGACTCAAGAGTCGATCCAAGCAGCTAAGGACCGTATGAAGACGGTGTCCGATCGGTTTCGTCGCCCGGCTCCTGTCTTTTCTCCAGGGGACTTTGTGTGGCTCTCTGCAAAACACGTGAGACTTAGAGTGAGCTCTGTCAAATTTGCTCCTCGCTTCCTGGGTCCTTATGAGGTTCTTCGACAGGTAAATCCTGTAGTCTATCAATTGAAGTTACCTGTCCATCTTAGGATTCATGACAAATTCCATGTCTCACTGCTAAAGCCGGCTATTTTACCTCACGCTCGTGAAGTGCCCTCTCCTGCCTCTGATTCCTCTCACTCTAGCTATGAGGTACGAGCCATAGTTGGTTCTAAGGTGGTTAGAGGGCGCAGGTTCTTCTTGATAGATTGGGAGGGCTATGGCCTGGAACATCGCTCTTGGGAGCCTGAGGAGGCTGTCCATGCTCCCGACTTTGTTGCCGATTACCTGCGTCGCCGGGAGGGGGGCCCTTGAGGGGGAGGTACTGTTACGGTTGCTGCGAGCACTGGAGACTATGTCCAGATTTCTTGCTACTGCACATGTGCGAGCGCTGGAGACTAAGTCCAGATTTCTTGCTACTGCACATGTGCGAGCGCTGGAGACTAAGTCCAGATTTCTTGCTACTGCACATGTGCGAGCGCTGGAGACTAAGTCCAGATTTCTTGCTACTGCACATGTGCGAGCGCCGGAGACTAAGTCCAATCTTGGAGCCATTGCACATGTGCGGGTGACATCATCGCTGACACGAGGTCACATGTCTCTGACGTAAAATAGCAATCCAATTATAATTAGGGTACAAATTCAGCATAAAAAATTACCTTTATTCCTAAACTTGTAGGAGCAAATATCTCACTCCAAAGGCACAAGTTAGGTACTGAAAGCCATCACTGTAAGAGGTGATAACACCCTGGTCATGTGGGCTAGCCCAAATAGGCAAGCGCATACAGTGAGGCCACTAGAATAACAAACACATGAAAAAAACTAAACATACATAAAGGAAAGAAGTATTGCTTGTAGGCAAAGGACAGTGGTCCAATTGACAAAAAAACGCAATATACAAAATAATACCTAAAAAAGCAATAACATTACAATGCACTCCATTCGCTGACAATGGTCAGTCATATAAACAGACGAAATGCAAACAATTTCTAGGTATTAAGAAAGGAATGGTCTCACCCAATCCCTTTTGATGGAGGGACACGGAGTCTCTAGATCCTGAGTAGTGGATATGTCCGCCATATACTGGCCCTACTACCTACCGGATACAAAATAACAAAAGACTGCTGCCCCAGACTTCCGTCCTAACAAGGACGGACCACAACTAGGTCTCAAGCTGGACCCCTATGCTGACCCTGATGACATCCCGGCGTCCCGACGCGTTTCGTCACTAAGACTCCTCAGGGGACATGATCGTCTTCAGTCAGGTCCTTACTGCCAGCCCTCACCAAACCATAGTGTCAAAGGTTCTGGCGTGGTCAAAAATGGGGTCATTTAAACCTGTGAGTGATGTCATTGCTCCAATCAGAAGCCACATTCCACCTGATGTTTAATTAATCAAAATCAAGTGGATATCCTCATATGGGTTTGGATTAATCAGTGTAAAACACACCCCTACCTGGGTGTATAGCTGCAACAGGTGTAGACTCAGAGGGTCCTCCCCGCATCTCCTCCAATCATACGTATATTTACACACTGCCAGGAAGCACACCACATGTGCGTCGGCATCATGGGGGAGGGGGGCCTCCTTACAGAGCAGGTGTTACCTCACATCCGGCCAGGGACGCCCATCCAGTATGCACCAGCACCAGAGGGGAGGAACTTCCTCTCTGCTCGGATGCGAGTCCATTTCCGGCCGGGGAGGCACATGTCGTGTGCACCAGCATCAGAGCGGAACTCCCTCTCTCTTCGGATGAAAATACACATCCGACCGGGGACGCACATCTCGTGTGCACCCTTCTCAGGAGGGAGGGACCTCCTATGGACCGTAGTCACATGATCGGGAAATTCCCGCATCACTTCCGGTCCCCGATGTCAAACATTACACCACACAGTCCACTTCCGGCCGGGGACGCACATGTCGTATGCACCAGCATCAGGGCGGACCTAACTCTCTCCTCGGATGAAAATACACATCCGACCGGGGAGGCACATCTCGTGTGCGCCCTTCTCAGGAGGGAGTGACTTCCTGTGGGCAGTAGTCACATGATCGGGAGATTCCCGCATCACTTCCGGTCCCCGATGTCAATCACTACACCACACGGAGCGGCTCCCGGCCTTTGGGAGAGAGGGTTTCTAGTTGGAAGATCCATTTTGTCTCCCTTTGCAGGATGAATCTATCCCAGTCCCCCCCTCTCTTAGGTCTCAGGACTTTGTCAATTCCAGTGAACCTCAGGACACTGGCATCTCCGCCATGTTTTTCGATGACGTGTCTAGCCACCGCCGTGTCCCTACGATGTTCAACATCACCAAGGTGCTCGCCAATCCTCCGTCTGAATTCACGGATGGTTTTTCCGATATATTCAAGACCACAGGTGCAATCAATCTTGTAAACAATCCCCTGTGTACGGCAGTTGATAAAGTGCCGAATAGCATACTCTCTCTGGTTCACATTGCTTCTGAATGTTTTGGTGGTCTGTATCACCGGGCATGCAATGCAACCTGAGCACTTAAAACATCCCTTAACTCCTCTTGTCAACCAATTCTCCTCGACTGATCGTGAAAAATGACTATGGACCAGCCGGTCCGAGAGGGATTTACCCCTCTTGTATGTAATTTGTGGTCTAGTCGGGAGAATCGGACACAGGTCCTTGTCCATTTGTAAGATGGCCCAGTGTTTACCCAATATTCGGCGTACATTATCCGCCCCGTTGTTAAAGGTAGTTATGAATCTGGTTATACCAAACTGAGACTCCTCCCTTTTTTTAGGGACCAGAAGTTCAGTTCTAGGCCTTTCCCTAGCAACATTATAGGCTCTTTTAATGATGGTAATAGGGTATCCCCTCTCCTGGAATTTAACTCCCAGGTCATTCGCCTGTGTGTGGAAATCGCCGTCTCTGGAACAATTTCTTCTAACACGAAGAAACTGTCCCTTCGGTATACCCCTTTTTAGATGTTGTGGGTGGCTACTGTCCCATCGAAGAAGGGAGTTAGAGGCTGTTGGTTTGCAATAAGTGCATGTCTGCAGATTCCCCATTAGATCTTTCTGAATAAGAACATCCAAAAACGGGAGGGAACCTCCCTCCTCAAAAGCTGATGTAAACCTTAGACCAATAGTGTTCCTATCCAGACCCGCCACATAGTCAGACAACTCATCCCTGGCGCCATTCCAGACCACCAGGATGTCGTCTATGTAGCGGGCCCAGATCTCAAAACATGATGTTACCTCCTCCGTTTCAGATGTAAAGATCATCGTCTCCTCCCACCAGCCCAGGAGCAAGTTGGCATAGGATGGGGCACAGGGGCTCCCCATCGCGGTGCCCCTGAGCTGGTGGTAGAAACGGCCATCAAAAAGGAAAACATTCTTGGTCAAGCAAAAATCAAGGAGTCTCAACACAAAGTCATTATGTTGCTGATACTGAGTCCCCCTAGTCGAGAGAAAGTATCTCACTGCCTCCATCCCTTTATCATGTGGGATGGAGGAGTAGAGAGCCTCGACATCAATGCTGGCAAGAGTAGCACAAGATCGAACGCTAATACCCTCTAGTTTACGTAGAAGGTCAGGTGTATCCTGGACATGAGACTGCAGGGCCAGGACAAAAGGTCTCAAAATTTTGTCAAGATATATTCCACAGTTCTGTGTGAGACTGTTAATCCCCGAGACAATTGGTCTCCCTTTTAGGGGATTCAATCCCTTGTGGATTTTGGGGAGACAGTAGAAGGTAGCCACCACAGGATTTTTTTGGAGCAAGAATTCGTATTCCGTTCTGTCAATAACTCCTACCGACAGACCCTCATCCAAAATCCTTCTCAGCTCTTCCATATAAGTCCTAGTGGGATTCCCTGGTAGAGTCTCGTACGTATCCTTGTCGCTCAGCAACCCCAAGCAGAGATCAACATATTTGTCCTTATCCATGACGACCACATTGCCACCCTTGTCTGAGGGTTTGATGACAATGTGGTCGTCGCTCTCCAAATTTTTCAAAGCCTCAATCTCCAAGCTATCAAGATTGTACCTGGAGTAAGAGCTTGTCACTGAAAGACTCTTAAGCTCATCCGTTACCAAACGTTCAAAAATATCAATTGCTGATAAATCCCCAGTAGTAGGCGGCATCTTTGAACTCTTATTTTTGAGATTTGTGAAGGGGCCGAGACCCCTCAAATTAGGGTCTTCTTCCCCCAGACTACTCAGGAGCCTTACATCTGGAAGCAAATCAGAGGGGATGTCAAGATCTTGGCAGACCCTGGCATCCTGCCTGAGAAAATGCTTCCTCCACCTTAATTTTCTCAGAAACAGGCTGAGGTCTTTAATGGATTCAAAGTGATCAAAATTGGAGGTTGGCACAAATGATAATCCCTTTTTCAATAAATCAATTTCAATTGGGCTGAGTATTTTATGGGACAAATTGATGATCTCTATGCTTGGTGTCATTTCCCTCTGTGGAACTGCCGGTTCCTCAGAAAATGGGGCTCAAAGGATTGGGTGGGGGAGGTGAAGTCCACCCTTTCCCCAGGTACAAATCCACCCCTGCCTCTCCCTCTGCCCTTGTTTTTATTTTTCCTGGACTTCCTGAAGTTCTCAGTATCAGAGGTTTCAGTGTCCGTAGAAGATGGCACTGTATGTGGGATCTCTGGGCCTGGTTGACTATTTAGGACCTGATATGCTCGGTTGTCCTTAAAGTCCAGGATATCCCTATTATACTGTTTGTGTTTTCGTTCCTTGAGATGGTACTGGAACCTTTCCAAACTATCCTGTAATTTCTTTTCCTTATTAATAAAATCCGGTTCACCAGAATATTTCTTAGTGACTTCAATAGATTCCCTAAGTTTGGCGTTCAGCTGTGAGAGAGTGGCCCTCTCCTCCTCCAGCATAATCTGCATCAATCTCAGAGAGCTATTAGTGGCCTCTTTTTCCCAATTGGCCACAAAAGAAGCACTCTTATATCGTGGCCCAACTGATAGATGAATTCTCAGTCCCCTTGGGACTATTCCGGCCTTAATGTAACTCTCCAGGGACTGGACTTCCCACCAAGAGGCAATCTGGTCCCTGTATACCTGAGTTAATTCATTAAAGGCCGCCCCATAAGATGGTACATATTTTTTCTGTGTGAACTCCTTATCAGAAAAGACGTTTCTGGCCTCAGCCAACCATTCCTCAGTATTTAGACCAGTGGAGAGAAACCCTGCCATCACCATGTAGTAAAATAGCAATCCAATTATAATTA
Source organism: Anomaloglossus baeobatrachus (assembly GCF_048569485.1). Classification (NCBI taxonomy): domain Eukaryota; kingdom Metazoa; phylum Chordata; class Amphibia; order Anura; family Aromobatidae; genus Anomaloglossus; species Anomaloglossus baeobatrachus. The sequence continues at coordinate 70,356,155 of NC_134356.1, forward strand.
GGGTACAAATTCAGCATAAAAAATTTATTTTATTAGTGTAATGTTATGGTGAAGAGTTGATTTTATTAGTGTAATGTTATGGTGAAGAGTTTCAGGTATCGGAGAAATCCCCTAAACATGCCTATATGAAGTGTGGTGATTTGTTCGATGAGGCCTATTGGCTGTATGTTTCTGAGCAATACTCTGCCCCTTGTTGTTGTTATGTATGGGGGTGGGAGGTAATGCATGTTTTGGCACATATACGCCGACTGGACCGTATCCCCATGGAGAGGGGGCGGTCCTCTTATCTCCATATCGGACTTTAGAGTGGGTGTGAATACGTGGTATAGCCCGACGCCCCTCACTGATGACATGTTTACGCATAATGAAGCACCTCCCCTATATTTTTTTTTGCATATGGGAGCCGCTCCGTGTGGTGTAGTGATTGACATCGGGGACCGGAAGTGATGCGGGAATCTCCCGATCATGTGACTACTGCCCACAGGAAGTCACTCCCTCCTGAGAAGGGCGCACACGAGATGTGCCTCCCCGGTCGGATGTGTATTTTCATCCGAGGAGAGAGTTAGGTCCGCCCTGATGCTGGTGCATACGACATGTGCGTCCCCGGCCGGAAGTGGACTGTGTGGTGTAATGTTTGACATCGGGGACCGGAAGTGATGCGGGAATTTCCCGATCATGTGACTACGGTCCATAGGAGGTCCCTCCCTCCTGAGAAGGGTGCACACGAGATGTGCGTCCCCGGTCGGATGTGTATTTTCATCCGAAGAGAGAGGGAGTTCCGCTCTGATGCTGGTGCACACGACATGTGCCTCCCCGGCCGGAAATGGACTCGCATCCGAGCAGAGAGGAAGTTCCTCCCCTCTGGTGCTGGTGCATACTGGATGGGCGTCCCTGGCCGGATGTGAGGTAACACCTGCTCTGTAAGGAGGCCCCCCTCCCCCATGATGCCGACGCACATGTGGTGTGCTTCCTGGCAGTGTGTAAATATACGTATGATTGGAGGAGATGCGGGGAGGACCCTCTGAGTCTACACCTGTTGCAGCTATACACCCAGGTAGGGGTGTGTTTTACACTGATTAATCCAAACCCATATGAGGATATCCACTTGATTTTGATTAATTAAACATCAGGTGGAATGTGGCTTCTGATTGGAGCAATGACATCACTCACAGGTTTAAATGACCCCATTTTTGACCACGCCAGAACCTTTGACACTATGGTTTGGTGAGGGCTGGCAGTAAGGACCTGACTGAAGACGATCATGTCCCCTGAGGAGTCTTAGTGACGAAACGCGTCGGGACGCCGGGATGTCATCAGGGTCAGCATAGGGGTCCAGCTTGAGACCTAGTTGTGGTCCGTCCTTGTTAGGACGGAAGTCTGGGGCAGCAGTCTTTTGTTATTTTGTATCCGGTAGGTAGTAGGGCCAGTATATGGCGGACATATCCACTACTCAGGATCTAGAGACTCCGTGTCCCTCCATCAAAAGGGATTGGGTGAGACCATTCCTTTCTTAATACCTAGAAATTGTTTGCATTTCGTCTGTTTATATGACTGACCATTGTCAGCGAATGGAGTGCATTGTAATGTTATTGCTTTTTTAGGTATTATTTTGTATATTGCGTTTTTTTGTCAATTGGACCACTGTCCTTTGCCTACAAGCAATACTTCTTTCCTTTATGTATGTTTAGTTTTTTTCATGTGTTTGTTATTCTAGTGGCCTCACTGTATGCGCTTGCCTATTTGGGCTAGCCCACATGACCAGGGTGTTATCACCTCTTACAGTGATGGCTTTCAGTACCTAACTTGTGCCTTTGGAGTGAGACATGTCTCTGACACCTTCTATGCCGATTGGTCGCTGGTCATGTGCTTGTGACGTCTTGCTCGGTGATAGGCCAGCATGACGTCACTCCTGTCGTTCCGGCAGCGGATTGGCTCTGGTGTCCTCCATCTTGGATGAGGCACAGAGTCTATATAAGACCCTGACACATGCCGCATGGTGCTCAGTCCTCTTGGTTCATGCATATGAGTAGACGCTCTGTGCGCGTTCCTCTAGGCATTCCTCTGTCTATGCTAGGTGAGCGCTACCGGCAGGGTAGCGTTCTTATACCTTACAGCTTCGGCTGCTGTCCGTATCTTTACCTCTTAGTGGAGCGGACATAGGCAGGTGCCTGAGGCACATGGTCTGGCTGGGCCTTGTGATTCTACTCGTAGGTGGACGTTGCCGCTAGGGTAACGTTCCTTATACTGCGTCTGGCAGTTGTTCGTATCCTCGCACACTAGGGGAGCGAACAGAGGTAGGAGCTTTGTGCGGCTTACGCTGCTGTTCGTCTCTTTGGCACCACTAGAAGAGCGGACCTAGGCAGGTGCCATATCTAGTGGTTCGTGTCCTCGCACACTAGTGGAGCGAACGCAGGTAGGAGCTTTGTGCGGCTTACGCTGCTGTTCGTCTCTTTTGCACCACTAGAAGAGCGGACCTAGGTAGGTGCCATTTCGCACACATTGCCTTTGTCTCTGTGATTATTAACAGAGATCATTCCACACACCCTCCAAGCAAGGGAGGAATTGCTTTACTTACTTATTATATCCTTCTGTGAGTTAACAGAGGTATTGCACTCTGCCATAGTCTGCAGCAAAGTCTTTGCACGGTGGACCCTGACTGTCTGATACTCCTTTCGGTTATTATCAGACAGCCCCCCGTAACACCTGGCTTGCTAATCCAAATATCAGGCGTGGATGCCGATTTGGAGGGGGGCAGCTCTCATGTCTCCTGTCCTACAGTTACAGTTAACTGATGTGCGGGCGATAGACCAGATCATGCGATTCACAGAATAGCTTCTTATTATACAAAGAATCAGGCGAAACCCTTTAAAATCTGCACATCAGACCATTCATATTTATTTATCCTGAGTTAATTGTGATAATTTACCAAAAAAAAAAGTATTTATTTGGGGCTTAATTAACAATCCCTATTAGCCAATAAGAAGATTTTATTTTATTTCCCTGCATGCGGTTTGAGAATAAAAAGTTGACCTTCTCACAGCGTTCGCATGCCAAAAGGCTTATTGTGAAGAGTGGGAGATAAGCAAACGGATAAGCCGATTCCTGTGATGCCTTTTCTAGCAATCTTGAAGGAGAATAATAGCTGTCCAAATAGCTAGATATTTCTATTATATAATCCTTCCATTTCCCACGTCTAAACATCATGAAGTCGTATTGTAAACAGCGTTCACATGAGTCATTCTTTCCCCCCTGCAAAAATACAAACCTTGTATCCAATGTGCGGGACAACATTTTGGATGCCTTGATTCATTGTGATGCTGATTGTATTCGTATATTCATGTTCGGAGGAATATACATCAAGGTAGGACAGTTGTTCACAAATGACCTTATTTATGTATTTATGTTTTACATAAAGACTTTTTGCATTGACAAAATCTTTGTTTGAATAACTCCATCACTGTTAGTTTGACGTATCAATGACTGTGATGGTTTGTCGAAATGAATGTTGAAGAGTGCCTTCAGGCTTCCAGCATCAAAGGGGTTCTGAGGACGTCTACGTTTGTAATTTTTTTTTTTAAGCAAAAGAAATGGTTTAGGATTCAGGTTTTGCAGCATCATCAGAATCCCATAGAATGAGGAATAAGGTTTTTACTCGTAAAATGAACTTATGAACTTCAAATATCCTCAAGACACTTAAGAAAGAAAAATTAAACCAAGACAAGCCTCAAAGACATATTACAAATGCAACTAAACATTTTACCATTTGAAAACTTTTTATATATAAAGGAACCTGTCACTTGCCATAAATGTTTTTATATGATGTAAATAATGTTGTTCTACTGAATCTAGACTATTTTTCTTTTGTTCCTGCATCTTTCATTCCATAAAAAGGGATGAGCGAAACCGAACTGCAAAGTTTGGGGATCATACCGAACGTCGGATGTTTGGGTCTTGGACTCGAACTCAGACTTCCAACTGGATGTCTATGTTACTGTTCAGGTTCATCAGCTGAATAAAGGTTTTTGAAAGGCTACAGCATAGCCAATAACCAAGCTTTTAGGCTGTGGGCACTTCCAAAGCCTTCATAGCCATGCCAAGTATTGGCATGGCTGTGATTGGCCGGCACACCACTTGACCCAACTTGTATAAGGTCCAGATCACGAGTTGCATCACTATTTTCCTTTTTGATCCTGGTGCAGTGAAGAGTGCCCTATTTCCGCTTTGTTTAAACAGCTCTAATACCGCTTGGTGCAAACAGCTTGAATATAGCATTGTGTACTACTGCTCTAATACCGTCTACTCCAATGCTGGTCTAGTACCGCCAGGTGCAATCAACTGTATTACCGGCTGCTTTATCCAGTTCTCATATTGTCTAATGCAAACAGCTAAAATATACTAGTGCTATACTGCTCTAATACTGCCTGGTGCTATACTGTTCTAATACTGCCTGGTGCAAACAGATTAGATATAGCCTAGTGAATTAATGTTCTAATACCACCTGATGCAGTACTTATCTAATATGGCTTGTGTCGTGGGCGGCGGGGCGCTGCGCTCGCTAACGCTCAGGTCCAGCGCTGCAGCTGGTGCTCGGTGGCTTGAGCGGTGGGTCGGATCCAGGGACTCGAACGGCGCTCCTCGCCCGTGAGTGAAAATGGGGTGGTTTGTTTGGGGATTTAGTCCGTGACGCCACCCACGGGTTGTGGTGAAGATGGGCACCACCGCTGCTGGTGACGGGGATCCCGGGAGCGATGGTAGGGAGCAGCTGGGATGTTTTTTTCCCCCTCCGTGGGTAGGGGTTGGTGGTCCCGGGGCCCGGTGGTGTGATGGGGAGGCAAGGTCGGTGAGGTGCAGGGTTGCAGGGACAGCGCGGCGCGGTGCGGATGGCACGGGTGTACTCACTCAGCAAGAGATGCACAAAGTCTCCGGTAAACCAAACGGCTGGATGGACGGGTCCCGCAGACGGCTGCAGTGTCTCTCCCCGGACAGGTGATGGTGGCTGTCTCTCCCTGCACCTTTGTGTACTGTGATGACTCCAATAGCTTCCCAACGGTAGTCCGCTCCCCGGTGTATAGATACCGGAGGAGCCCGTTTTTGCCCGCAGGCGCTGGCCCTTGGACTTCTAGCCGGTGGCGGTGGCTGTATGTCCTCACGGTGTGAGCGGTTGCCTTCAGTCGGGACTTGGTTGTTAGGGAACCCCGGGGGTTCCTGTCACATTCCGATTTGACTATTGTCGGCGGCTCCAAGCCTGGTCGGGGTCCGATGGCCCCTGCCTGGGTGTGCTTAGCTTCACTCCGTTCCCCGGTCCGGTACCGGTGGGCCACTGCCCAGCCCCGGGTCCTTACGGCTCTGCGGAGTTCCACCAACTCCTGCAGATGGCCACCACCGTCTGCCAACCTTGCTGTCAGTGCCTGGGCTCCTACCCAGACACCTGCAGTGCGTGTCCTCTCACTTTCACCTCCTGAACTGATCTCCCTGCCTTTTCCCGCCTCCAGGCCTGTGAACTCCTCGGTAGGTGGGGCCAACCTCCTGGCTCCGCCCCACCTGCTGTGGACATCAGACCCTGGAGGGAGGCAACAAGGGTTTTGTGTCTGACTAATGTAACTGTCCGGGGGTGGGGGTGTGTGTGTTCTGTCTGTGGCTACCTGGCTAGTCCAGGGCGCCACATTCCCCCTTGGTAAAATGCAGACCATCCGCGGGCTGCCCATCCATCACCGGTTTTACTTTTCAAAACTGTAAAAATATATAAATAACATGGTAAACGGTAAAACATAAGCATAAGCGTACTTCAGGTCACTTTAAACGTTGCACATATAAAACATTTTTAATACTGACGGACGGACGGACGGATGTCTTCCGCTCTCCCACCCAAGCAACCTAGCCCTGATGCTGCCCCTAAGAAGTGGGCAGCACCCCTTTACGCCAGTCCAGGTTCAGGCTGCCCGAGTGGGAATGGGTACGGTAACTCACACCCGACTGTCACTTCAGGGGACCCCACGTCCAAGGGGGACCCCTGACCCCCGGAGGATAGCCACCGGTCTTGGTGGTGGCCGGGCCCCAGCCTGCTCTGCTGCGGGCCCTTCCTCCAATCTGCCTCTCCGTAGGCGGCAACGGTATCCATCCCACAACATTATTTACAGGCCCACAAGTTCGTGGGTGGCCTGCTAGTTCTCGGCCATGTCCATGAGTAGCTCCTCATGTGGGTATGGGGGTGAACTTATCAACAGGGCAACTCCAGTCCCAACGGGGACGGTTCTCTTCTCGGACGGTAATCAGATGATTTTTCGGATTGATTAGTGTTCATCTTGCTGAGCGTCCCAACGGGGGACAACAGGGTGCAACGGTGGACCGCTGCCTTCACTTTAGGTCGACCGCCTCATAGACTTTCTCCACCTCGACATCCTGACGGCAAGGTAGAGGAGGGGACTGGGACTCTGCTTGGAAACTACGGCCTTCCCTCACCTTTACATCGAGGGCAAACCAGCCCCCCTCCCCGCAGTGTCGAGTGCAGGACACGAGGTCACCTGGCAGCAGGTCTCGGCCTGGGTGGCCCGTCGGCAGATGGGCATGCACGTTTCGGCGAGCCACGAACACCTCGGCCTCCAGGCCTGGCTCATAAATAAATCCGTATCCCCGATGGGGATCAAATCTCCGAACCTGACCTTCATACACCGGGCCCCGTACCCGGAATGTAGCATGGCGGAGGTTGTCCTTTTTCGCGGATGGTGCGGACCACCACTTCAGCTCTTTGTCGCTCCCTCTCGGCATTTTCCCGGCCCAGCGGGTTCCCTGTCCCAGGCACCGAGGGACTTCCTTCACGCTGCCCACAACTGGCGCCCTTTTTGGAAGGTCCCGCGGTGACATGGCCTGGGGTGCTGCCTCACAGCGGCGACCCGGCGCAGCCTCAGCCGAGGTTTGGGTTTTGGGAACAGGGGTCCTTACTGGCTGGGCCTCCGCCTCCTCCTGGACTGGACGGACTACCGGAGCCGGAACGGACTTAGGTGCGTCCACTTCCGGTGCCGACGGCTCTTCTTCGCGGACGGGCACCTCCTGCTGGATCTTCCATGGTAGCGGTGCGGGTCGTCTGCGGACATTGCGGGCAGGCTGGTCCTCCAGGGCAGACAGCCGAGACTCCGCTATCGGTGGTGGGGGTAGCGGGCCTAGTGGTGGGGCAGCAGCAGCCAAAACGGATAGCGGGGGAGGCAGCAGGGTGAGCAGGCGCAGACCGGGCCCCTCAGCCGCAGCGACCGGTCCCTCGGGGACACAGGGGCGTGGGTCACCTACGCACTCCTCCAACTCTGTCTCCACCTTGCGTCTCCAGACGGCCGCCGCCACTTCCGCCATGTCGGCCATCCATTCTTCCACGAGAGACTGCACTTTTGCCTGCAGGCTGCTGCGCAGTTGTGCGGTCCGGACCTCCACCCACGCCGCTGTTCCTGGCGTGGGCTCTGGTGTTTCAGCGGTGCCGGACGGACGGGACATCTTGCGCAGCAGTGTTCCAGGAACCAAATGTTTGCAGAGTCCTGGTGTCCCTGCTTTTATGGCCTCGGTTACATTAGGCAGGTTTTCACCCGCCCCCCATGGTTCTTTCCAGCACTTCCGCTTTGGGGGCGGGGCTTCGCTTTTCGCGCCTTCCCTGCTCGGGGAAGAAGCTCGAGCGGGAAATCTTCGCACCAAAGATGGCGGCGCTTCAAATTTTTCGGCCAGACGCCGCCGGGGGAGACCACAAGGCGCACTTCTACTGGTAAGTAGATCGGTTCAATCGTGACGCCAAGTTGTCGCAGGCGGCGGGGCGCTGCACTCGCTAACGCTCGGGTCCGGCGCTGCTGCTGCTGTTCGGTGGCTCGAGCGGTGGGCCGGATCCAGGGACTCGAGTGGTGCTCCTTGCCCGTGAGTAAAAAGGGGGTGGTTTGTTTGGGGATTTAGTCCGTGACGCCACCCACGGGTTGTGATGAAGATGGGCACCACCGCTGCTGGTGACGGGGATCCCGGGAGCGATGGTAGGGAGCAGCTGAGATGTTGTTTTCCCCCTCCGTGGGTAGGGGTTGGTGGTCCCGGGGCCCACTGGTGTGACGGGGAGGCAGGGTTGGTGAGGTGCAGGGTTGCAGGGACGGCGCGGTGTCGGATGGCACGGGTGTACTCACTCAGAAAGAGATGCACAAAGTCTCCGGTAAACCAAACGGCTGGATGGACGGGTCCCGCAGCCGGCTGCTCCCCGGACAGGTGATGGTGGCTGTCTCTCCCTGCACCTTTGTGTACTGTGTTGACTCCAATGGCTTCCCAATGGTAGTCCGCTCCCCGGTGTATAGATACCGGAGGAGCCCGTTTTTGCCCGCAGGCGCTGGCCCTTGGACTCCTAGCCGGTGGCGGTGGCTGTATGTCCTCACGGTGTGAGCGGTTGCCTTCAGTCGGGACTTGGTTGTTAGGGAACCCCGGGGGTTCCTGTCACATTCGGATTTGACTATTGTCGGCAGCTTTAAGCCTGGTCGGGGTCTGATGGCCCTCCCTGGGTATGCTTAGCTTCACTCCGTTCCCCGGTCCAGTACTGGTGGGCCACCGCCCAGCCCCGGTCCTTACGGCTCTGCGGAGTTCCACCAACTCCTGCAGATGGCCACCACCGTCTGCCAACTTTGCTGTCAGTGCCTGGGCTCCTACCCAGACACCTGCAGTGTGTGTCCTCTCACTTTCACCTCCTGAACTGATCTCCCTGCCTTTTCCCGCCTCCAGGCCTGTGAACTCCTCGGTGGGTGGGGCCAACTGCCTGGCTCCGCCCCACCTGGGTGGGGGTGTGTGTGTGTGTTCTGTCTGTGGCTACCTGGCTAGTCCAGGGCGCCACACTTGGTGCACTACTGCTGTAATACTGCATGGCGCATACAGCTTGAGTATAGCCTGGTGCAACAAGCTAACAATACAGAAATAAGTGGTTATAGCATGTGAACCTCAAGCCCAGCCTGGTGGTGTGCGATAACAGCAGAAATGTCATAGCGGCTCTGGGCCTAGGCAGCTTGATGCATATCCCTTGCATGGCGCATGAGCTGAATTTGGTGGTGCAAAAATTCCTTGAAAATTTCCCATATACAGTATGTCAGAGCTGCTTCTGAAAGTGTGTGCAGTCTCTGTGCACTTTCTGTGTTCTTACCCTGTTGTTGCTCGCCTGTCTGCGCTGCAGCATTACATTGGCCTTTCAGCTCACTGCCTCCTATGCGACTTACCAACAAGATGGAACTCCACCATGCATGTGTTGGAAACACTGTGCGAGCAGCAGCAGCCAATAGTTGAGATTCAGCTGCAGCACACATGGGTGAGTTGCTCTGCTGAACAATAAAACTTCACCATCAATACGTGGACCTCCATGCGGTCCAAGTGTGCAGTGTTGTGCTGCTTTGAATACTCTACCAACGTGGCCAACACTGATGACATCATCAGCGTTACTATCCCGCTTATATTCCTGCCTAAAAAAATACTTGAGGTCATGATGGATGAGGTGGTGACACAGGAGGAAGAGGAGCAGGGAACATTTCGACCATTGTCCGGGCTGTTGTCCACACAGGGCTCCGAGGGTAGGCTCCTATATCGAAAGCAGGCATGTACATAGGTTTCCAGCCAGGGACAGTTTTGGAGGAGGAGGACAAAGAGGAAGAAGAGGAACCATCTTTCTTGCAGGGTGGCACTGAAATTTGCTCAGGGGCATCACTGCAGCGTGGCTGTGTGAATACAAACCTATCACATACCTCTAACCAAGAACAGCTTGTTGTTTCTTCTTGGCAACCTGGTACACATAAGCGAATAGATGGTGCTGTGCTTGGGCAATGACCACTGAATTACCAGATTATGACCAGTGCTGATTACTGAATGGCCACCCTGCTGGATCCATGCTACAAAGACAATGCACTGTTGTTACTTCTGTCACTGGAGCAAGATCGAAACATGTGTAAATACAACCACATGCTGATAGAGGCTCTACTGACATCATTCCCACTTGAAAGTGGGGTCAGTGGAAGAACAAGGCAAAGGAGATGGAAAAAGTGGACAACTGCACCACCTCGGAAGGGAGGGTTATCATGGCTGAAATGTGAAAAAACAAATTGATTTGCAGCACGCCACAACATCTAGCACTACTGTAGAGGGTGATCGGATCACCTGGCTCCCTCCTAAAAGTGGCACTGCGAGCAGGGCCAATCCTTGCATAATCTGTTAAGATGGACTGTGGGGACAACGTCTGAAGAAAAAAAGGTACAAAACAATGAAGAAAAAGGGAACAGACATGGCCTAATCCCGAACATGGGAAACACCCATCGTGGGCGTCCCTGAAGAAAAAGAGCATGAAGCATTGTCTGATACACTCAGAACCTGGTGATTAAGAAAGACCCCGTCTACAGTAGAATCCACCCTTGGTAAGTATATCAGAGGGTGAGAAAAAGAGCGTGAAGCGCAGCATCACATGTCCAGAAGCTGAGAATTTAGGAACGCACCATGATTAAAGGTGTCCACCTCCAGCCTGTGCACCCAAAAGAAAGAGTCTGCCCCCCTCGGGATACTGTGGGAGAATGGGTTTTAACCCTGAAGAAATGGGAGAAGTAACCGGAAGAGGCACCACCCTGGAGGACGAGGTCCAGAAAATGGAGACTCCTCAAATATTTTTGGTTTTATAGGGGGAACTGTGAAAATAAGCTCAGTAGTTGTGGTGATGGGTTTACTAACTCAGATGGCTTCTCAGTTGCATTGAGGTAGGCATGGGAGGCACTTTGTATAAATTGTCTAAGCTGATTTGTTAACACGTCATAATGCATGCCACAAATACAGAAATTAAACAGCCTTTCAATGAAGAAAAAAAGAATACACATTCCATAGAGCGGCATTTCAGTGACACAAGTCCCAGCACAAAGATTTCTCACACGAGGCCTTCTTACCTCTTCACACTGAGTATACACCACCCTTCTATTAGGGGTTCCTTCTTGATGCATCACAAACCGTCACACACTATGTGTCTGTCGCGGGCGGAGGAGGGGACGCCGCGCTCTCCCTACTGCTCGGGTCCGGCTGCCGCTGCGGCTGCTGCGGCCTGCTGCTGCCGCTGCTCGGTGGCTCGAGCGATGGGCCGGATCCCGGGGACTCGAGCGGCGCTCCTCGCCCGTGAGTGAAAGGGGATTGGGATTTGGTATAGTTTATTGTCCGTGACGCCACCCACGGTTGTGGTGATTTGTTGACACCCCCGCTGCTCTGTATGGGGATCCCGGGAGTGGTGGTATGGAGCAGCCAGATGTTAATCCTCCCCTCCGTGGGTAGTGGGTTGGTTGTCCCGGGGCCCAATGATGAGGTGGGTGATGCAGGGCTCGGTGGGGTGCAAGGACGCGGAGGCAGCTCTGTGCCTTGCGGCACTGTGGTACTCACTCAGCCTGAGACGATGACACAGTTCTCGGTAAAACACACGGCTGGAAAGACGGTTCCCACGGATGGCTGCACTTGCTTTCCCCAGTAGGTGACGGTGACGGTCCCTTTTCCTTGCACCTAGATACGGTTGTTGGTAGCGATGGATTCCCACCGGTTACCCCACTCCCCGGCCTGGATATGAGCCGGAGGAGCCCCACTTCTCCTGCCTGCAGGCGCTGGCCCTGAGAAACTAGTGCCCTGGCGGTGGCGGTGTCTCTCCGTTACGGTTGGACTGTTGCCTTCAATCGGGACTTGGTTGTTAGGAGACAGACGTCCCCTTCACTGACGGATTTGGCAAATTATGGCGACTCCTAGCCTTGCCGGGATCCGAAAGGCCCCTGCCCTGGTGCTGACTGTTCTTCGTATACTGCTCCAGACCGCCGGGTCACCACCCGTCCGCGGTCCTTCCAGAAACCTCCGAGCAGTCCCCCTGCAGACTATCACCGCCGTCTGCTGACCTTGCTGTCACTGTCCGGGGCACACACCCGGACCAACTTCAGGCTTTACTACTGTCACTTTTCTGTCACTTCAGCTTTTCTCGTTAGCTCCACTACTGCTTCCTTCTACTTCACTCCCCGAACTGTTCTGCACTCCCTGGTTCTTCCCGCCTCCAGGGCTGTGTACTCCTCGGTGGGCGGAGCCAACCGCCTGGCCCACCCCCTGGTGTGAACATCAGCCCCTGGAGGAAGGCAACAAGGATTTTTGGTAGCCTAGGTGTTCCTAACTGGGGTGTAGGGTGTGGTGGTGTTATGACCTGTGACCCCTGGCTTGCCCAGGGCGTCACATGTAGAGTTGAGCGCGGTTCGTGGTTCGTGGTTCTCCAGTTCTAGGCTCGAGTGATTTTGGGGCCTGTTCTGGATCGAACTAGAACTCGAGCTTTTTGCAAAAGCTCGATAGTTCTAGAAAGGTTCGAGAACGGTTCTAGCAGCAAAAAAACAGCTAATTCCTAGCTGGCTTTCCGCTGTAATAGTGTAAGTCACTCTGTGACTCACACTATTATGACATTTCAGTGTATAGTGTGCGTGAACAGCGCCTTCAGATCACTCCTGTTTGTATAATGGCGATCGCCATTTTTTTTTTTTTTTCCTTGTCTTCCTTCCCTAAGCGCGCGCGTCTTGTGGGGCGGGCCAGCATGTCAGCCAATCCCAGACACACACACAGCTAAGTGGACTTTTAGCCAGAGAAGCAACGGCATGTGTGATAGGATGTCCATGTCACATGTCCCTGCATTATAAAACCGGACATTTTCCTCCAGCACGCCATTATCTCTTCTGCGTCCTTGGTGTCAGACATCACTGGCGCAGCTCCGTCCTGACTGAGTCCTATCGCCGATACTGCTGTATACACAGCGCTGGACAGCTTAGGGAGAGCACTTTCTATAAGTCCTTTTAAGGCCTCGTACGGGCAGGGTCAGAGCCATAGGTGACAGGTCCTGAAAACAGAGTAGGTCAGGGATTTCGTCGCTGCATTTCCCCATTAGGAGGGAATAGAAAGGCAGGCTTCCATTCCTCTACCCAGAGCCCCACAATCCTGGCACTGTACCCTCCTGTCCTCTGCACACTCCAACTCTTTATAACTAAGCCATTATACTAGCAAACAGTCAGTGTACCTAGTGGCATCCTAAACGTGGCTATTGGACTTTGCTATAGTCCCACTAGTGCAAAGACATTTGCAGCACCTCTACCTGCATTGCACACTCCAACTCATTATAACTAAGCCATTATACTAGCAAACACTCAGTGTACCTAGTGGCATCCTAAACATGGCTATTGGACTTTTGTCTAGTCACACTAGTGCAAAGACATTTGCAGCACCTCTACCTGCATTGCACACTCCAACTCATTATAACTAAGCCATTATACTAGCAAACACTCAGTGTATCTAGTGGCATCCTAAACGTGGCTATTGGACTTTTGTGTAGTCACACTAGTGGAAAGATATTTGCAGCACGTCTGCCTGCATTGCACACTCAAACTCTTTTTAACTAAGCCATTATACTAGCAAACAGTCAGTGTACCTAGTGGCATCCTAAACGTGGCTATTGGACTTTTGTGTAGTCACACTAGTGCAAAGATATTTGCAGCACGTCTGCCTGCATTGCACACTCAAACTCATTGTTACTAATACATTATAATACCAAAAATTGAGTAAACTTAGTGGCATACAAGAAGTGGCTGTTGTACTCCATTAATGCCCCAATGGTGCCAAGCTATGTGCATCACCTCTGCATGACACCCTCCTGCTCTGTTTTTAATAAGCTATAATGATAGCACAAAATACTGCCATTTAGTGGCATCATAGAACTGGATGTTGTATTTCATTATTGTCCCACTGGTGCCAAGCGATTTCTAGCACCTGTGCAGGACACCCTCATGCAGATTTTGCTACGCTAATGTTATAGCAAACTCAGGGAATTCATTGCTGCATTTGATAATTCGGAGGGATAGAAAGTGAGGCTTCCTTTAGCTTTTCCTTCTGTTCATAGACAGCATCTCCAAGTTCACACCCGAAGAGCAATTTCTCCTCCACGTGTAAGTGTGGAGAGGCAGCTAGTGCGCATGCGTGTGCCGATTTACCCCAGCTGCAGCCTAACTACAGTGTTTCGCCTAGTGAGTATGCTCAGCCTGACTGTGCCATTCCTGACGCTAAGTCTTCATTTCGGGATACAGTGCATGCTCCCACACTTAGTGTGAAAAGCCTCTTTGCACAGGTACTTGCATTCCGTGCCGGGTCTAAGTCCTGTTTTGTGCCTAGACACCATGCTAAAGCTGATAGTCTTTTTTCAGAGACTCTATTTCCTGCAACTGACCATGCTCAGGCACTTACTGCATCAGAGACTAGGTCCGGTAATGAACTCTTTGGCCCTGCCCCTGATGTGGGGGGGCCCATATAGACCACAGGGCACCAGGTGTCCTGACGATGTGGCCAGGCCACTCCCAAATGGCTTGCAGAGGCCCGCCCCTATGACTTGTCACCTCATTATTGATGGTCAGACGATGACTGGTGAGGTGTTTGGGTCATGACAGCCATGAGGTCATCATTGAAGTTGCGGTTCCAAATAGGACGCTAGTTATGCCACTCATGACGTGTCACTCTGCTTTTGTCTCCAGGAGGTGCATTGTGGTCCACCCTGGTTTGGGGCGGACCCAGGTTATAGAAGGTGCTGGAGAAAACAAGGAGGTGCGCAGTCTTCTATTATGCTCCGAAAGAGCACACCTCCATGTGTTGAACCCATTGTGGCTTTAGGCCAGAGGTAGGCAGGGATAGGGCGTTGATGCAGGCCGCCACCACAGTTGGTAACGCAGAACGGTTAAGACCAGCTCCTGTCCTACAAGTCCTGCTTGTGCAGCCCAGTGGCATTAACAGGCCTGCTGCTGCTGATGCGCCTGCTGTTCACAGGTGTGGCCCCAATGCACACGGTCAGCGTCCTGAATGGCCTCTGTGATGTTAACAGGGAGTTCCTGGGCTGGGTGGGCGTGTGGACCCTGTGACGCTAACAGGGCTCCCAGTCTCAAGATCCGAGTGGTGTCTAACTTGGTTCAGGCTACTATTAGTTTCATAGCCACACAGCTCTGTATCCTCCACCGAACCTTCCAGTTGCCAACTTCTCCTTTTCCATCTGGGAGCACGGTGGACACTGACTGCTGATGGGGATATATACCTTTATCTTTCTTTTCTTAGTAATTTTCGTTATATAGCGGTAACATAGTATATACCACCTTATCCAAATCTGCCAGTCCCACCGTAACAGATGGTGTTTCTTCATCAAATGTTACTTTTGCTTAACCACCAAACCCACGGACCAAAACTTTTTTCCCCTTTCCAACACACCTGTTCCCCTTTTCACCCGCATCTGTCCTTTTTCAACTCATTTTGTATATGACCAAAAGTGCAACTCTGCAGGGACACCGTACTCAACGCCATCTCAGCACAGCAGCCACCCCTCGGTCCCTCAGATGTGGACAAGTAAAAGACCATTTCCTCCTATCCATGACAAACCGTTGAGATTCACTCTGTGCAGCACTGGTGTTTAGTGGAAAAGCAGATCTAAGATTGCGTACCACATTCTGCAGATACTCCTGTATACGTGCGTCCATTTCTATGGCAGGAATTATTTCGCCAAATTTTGTCTTGTACCGGGGATCTAACAGTGTGGCAACCCAGTAGTCAGGATTACTTTGAATTCGTACAATCCGAGGGTCATGTTGTAGGTAGTGCAGCAAGAAGGCGCTCATGTGTCTTGTGCATCCAGGAGGACCAAGTCCTTGGTGTGTTGGTGGCAGAGAGGTGAGAATCGTGCCTCCTTCCTCTGCCCTCTCCCCACAACCTCGCACAACCGAAATGTGAGCAAGCTCTCACTCATCTGCTGAGTCTTCCATGCCCATCGCCAGTTCGTCCTCCATTTCTTCATGGGCTCCTGCACCTTCCTCAACACTTTTTGCTGATACTATGCGCCCTTGTTAATCCCTCTCCCTCACCATGACTGCCGCATAGGTGCCGCTGACCATCTGGACCTCGTAGATCTTGTTATCCCTTCCGCATATGACTCCTCCTGTACTTCATCCCCTTCCTCTTGTCCCAACACCTGACTCCGAATAATAATTACAGTGTGCTCCATCATGTAGATGACCAGAATTGTCACGCTGAGAATGGCATCGCCAGTGCTAAACATCTTCGTCGACATTTGTAAACTGTGTAGCAGGGTGCATAGGTCCTTGATCTGACACCACTCCAGCAGCGTGATCTGCACCACCTCTGGATCAAGTTATCCCAGGCTATATGTCATAACGAATTGCAGCAGGGTTCGGCGGTGCTGCCACAAACGCTGCAACATGTGCAGATTCAAATTCCTGCGTGTCGGCACATCGCATTTCAGGCGTTTAACCGCCAGACCTAAAGACTTCTGTAGCGACGAAAATTGTTGAGCTGCTGTGTGCGCACGATGGAAGTGAGCACATAGCGAGCGTGCCCGCTGCACAAGGCCATGTAGGCCGTGATGGTGTTTTAAAAATTGCTGGAGAATTAGGTTCAACACGTGAGCCACACAAGGCACGTGTGTCACATTGCCCTGTCGATGGCCCGCAGCCAGGTTTGCATAATTGCCGCACACGGCTGTTAAGTCACCAACGGAGTACGCTCCGTCAATTTGTACTCCGGTCGCCAGGTGACAACGTGTTCCTTTCATGCATAGTGCTGATGATGGGAGAGGAGTCGATGCCAGCGGCGCAGGTGGACGCAGGTTATGCTCACCCACTGGGCTGCATTACCTTGACAGATGCAGAATCTCTGGCTGAATGTAGCTGGTGGGTATCTCACAGATGAAGTACCATCATTCAGCTACAACCAATGGGAAGACACCACACCCTTTTTTATGCCCATCCTGTCTGCAGACCACTGCCAGACATAGCTATGAGCCTCTGGTTAATTTTACCCCCAGTTCAGTTTTATGAGTTTGTGTGCTTGTTACCTGACTACTTTTCCTGCTTGCTGTTTATGTACCTTGTTGGCCGATCCGCATTTCACTTCTGCTTGTTTTCTGATTAAGTCCTGGCCGTCCCATTCTGTTCCTGTTCCTCAATTAATGTTTTGACCCTGCCTGACTACTATTCTCTGGAACTGCAGCCTTCCACAGGTATTAATCACCTTGGGCCCTGTGTAATTCCTAATCTCTGTATAGGGGTTAAAGGGTTTCAGGGTTCTAGGGGTCCTGCTTGGTGAGTGGCTTCCCTCTAGCCTATCATTTACAGCCCATCTGAGTGTGTGGATCAAGGAAGGCGTTACACCGTGCTCTCTGCAGAAGGCCATGTGGGCCAGGATAGTGCTTTAAAAATTGCTGGACAACCAGGTTCAACACGTGAACCACACAAGGCACGTGTGTCACATTGTCACAGCGAAGGGCCGCACCCATGTTTGCATCATTGTCGCACCCGGCCTTCCCTGGCTGCTGGTTGAGTGGAGACAACCATTGATGAAACTCCAGAGCTAACCGTCCACAACTTCTCAGCGGTGTGACTCACATTTCCCATACATTTCAAAGTAAACCTTTGACCGCCTGATGGCATTGAGCTCTGCTGCCAGCATAGTAAGGAGGTGTGTGGTATTCCTTGTGCGCAGTTACAAGGAAGGGTGGCCTGACCACACAGGGTTTGCGCCAAGGTGGAGGACCCACACGAGGTTGAAGAGGCAGAAGCAGTGTATTAACTTCTACATACAGAAGAAGGATTGAAACAACTCGTGGGGACGGCAAGACTTGTACAGCAGACCCTTCTCCATCTCTCCCCACAGTAACCCATTGCCCAGTCAGTGACATGTAACGCCCCTGTCCATGCTTACTGGGCCAATTATCTGTGGTGAAATGCACCCTGTCACCCACAGAGTTTCTCAAGGAATCAGTGATGTTTAGTGCGACATGCTGGTGTAGCGCGTGCACGCCTTTGTTGGAGAAGGAGTGGCGCCTGGGCATCGGCTCTTGGGGCACTGCGATGGGCATAAGGTCTCGTAAATCCTCGGTTAAAAAAGTTGGAAAGGCAGCATTTTGGTAGCCAACAGTTTCCAGATGCTGAAAGTCAACCTCTAAGCCATGTCATGCCCTTCTAAAAGCATGTAAAACACAGTAAGGGGACTCCAACCACAGTCTCCCTCGTTGCCACTAATTGGGCCACACACACCCCACTTGACTGGCATCGGTTGAGCCCCCTTTTGAAAAAGAAAAAGATGCTTCGCATGAAGCACTCTCAAAAATACGCGTGCCTTTCCCGTCCCCTGGCTGACCCAGGGGAAGAAAAGTCCTCTGAGAGCCATGACTTGTTCATCTTGGTTCTTTTAGAAACACAGCGAGGGGACTCCAACCACAGTCTCCCTCGTTACCACTAATTGGGCCACACACACCCCACTTGACTGGCATTGGTTGAGCCCCCTTTTGAAAAAGAAAAAGATGCTTTGCATGAAGCACTCTCAAAAATACGCGTGCCTTTCCCGTCCCCTGGCTGACCCAGGGGAAGAAAAGTCCTCTGAGAGCCATGACTTGTTCATCTTGGTTCTTTTAGAAACACAGCGAGGGGACTCCAACCACAGTCTCCCTCGTTGCCACTAACTGGGCCACACACACCCCACTTGACTGGCATCGGTTGACCCCCCTTTTGAATAAGAAACAGATGCTTTGCATGAAGCACTCTCAAAAATACGCGTGCCTTTCCCGTCCCCTGGCTGACCCAGGGGAAGAAAAGTCCTCTGAGAGCCATGACTTGTTCATCTTGGTTCTTTTAGAAACACAGCGAGGGGACTCCAACCACAGTCTCCCTCGTTGCCACTAACTGGGCCACACACACCCCACTTGACTGGCATCAGTTGACCCCCCTTTTGAATAAGAAACAGATGCTTTGCATGAAGCACTCTCAAAAATACGCGTGCCTTTCCCGTCCCCTGGCTGACCCAGGGGAAGAAAAGTCCTCTGAGAGCCATGACTTGTTCATCTTGGTTCTTTTAGAAACACAGCGAGGGGACTCCAACCACAGTCTCCCTCGTTGCCACTAACTGGGCCACACACACCCCACTTGACTGGCATCGGTTGACCCCCCTTTTGAATAAGAAACAGATGCTTTGCATGAAGCACTCTCAAAAATACGCGTGTCTTTCCCGTCCCCTGGCTGACCCAGGGGAAGAAAAGTCCTCTGAGAGCCATGACTTGTTCATCTTGGTTCTTTTAGAAACTCAGCGAGGGGACTCCAACCACAGTCTCCCTCGTTGCCACTAACTGGGCCACACACACCCCACTTGACTGGAATCAGTTGACCCACCTTTTGAATAAGAAACAGATGCTTTGCATGAAGCACTCTCAAAAATACGCGTGCCTTTCCCGTCCCCTGGCTGACCCAGGGGAAGAAAAGTCCTCTGAGAGCCATGTCCACATTGTCAGTGGACAGACACGTGTGCTTATCTGCCAGCAGACCCCCAGCAGCACTGAAGACAGGTTCCGAGAGAACGCTGGCTGCAGGACACGACAAGATCCCCAAGGCGTACGTGGCGAGCTCAGGCAATATATCCAGATTGGAAGCCTAAAATGAGCAGGGCTCAAGTTGCACAATAATGGAATCGATGTTTCCTTGCATATACTCATATATCTGTGTGTCCTCCTCTTTTTCCTTGTCCAGCTGTTTTGTTTTCGCATGAGTATATGTCCTTGTCACTTTCCCATGTGTTTGAGTTGTTTGTCACCTTTTGGACACCTTTGAAGGTGTTTTCTAGGTGTTTTTATGTGTTTGTGATTGCCTGCCATTGTTTCCTATGCAGTTCGAGTTCGGTTCGTCGAACGTTCGACGAGCCGAACTCGAACGGGACCTCCGTTCGGCGAGCCGACCTCGAGCCGAACCGGGACCGGTTCGCTCTTCTCTAGTCACATGTCAAACAATCAGATATCATTTTAACAATAGACACACCCATGGGCAGATGTATGTAGATAACCAGACCCCCCATCTCTTCAGCTATCCGTAAAACCTGTCCCTGTAATGCCCTTATAAGCACTACAAGTTCCAGAACAGACATCAAGGTTTACACCATCTTTATGATATCTACCCTCCGCCATGTTAGAGGGCCTTTTGTTCCACTTGTTGCTTTGTGCGAGAACTCTGCCAGTCTTGGCTCTCTAATTAGGAAAAAAGGCTATATAGGTCCCTTTTGTTAAACTTCTTGCTCTGTGGAGTAACTCTGTCAGTTTTGGCTGTGTTGGTCAACTGGAAAAACAGTCTCTGTAAGGGCCATTTTGAGACTTGTTGCTCTGTTGGGGAACTCTAACAATCTTGGCTGTGTATGTCAACTCTTAAAACAGTCTCCGCAGGAGTTAATGTTGTCCTGAGGTGGAAAGTGTTTTGGGCATATGTTACCACCACCAAGGATTGCTGAACATTTCTCTGTCCATGTTGCCTTCTCCTACTAGTCCGCTTCCTCCATCTCCTCTTCATCTGGTCAGTGTAACTCCTACACAACCATCTTCAGCACAGTCAGGGGAAACAACAGCAGGATGTTCTGAGACTCATCTGTTTGGGGAGGAAATCCCACACTGTGCAGGAGTTGTGGAAGAGCTCTGTAGTGGCAGTTTTAAAATTGTAACTCTGTGTGGGAACTTTGCCAATCCTTAGGCAGAATAACAGATCGATGATAAATCTAACTTCGAGCTTTTTAACTGCCACAGCTGTAGTGTACACTACTGGAGCTGAAATATAGGCCCTGTAGAGGGGACTGGGAAACCAGACACTGTTGGGGACCTTTGTTAAATTTTTTACTCTGTGGGAGAACTCGAACAATTTTGACTGTGTTTGTGAACTGGGAAAACAGGCTTTGTAGGGGCCTTTTTGAGAATTGTTTCTCTGTGTGGGGGTACTCTAAGGGCCGCTTTACACGCTACGACATCGCTAAAGCGATGTCGTTAGGGTCACGGAATTTGTGACTCACATCCGGCCGCGTTAGCAATGTCGTTGCTTGTGACACCTATGAGCGATTTTGAATCATTGCAAAAACGTTCAAAATCGCTAATCGGTGACATAGGGGTCCATTCCCAATTATCGTTGCAGCTGCAGGTACGATGTTGTTCGTCGTTCCAGCGGCAGCACGCATCGCTATGTGTGACACTGCAGAAACGAGGAACCTCACCTTACCTGCGTCCGCCGGCAATGAGGAAGGAAGGAGGTGGGCGGGATGTTACGTCCCGCTCATCTCCGCCCCTCCGCTTCTATTGGCCGGCCGCTTAGTGACGTCGCGGTGACATCGTGGTGACGCCGAATGCACCTCCCCCTTGAGGGAGGGATTGTTCGGCAGTCACAGCGATGTCGCTAAACAGGTATGTGCGTGTGACGCTGCCATAGCGATAATGTTGGCTACGGCAGCGATCACCACATATTGGCCATACGACAGGGGCGGGTGCTATCGCGCTCGACATCGCCAGCAAATGCTAGCGATGTCGCAGCGTGTAAAGCAGCCCTAACAATCTTGCCTGTGTGGGTGATTTCAAAAAGGCTGCTGAAGAGCCAGCTTTCAAAGAATTGTTGCTCTGTGTGGAAACTCTAACAATTTTGGCAGTGTCGGTGCACTTGTAAAACAGGCTCTCTTGTGGCCTTTTTGAGAATTGCTGATCTCATGAGGAACTCTCGGTTGTGTGGGTTAACTGGGTAAACAGGATATGTGGGGGTCTTTTCTTAAACTTGTTGCTTTGGGGGAACTCTGCCAATCTTTGCTGTGTGGGTCAACTGGGAAAAAAGCCTCTATAGATGCCTTTTTGAGAAATGTTGCAAAGTGAGGGAACTCTGCAAATCTTGACTGTCTGAGTCAACTAATAAAAAAGGGGTCAATGCAGTGTCAGCTGCGCCTGAGACAAAAAAGTGCTTTGCAGATGTGTTGCTATCACTGAGAATGTCTTGTCCTATTACTCTGCTTCCTCCACCTACTCTTTATGCGATCAGCCTTAAGCCCGCTTTACACGCTACAATAAATCTTACGATGTGTCGGCGGGGGTCACGTCGTAAGTGACGCACATCCGGCATCGTAAGTATGATTGTAGCGTGTAAAACCTCCATGCAATTGCGATTGAACGAAAATCCGTTCATCGACATGCACGTCGTTCATTCCTCAAAAAATGAACGTGAGGTTGTGCAATGTTCCCGAGGCAGCACACATCGCAGTGTGTGAAACCCCGGGAACATTGAACGACAGCTTACCTCCATCCGCGGCTCCCACCGACAATGCGGAAGGAAGGAGGTGGGCGGGATGTTTACGTCCCGCTCATCTCCGCCCCTCCGCTTCTATTGGCCGGCTGCCGCGTGACGTCGATGTGACGCCAAACGTCCCTCCCACTCCAGGAAGTGGACATTTGCCGCCCACATTGAGGCCGTATGGTAGGTAAAGCCTGCTTTACATGGTACGATCGATTGTGCGATTTCACAATCGATCGTACCCGCCCCCGTCCTTTCTGCGTCACGGGCAAATCGCTGCCCGTGTCGCACAAAGTCAGTAACCCCCGTTACACATACTTACCTCTCGTGCGACCTCGCTGTGGGCGGCGAACGTCCACTTCCTGAAGTGGGAGGGACGTTCGGCGTCACAGCGCCGTCACACGGCCGCCGGCCAATAGAAGCAGAGGGGCGGAGATGAGCAGGATGTAAACATCCCGCCCACCTCCTTCCTTCCACATAGAGCCGGCGGCGGCCGCGGGAGGCAGGTGAGCTGGTCATCGTTCCCGTGGTGTCACACGGAGCGGCGTTTGCTACCACGGAAACGATGATCAACCAAATTAAACGATATTATGGAACCTAACGAGTAGTACCCGACTCACGATTTGTGAGCGATACTGCGTCGCTAGGAGGTGTCACACAGGCCGGCATCGCCAGCGATGCCGGATGTGCGTCACAAAAACCGTGACCCCGACGATCTATCGCACGATAGATTGTCTGGTGTAAAGCAGCCTTAAGTACGTGTGACGGGGTGAATCGTCTGTGCGGCACATTCAACAAATTGAACGTGCCGCACATACGATGGGGGCGTTGCAAATCGCATACGATATTGTATGCGAAATTGCAACGTGTAAAGCAGGCTTAACAGCTACACAACCGTTGGCGGGTGCCAGGACTAGAGATGAGCGAACCGGTCGCGGTTCGGCTCGAGGTTGGTTCGCCGAACGGACCTCCCGTTCGAGTTCGGTTCGTCGAACGTTCGACGAACCGAACTCGAACTGCATAGGAAACAATGGCAGGCAATCACAAACACAGAAAAACACCTAGAAAACACCCTCAAAGGTGTCCTAAAGGTGACAAACAACTCAAACACATTGGAAAGTGACAAGGACATATACTCATGCGAAAACAAAACAGCTGGACAAGGAAAAAGAGGAGGACACACAGATATAGGCATGGCACGCCCTTCTAAAATCATGTAAAACACCGCAAGGTGACTCCAAGCGGAGTCTCCATTTTTTCCAAAAATTGGGCCACACACACACCCACCCCTTCAGTGGCAGCAGTTGTGCCCCAGTTGTACACTTCACAGCTACATTTGCATCAAGCACATTCAAAAATACGCCATTCTTATCCGTCCCCAGGATGACACCGGGGTAGGTAGCAAAGTCTTTCCTGATCCCAGCTCTGTTCATCTTGGCTTCTTTTAAAAACACATCAAGCAAGGGTTACTCCAAGCGGAGTCTCCCTTTTTTTCCAAAAATTGGGCCACACAGACACCCACCCCATCAGTGGCAGCACTTGGGCCCTAGTTGCAAACAGGATGTTTTGATTTGCATCAAGCACATTCAAAAATACGCCATTCTTATCCGTCCCCAGGATGACACCGGGGTAGGTAGCAAAGTCTTTGCTGATCCCAGCTCTGTTCATCTTGGCTTCTTTTAAAAACACATCAAGCAAGGGTTACTCCAAGCGGAGTCTCCCTTTTTTTCCAAAAATTGGGCCACACAGACACCCACCCCATCAGTGGCAGCACTTGGGCCCTAGTTGCAAACAGGATGTTTTGATTTGCATCAAGCACATTCAAAAATACGCCATTCTTATCCGTCCCCAGGATGACACCGGGGTAGGTAGCAAAGTATTTCCTGATCCCAGCTCTGTTCATCTTGGCTTCTTTTAAAAACACATCAAGCAAGGGTTACTCCAAGCGGAGTCTCCCTTTTTTCCAAAAATTGGGCCACACAGACACTCACCCCATCAGTGGCAGCACTTGGGCCCTAGTTGCAAACAGGATGTTTTGATTTGCATCAAGCACATTCAAAAATACGCCATTCTTATCCGTCCCCAGGATGACACCGGGGTAGGTAGCAAAGTCTTTGCTGATCCCAGCTCTGTTCATCTTGGCTTCTTTTAAAAACACATCAAGCAAGGGTTACTCCAAGCGGAGTCTCCCTTTTTTTCCAAAAATTGGGCCACACAGACACCCACCCCATCAGTGGCAGCACTTGGGCCCTAGTTGCAAACAGGATGTTTTGATTTGCATCAAGCACATTCAAAAATACGCCATTCTTATCCGTCCCCAGGATGACACCGGGGTAGGTAGCAAAGTCTTTCCTGATCCCAGCTCTGTTCATCTTGGCTTCTTTTAAAAACACATCAAGCAAGGGTTACTCCAAGCGGAGTCTCCCTTTTTTCCAAAAATTGGGCCACACAGACACTCACCCCATCAGTGGCAGCACTTGGGCCCTAGTTGCAAACAGGATGTTTTGATTTGCATCAACCACATTCAAAAATACGCCATTCTTATCCGTCCCCAGGATGACACCGGGGTAGGTAGCAAAGTCTTTGCTGATCCCAGCTCTGTTCATCTTGGCTTCTTTTAAAAACACATCAAGCAAGGGTTACTCCAAGCGGAGTCTCCCTTTTTTTCCAAAAATTGGGCCACACAGACACCCACCCCATCAGTGGCAGCACTTGGGCCCTAGTTGCAAACAGGATGTTTTGATTTGCATCAAGCACATTCAAAAATACGCCATTCTTATCCGTCCCCAGGATGACACCGGGGTAGGTAGCAAAGTATTTCCTGATCCCAGCTCTGTTCATCTTGGCTTCTTTTAAAAACACATCAAACAAGGGTTACTCCAAGCGGAGTCTCCCTTTTTTCCAAAAATTGGGCCACACAGACACCCACCCCATCAGTGGCAGCACTTGGGCCCTAGTTGCAAACAGGATGTTTTGATTTGCATCAAGCACATTCCAAATCCACAAGCATTTACTCTCCCCAGGATGACACAGGGGTAGTAAATTCCTTCTGGATCCATGACTTGTTCATTTTGATGAACGTCAGTCTGTCCACATTGTCACTGGACAGACGCGTGCGCTTATCTGTCAGCACACACCCAGCAGCACTGAATACACGTTCAGAGACAACGCTGGCAGCTGGACACGACAAAATCTCCAAGGCGTAACTGGAGAGCTCTGGCCATTTTTCTAGGTTTGAAGCCCAAAAGGAGCAAGGCTCCAGTTGCACAGTCATGGCATCGATGTTCATTTGGAGATACTCCTGTATCATCCTCTCCAGCCGTTGAGTATGTGTCAGACTTGTTGTCTCTGGTGGCCTTGCAAAAGAGGGTCTAAAAAAATTATGAAAAGATTCCATAAAATTGCTGTTACCGGCACCAGATACGGTCCTACTGGTACGGGTAGACTGGTGAAGATGACGAGACCGTCCCATGTTTGTCAAGTTACAACTGGGAGATTCCCTCCCTGCACCTGCACGGTTGTTTGGTGGAAAAGCCGAGCTAAGATCGAGTAACAGCTTCTGCTGATACTCCTGCATACGTGCGTCCCTTTCTATGGCTGGAATTATGTCACAAAATTTGGACTTGTACCGGGGATCTAATAGTGTGGCAATCCAGTAGTCATCATCACTTCTAATTTTGACAATACGACTGTCATGTTGGAGGTAGTGCAACAAAAAGGCACTCATGTGTCTTGCGCAGCCATGCGGACCAAGTCCACGCTGTGTTTGTGGCATAGAGGTGCTACCCGTTCTTTCTTCCTCTGACATCTCCCCCCAACCTCTTTCAACTGAAATTTGACCAAGGTCTCCCTCATCCGCTGAGTCTTCCATGTCCATGGACAGTTCGTCCTCCATTTCTTCATGTTCTCCTGCACCTTGCTCAACATTTCGCCTGCTACTATGCGCCCTTGTCGATCCCTGTTCCCCATGGTCCCATGCCTGCTGCGTTGGTGATGATGAACGTCTGGACCTTGGTGATGTTGTTGTCCCTTGCACATATGAATCCTCCTGTAGTTCCTCCCCTTCATGTTGTCCCACCCCCTGACTCCGAATAGTGTTTAGCGTGTGCTCCAGCATGTAAATGACTGGAATCGTCATGCTGATAATGGCATTGTCAGAGCTAAACATATTCGTCGCCATGTCGAAACTGTGCAGAAGGGTGCATAGGTCCTTGATCTGAGACCACTCCATCAGGGTGATCTGCCCCACCTCTGCATCTCGTTGGCCCAGGCTATACGTCATGACGTATTGCACCAGGGCTCTGCGGTGCTGCCACAGTCGCTGTAACATGTGGAGAGTTGAATTCCAGCGTGTCGCCACATCGCATTTCAGGCGATGAACCGGCAGGCCGAAAGACTTCTGTAGCGATGCAAGTCGCTCAGCTGCGGCGCTTGAACGCCGGAAGTGAGCAGACAGTTTTCGTGCCCTGTTCAGAAGGCCATCTAGGCCGGGATAGTGTGTTAAAAATTGCTGCACGACAAGGTTCAACACGTGAGCCATACAAGGTACGTGTGTCACCTTGCCCAGGCGAAGGGCCGCACCCAGGTTTGCAGCATTGTCGCACACGGCCTTACCAGGCTGCAGGTTGAGTGGAGACAACCATTTATTAAACTCGGACCGCAGAGCTGACCACAACTCCTCAGCTGTGTGACTCTTATTACCAAGACATGTCAAGCTAAAGACCGCCTGATGCCGTTGCGCTCGGCTGCCAGCATAGTAATGAGGCGTGCGTGATTCCTTCTGCGCAGTGAGAACGCTGGTGGCCTGACCAGGCAGGCTTGGGGCGGAGGTGGAGGACCCAGATGAGGTGGAGGATGCAGAAGCTGTGGCGGAACTTGGACAGACAGAGGATTGACACACAAGTCGTGGGGACGGCAAGACTTGTGCAGCAGACCCTTCACCATCTATCACCATAGTTACCCAGTGCCCAGTCAGCGACATGTAACGTCCCTGTCCATGCTTACTGGTCCAAGTATCGGTGGTGAAATGCACCCGTTCACACACAGAGTTTCTCAAGGAAGCGGTGATGTTGTGTGCGACATGCTGGTGTAGCGCGGGCACACCTTTCTTAGAGAAGTAGTGGCGACTAGGCATCTGGTACTGGGGCACAGCGACAGACATAAGGTCTCTAAAATCCTGTGTGTCCACTAGGCGGAAAGGCAGCATTTCGGTAGCCAACAGCTTACAGAGGGATAGAGTCAACCTCTTAGCTTTGTCATGGGTCGGAGGAAGTGGCCTTTTATTTGACCACATCTGAGGGACAGAGATCTGGCTGCTGTGTGTAGACGGTGTTGAGTAGGGTGTCCCTGGAAAAATGCAGGTTTGTGAGGAAAGTGCAGGCGGAGACATGATGTTGCCTTCATCCAACGTTGGTGCTATCGATGTCTGAGAGAGCTGTACACACTCACTTGTTTCCCCTTCCAAACCAACTGACGACCTTACAAGCAAACTGCCTGTTGCGGTTACAGTGGTGGAAGTTTTGCGTGGAAAAACAGGTGTGACAGCTGTCCCCACAGTCCTAGAAGATGAAGAGCGCGCGGATGCACTGGAAGGGGCGGGCGGTGGATGGTTCGCTCCGCTAGCCGGCATTGCAGCACGGTGAGCTTCCCACCGGGACTTATGATATTTATTCATGTGACGATTCATGGAAGAAGTTGTCAAACTGCTGAGGTTTTGACCTCTACTAACAGAATCATGACAAATGTTACATATCACATGAGTTGGGCGATCTTTTTCGATGTGAAAAAAGGCCCAGGCTAGGCAAGGCTTAGAGGCCATGCGACCTGTTGATCCACCCCGAATAATGCTCATAGGCAGAGTGGTGGCTGAGGATGCAGTTGTAGACGTGCTACCAGTGCTCCGACTCTGTCCAGGAAGGCGCAAGGTAACTTCGTCGTCGGTTGCATCCTCCTCCACCGCCTCTGTTGACCTCCTCGAGTGCCTGACTGGGGGTTGACAGTAGGTGGGATCTAGAACGTCATCATCAATTGTTGTGTTCGCACTCCCCTCCCCCTTAGACCGAGCCTCTTCTTGCCCTGACCGAATATTTAAGTTGTCATCCCAATCGGGTATCTGCGTCTCATCTTCATCAGTATGTTCCTCATTGTCTATAACCATAGGTGTTACAGTTTGTGACAAAGGGTCAACATTATGCTCAGAAACTTGGTCCTCACGGCCTGAATCTGAGTCACAAAGGTTCTGGGCATCACTGCAGACCATTTCCTGTTCTGTACTCACTGTAGCTTGGGAGCAGACCTCTGATTCCCAGGCTATAGTGTGACTGAACAGCTCTGCAGACTCAGCCATCTCAGTTCCACCATACTGTGCAGGGCTGATGGAGACTTCAGAGCTGGGAGAAATCAAGTGTGATTGGGATGACAACTCAGAGGAATGGTGTTTTTTGGATGCGGTACTTGAAGTGGCTGAGAGGGCACTTGTTGGACCACTTGAGATCCATTCAAGCATTTTCCTTTTTTGCCCATCATCTACCTTTGTTCCTCTTGTTCGTGTCCGTAAAAAAGGGAGCACATCGGATTGTCCACAATAAGTAGTAGACATCTTACTTTTGCTAGTAGATGGTCTATCTTCAGCAGATGATAATGGAGCTTTGGCACCTTCCCCACTGACAAAACCTTTTTTGCCTTTTCCACCACGCCTCTTCCCCTTTCAACCAGCATCTGTCATTTTGCCACTCATGTTGATTGCGACAAGATTGTGGACTGAAAATGTGGTAGTAAAAATTGAGAGGTGGTGAAGATTGCAGTGGTGGTCTAGCTTTATTAACAGCAGAATAATAAAGAATAAATATCCCTGACAATGTAACTTAGTTATAATTCGTTGGAGTGTGCAACGCAGGCAGACGTGCTGCAAATGTCTTGGCACTAGTGGGACTATAGCAAAGTCCAATAGCCACGTATAGGATGCCACTAGGTTCACTGAGTGTGTGCTAGTATAATGGCTTAGTTATAATTAGTTGGAGTGTGCAACGCAGGCAGATGCGCTCTGCAAATGTCTTGGCACTAGTAGGACTATAGCAAAGTCCAATAGCCACGTATAGGATGCCACTAGGTACACTGAGTGCGTGCTAGTATAATGGCTTAGTTATAATTAGTTGGAGTGTGCAACGCAGGCAGACGTGCTGCAAATGTCTTGGCACTAGTGGGACTATAGCAAAGTCCAATAGCCACGTATAGGATGCCACTAGGTACACTGAGTGTGTGCTAGTATAATGGCTTAGTTATAATTAGTTGGAGTGTGCAACGCAGGCAGACGTGCTGCAAATGTCTTGGCACTAGTGGGACTATAGCAAAGTCCAATAGCCACGTATAGGATGCCACTAGGTACACTGAGTGTGTGCTAGTATAATGGCTTAGTTATAATTAGTTGGAGTGTGCAACGCAGGCAGACGTGCTGCAAATGTCTTGGCACTAGTGGGACTATAGCAAAGTCCAATAGCCACGTATAGGATGCCACTAGGTACACTGAGTGTGTGCTAGTATAATGGCTTAGTTATAATTAGTTGGAGTGTGCAACGCAGGCAGACGTGCTGCAAATGTCTTGGCACTAGTGGGACTATAGCAAAGTCCAATAGCCACGTATAGGATGCCACTAGGTACACTGAGTGTGTGCTAGTATAATGGCTTAGTTATAATTAGTTGGAGTGTGCAACGCAGGCAGACGTGCTGCAAATGTCTTGGCACTAGTGGGACTATAGCAAAGTCCAATAGCCACGTATAGGATGCCACTAGGTACACTGAGTGTGTGCTAGCATAATGGCTTAGTTATAATTAGTTGGAGTGTGCAACGCAGGCAGACGTGCTGCAAATGTCTTGGCACTAGTGGGACTATAGCAAAGTCCAATAGCCACGTATAGGATGCCACTAGGTACACTGAGTGTGTGCTAGTATAATGGCTTAGTTATAATTAGTTGGAGTGTGCAACGCAGGCAGACGTGCTGCAAATGTCTTGGCACTAGTGGGACTATAGCAAAGTCCAATAGCCACGTATAGGATGCCACTAGGTACACTGAGTGTGTGCTAGTATAATGGCTTAGGTATAATTAGTTGGAGTGTGCAACGCAGGCAGACGTGCTGCAAATGTCTTGGCACTAGTGGGACTATAGCAAAGTCCAATAGCCACGTATAGGATGCCACTAGGTACACTGAGTGTGTGCTAGTATAATGGCTTAGTTATAATTAGTTGGAGTGTGCAACGCAGGCAGACGTGCTGCAAATGTCTTGGCACTAGTGGGACTATAGCAAAGTCCAATAGCCACGTATAGGATGCCACTAGGTACACTGAGTGTGTGCTAGTATAATGGCTTAGTTATAATTAGTTGGAGTGTGCAACGCAGGCAGACGTGCTGCAAATGTCTTGGCACTAGTGGGACTATAGCAAAGTCCAATAGCCACGTATAGGATGCCACTAGGTACACTGAGTGTGTGCTAGTATAATGGCTTAGTTATAATTAGTTGGAGTGTGCAACGCAGGCAGACGTGCTGCAAATGTCTTGGCACTAGTGGGACTATAGCAAAGTCCAATAGCCACGTATAGGATGCCACTAGGTACACTGAGTGTGTGCTAGTATAATGGCTTAGTTATAATTAGTTGGAGTGTGCAACGCAGGCAGACGTGCTGCAAATGTCTTGGCACTAGTGGGACTATAGCAAAGTCCAATAGCCACGTATAGGATGCCACTAGGTACACTGAGTGTGTGCTAGTATAATGGCTTAGTTATAATTAGTTGGAGTGTGCAACGCAGGCAGACGTGCTGCAAATGTCTTGGCACTAGTGGGACTATAGCAAAGTCCAATAGCCACGTATAGGATGCCACTAGGTACACTGAGTGTGTGCTAGTATAATGGCTTAGTTATAATTAGTTGGAGTGTGCAACGCAGGCAGACGTGCTGCAAATGTCTTGGCACTAGTGGGACTATAGCAAAGTCCAATAGCCACGTATAGGATGCCACTAGGTACACTGAGTGTGTGCTAGTATAATGGCTTAGTTATAATTAGTTGGAGTGTGCAACGCAGGCAGACGTGCTGCAAATGTCTTGGCACTAGTGGGACTATAGCAAAGTCCAATAGCCACGTATAGGATGCCACTAGGTACACTGAGTGTGTGCTAGTATAATGGCTTAGTTATAATTAGTTGGAGTGTGCAACGCAGGCAGACGTGCTGCAAATGTCTTGGCACTAGTGGGACTATAGCAAAGTCCAATAGCCACGTATAGGATGCCACTAGGTACACTGAGTGTGTGCTAGTATAATGGCTTAGTTATAATTAGTTGGAGTGTGCAACGCAGGCAGACGTGCTGCAAATGTCTTGGCACTAGTGGGACTATAGCAAAGTCCAATAGCCACGTATAGGATGCCACTAGGTACACTGAGTGTGTGCTAGTATAATGGCTTAGTTATAATTAGTTGGAGTGTGCAACGCAGGCAGACGTGCTGCAAATGTCTTGGCACTAGTGGGACTATAGCAAAGTCCAATAGCCACGTATAGGATGCCACTAGGTACACTGAGTGTGTGCTAGTATAATGGCTTAGTTATAATTAGTTGGAGTGTGCAACGCAGGCAGACGTGCTGCAAATGTCTTGGCACTAGTGGGACTATAGCAAAGTCCAATAGCCACGTATAGGATGCCACTAGGTACACTGAGTGTGTGCTAGTATAATGGCTTAGTTATAATTAGTTGGAGTGTGCAACGCAGGCAGACGTGCTGCAAATGTCTTGGCACTAGTGGGACTATAGCAAAGTCCAATAGCCACGTATAGGATGCCACTAGGTACACTGAGTGTGTGCTAGTATAATGGCTTAGTTATAATTAGTTGGAGTGTGCAACGCAGGCAGACGTGCTGCAAATGTCTTGGCACTAGTGGGACTATAGCAAAGTCCAATATCCACGTATAGGATGCCACTAGGTTCACTGAGTGTGTGCTAGTATAATGGCTTAGTTATAATTAGTTGGAGTGTGCAACGCAGGCATATGCGCTCTGCAAATGTCTTGGCACTAGTAGGACTATAGCAAAGTCCAATAGCCACGTATAGGATGCCACTAAAAAACACTTAGTGTGTGCAAGTATAATGGCTTAGTTATAATTAGTTGGAGTGTGCAACGCAGGCAGACGTGCTGCAAATGTCTTGGCACTAGTGGGACTATAGCAAAGTCCAATAGCCACGTATAGGATGCCACTAGGTACACTGAGTGTGTGCTAGTATAATGGCTTAGTTATAATTAGTTGGAGTGTGCAACGCAGGCAGACGTGCTGCAAATGTCTTGGCACTAGTGGGACTATAGCAAAGTCCAATAGCCACGTATAGGATGCCACTAGGTACACTGAGTGTGTGCTAGTATAATGGCTTAGTTATAATTAGTTGGAGTGTGCAACGCAGGCAGACGTGCTGCAAATGTCTTGGCACTAGTGGGACTATAGCAAAGTCCAATAGCCACGTATAGGATGCCACTAGGTACACTGAGTGTGTGCTAGTATAATGGCTTAGTTATAATTAGTTGGAGTGTGCAACGCAGGCAGACGTGCTGCAAATGTCTTGGCACTAGTGGGACTATAGCAAAGTCCAATAGCCACGTATAGGATGCCACTAGGTACACTGAGTGTGTGCTAGTATAATGGCTTAGTTATAATTAGTTGGAGTGTGCAACGCAGGCAGACGTGCTGCAAATGTCTTGGCACTAGTGGGACTATAGCAAAGTCCAATAGCCACGTATAGGATGCCACTAGGTACACTGAGTGTGTGCTAGTATAATGGCTTAGTTATAATTAGTTGGAGTGTGCAACGCAGGCAGACGTGCTGCAAATGTCTTGGCACTAGTGGGACTATAGCAAAGTCCAATAGCCACGTATAGGATGCCACTAGGTACACTGAGTGTGTGCTAGTATAATGGCTTAGTTATAATTAGTTGGAGTGTGCAACGCAGGCAGACGTGCTGCAAATGTCTTGGCACTAGTGGGACTATAGCAAAGTCCAATAGCCACGTATAGGATGCCACTAGGTACACTGAGTGTGTGCTAGTATAATGGCTTAGTTATAATTAGTTGGAGTGTGCAACGCAGGCAGACGTGCTGCAAATGTCTTGGCACTAGTGGGACTATAGCAAAGTCCAATAGCCACGTATAGGATGCCACTAGGTACACTGAGTGTGTGCTAGTATAATGGCTTAGTTATAATTAGTTGGAGTGTGCAACGCAGGCAGACGTGCTGCAAATGTCTTGGCACTAGTGGGACTATAGCAAAGTCCAATAGCCACGTATAGGATGCCACTAGGTACACTGAGTGTGTGCTAGTATAATGGCTTAGTTATAATTAGTTGGAGTGTGCAACGCAGGCAGACGTGCTGCAAATGTCTTGGCACTAGTGGGACTATAGCAAAGTCCAATATCCACGTATAGGATGCCACTAGGTTCACTGAGTGTGTGCTAGTATAATGGCTTAGTTATAATTAGTTGTAGTGTGCAACGCAGGCAGATGCGCTCTGCAAATGTCTTGGCACTAGTAGGACTATAGCAAAGTCCAATAGCCACGTATAGGATGCCACTAAAAAACACTTAGTGTGTGCAAGTATAATGGCTTAGTTATAATTAGTTGGAGTGTGCAACGCAGGCAGATGCGCTCTGCAAATGTCTTGGCACTAGTGGGACTATAGCAAAGTCCAATAGCCACGTATAGGATGCCACTAGGTACACTGAGTGTTTGCTAGTAAAATTGCTTAGTTTAAAAAACTTGGAGTGTGCAATGCAGGCAGATGTGCTCTGCTAATGTCTTTGCACTAGTGGGACTATAGCAAAGTCCAATAGCCACGTATAGGATGCCACTAGGTACACTGAGTGTGTGCTAGTATAATGGCTTAGTTATAATTCGTTGGAGTGTGCAACGCAGGCAGATGCGCTCTGCAAATGTCTTGGCACTAGTGGGACTATAGCAAAGTCCAATAGCCACGTATAGGATGCCACTAGGTACACTGAATGTTTGCTAGTATAATGGCTTACTTAGAATGAGTTGGAGTGTGCAGAGGACAAGAGGGTACAGTGGCAGGATTGTGGTGCTCTGGGTAGAGGAATGGAAGCCTGCCTTTCTATTCCCTCCTAATGGTGAAATGCAGGGAGGAAATCCCTGACCTGGGCTACACAGACGCTGTTGCTGTTTGCAGGACCTGTCACTTATGGCTCTCTGACCCTGCCGCTTTGAGCCCTTAAAAGGACTGCTAGAATGTGCTCTCCCTAAGCTGTCTAACGCTGTGTATGCAGCGCATACAGCTGTATCGGCGATAGGACTCAGGAGGACGGAGCTGCGACACTGATGTCTGACACCAAAGACGCAGAAGGCAGATAATGGCGTTCGTGAAGAAAATGTCCGGTTTTATAATGCAGGGACATGTGACATGCAGATCCTATCACACATGCCGTTGCTTCTCTGGCTCAAAGTCCACTTAGGTGTGTGTGTGTCTGTGATTGGCTGACATGCTGGCCCGCCCCACAAGACGCGCGCGCTTAGGGAAGGAAGACAAGAAAAAAAAAAAAAAAATGGCGATCGCCATTATAGAAACAGCAGTGATCTGAAGGCGCTGTTCACGCACACTATACACTGAAATGTGATAATAGTTTGATTCACAGAGTGACTTACACTATTACAGCAGAAACCAAGCTAGGATTTAGCTGTTTTTTGGCTGCTAGAACCGTTCTCGAACGTTTCTAGAACTATCGAGCTTTTGCAAAAAGCTCGAGTTCTAGTTCGATCTAGAACATGCCCCAAAATCTCTCGAGCCGCGAACTGGAGAACCACGAACCACGAACCGCGCTCAACTCTAGCCAGGACAGAAGCATGTAAACACCAGTGATAGACAAACAAGGTTAAACCAACAGAGTAACCAGACAACAATTGATAAGGAGGAAAACTAAAGCATGGAGGAAATAACCAGACGACAGGAGGATTTCCACTGCACACCAAGCAACATGCAGTAAATCACCAGACTGCAAAACAATAGCACATGGACCGGTGTAGCAGAAAGCTATAGTCGGCAAAGGAAGATAAACTCCTCTATCTTAACAAGGCAAGGAGTACCTGTGATTGATCACCCACAACATGTGACCAAAATGGTAACCAGCAGACTAGCAGAGATTAACTCCTCCTAGACTGATTACTAATGAGCACACAGCTGGTCGATGCCTGAGCCTGTCTGTGCAACACAGAATCCCCAGAGAAAGTATAGTGAGGAATGTCAGAGTCTGTAGTCTGAACAGCATCTGATGCCACCATGACACTTGGCGAGTCTAGAGCAAAACACCGTGTGACAACATGTGACAGCTAATGCCATCACCTTTTAAGATTTTCTGTAGGCATTTCTGAAAAAATATAGTTAAATATGTTAAGGCCGCTTTACACGCTACGATTTATCTGACGATATGTCATCGGGGTCACGGTTTTCGTGACGCACTTCCGTCAGCGTTAGCGACGTTGTTGCGTGTGACACCTACGTGCGACTCCAAAAGATCAAAAATAGGGTAAAAATCGTTGACACGTCGTTCAGTTTCAAAATATTGTTTGTCGTTTGGAACGCAGCAGACATATTACTACGTTTGACACCCTGTCAACGACGAACAACATGCACACAACCGCCTTGGTCAAACAATATACAGTCAGGGCCAGAAATATTTGGACAGTGACACAAGTTTTGTTATTTTAGCTGTTTACAAAAACATGTTCAGAAATACAATTATATATATAATATGGGCTGAAAGTGCACACTCCCAGCTGCAAATATGAGACTTTTCACATCCAAATCGGAGAAAGGGTTTAGGAATCATAGCTCTGTAATGCATAGCCTCCTCTTTTTCAAGGGACTAAAAGTAATTGGACAATGGACTCTAAGGGCTGCAATTAACTCTGAAGGCGTCTCCCTCGTTAACCTGTAATCAATGAAGTAGTTAAAAGGTCTGGGGTTGATTACAGGTGTTTGGTTTTGCATTTGGAAGCTGTTGCTGTGACCAGACAACATGCGGTCTAAGGAACTCTCAATTGAGGTGAAGCAGAACATCCTGAGGCTGAAAAAAAAGAAAAAATCCATCAGAGAGATAGCATACATGCTTGGAGTAGCAAAATCAACAGTCGGGTACATTCTGAGAAAAAAGGAATTGACTGGTGAGCTTGGGAACTCAAAAAGGCCTGGGCATCCACGGATGACAACAGTGGTGGATGATCGCCGCATACTTTCTTTGGTGAAGAAGAACCCATTCACAACATCAACTGAAGTCCAGAACACTCTCAGTGAAGTAGGTGTATCTGTCTCTAAGTCAACAGTAAAGAGAAGACTCCATGAAAGTAAACACAAAGGGTTCACATCTAGATGCAAACCATTCATCAATTCCAAAAATAGACAGGCCAGAGTTAAATTTGCTGAAAAACACCTCATGAAGCCAGCTCAGTTCTGGAAAAGTATTCTATGGACAGATGAGACAAAGGTCGACCTGTACCAGAATGATGGGAAGAAAAAAGTTTGGAGAAGAAAGGGAACGGCACATGATCCAAGGCACACCACATCCTCTGTAAAACATGGTGGAGGCAACGTGATGGCATGGGCATGCATGGCTTTCAATGGCACTGGGTCACTTGTGTTTATTGATGACATAACAGCAGACAAGAGTAGCCGGATGAATTCTGAAGTGTACCGGGATATACTTTCAGCCCAGATTCAGCCAAATGCCGCAAAGTTGATCGGACGGCGCTTCATAGTACAGATGGACAATGACCCCAAGCATACAGCCAAAGCTACCCAGGAGTTCATGAGTGCAAAAAAGTGGAACATTCTGCAATGGCCAAGTCAATCACCAGATCTTAACCCAATTGAACATGCATTTCACTTGCTCAAATCCAGACTTAAGACGGAAAGACCCACAAACAAGCAAGACCTGAAGGCTGCGGCTGTAAAGGCCTGGCAAAGCATTAAGAAGGAGGAAACCCAGCGTTTGGTGATGTCCATGGGTTCCAGACTTAAGGCAGTGATTGCCTCCAAAGGATTCGCAACAAAATATTGAAAATAAAAATATTTTGTTTGGGTTTGGTTTATTTGTCCAATTACTTTTGACCTCCTAAAATGTGGAGTGTTTGTAAAGAAATGTGTACAATTCCTACAATTTCTATCAGATATTTTTGTTCAAACCTTCAAATTAAACGTTACAATCTGCACTTGAATTCTGTTGTAGAGGTTTCATTTCAAATCCAATGTGGTGGCATGCAGAGCCCAACTCGCGAAAATTGTGTCACTGTCCAAATATTTCTGGACCTAACTGTATTGCTGAACGATGTCGCGTCGTTTGTGAGATGTGTACGTGTGACCGCTACAAAACGACCTATGAGCGATCTCGGCAAATCGTAACAATGATCTGGGTGTGTCACATCGCTAATGAGATCGCTAGCGATATCGTTGTGTGTAAAGCGGCCTTTGCTTGGTGTTTCATATGTAATTTGAGAACATTACAATGTAAAGGTTAAGACCCTAATTCATGCAATGGGTCACTTGGTGGTCTGCAAGCTGTCATTTTGATACAATCACAGTTCACAAAATGCTGAGCCCTGTAAACCCCACCCACACTATGGATTGGCAGTACATTGTACACTAACAGAAAGCTCTTAAGCAGTGGTGCAGGCCAGTTATATAGAGCAATTGACTGGGAAGCACGAGACACCTAGTAATGTGGTGAGCCTAGTATAACCCCACCCATACCACTGATTGTCAACTTTCTGTGTGGTGGGGGCATAGTTACACAGAGCAGTTGACAAGGAGGCATAAGACAACTATTCCTGCAGTGATAATCTCCTGCTGATAAAACACTAATTTTATTGAAACAACCTAGTAAGGGACACATCACTGGAATCAGAATTTCAACCCCTACATCGTGCTGCTCTCAGATTACATAGCAAAAACCTGCTGATAGAATCTATTTGAAGTTTAAAGAATTACTGAAAACTAATGTCTTATGAATCTGTGCTGTGGTTGGTGTATACCATTAAACCAATTTTTTACTCTGGTATAATGGTATAATAAACTTCTCTTTTCACAAAGCTTTTCAGCGTTGCCAAGACTTATTTTTATGCTTCATTTTCACATATTTACACATTTTATATGTAATAATGCATTATATAGGGAACTAAACACGTTTCTACTTGTGCATTATTCTAGCACTATGTAACCTCCTCGTTCTTTGGAGATAACACTGTGCTGAATATAAAGTAAAAGTTATATAAGTCAGAGCTGGAACAATAAAAAAATACTAAACGTGAATTTCCAAGCATTTTAAACCCACACTGTACTCAGGTGTAATCATTTCAGCATAAATAATGTTACATGTGAGAAGGTGTCATATGCAGAGTTTTATAAGTGAATCTTGTCTATTGTGTTATATTATTAAAGAAGGAAATAGAAGGTTGTCTAAGGATATGTAGCATGTTATAGTTTCATAGGTCACATAGTTGTACAAATATGTGAATACATTTAAGTCTTTCCAGTATAGTTACAGAATTTGTTGTGTTTCCATTGCTCTTTAAAAACAATGAAATTTACCGTATTTTCCAGTTTGTAATGCGCACCTTTTTTCCCCCCAAACTGCATATGGCTTACCGGGGCGGCAGTGGTGGCGCAGGGTCAATGATACGGAGAGCTCGGAAGGGGTGTCACTGCAGTGAAGCAGCTCAGGAGGGTCAGTGTATGGCAGCAGAGGGTCATCGATACTGTGGGCTTGTGGGGTGTCATGACCACAGGCGTCATTGATCTGCCAGCATGCTCTGCTCGGAGAAGGGGGTGTCACGGCTCAAGAGGATCAGTGTGCGGCAACAGAGAGTCGGCAATACT
This sequence comes from Anomaloglossus baeobatrachus, assembly GCF_048569485.1. Classification (NCBI taxonomy): domain Eukaryota; kingdom Metazoa; phylum Chordata; class Amphibia; order Anura; family Aromobatidae; genus Anomaloglossus; species Anomaloglossus baeobatrachus. Next base: position 70,395,187 of record NC_134356.1, read on the forward strand.
GCGGGCTCATGGGGTGTTGTAGAGGCAGGCGCCATTGATCTGTGTGTTGCATTGAATCCCCAGCGGTTGACGCAATGGACTTCAAGAAATGACCAGGGAGGCCAATCTGTGCACGCGCCGCCTCCGCGGCCATTTTCTTTAAGTTCTTTAAGTCAACAGCTGGCGATTCAATGGAGTCCGCAGTCCTTTGGCAAATCAATGGCGCTTACTGCCGCAACACCCCACGAGCCTGCAGTATTGTCAATCCTCGGCTGCTGCACACTGACCATCTTGAGTTGCGACACCCTTTCCACCACATGTAGCCAGCCATAGAAAGAGCATTTCCGGGAGAAGGAAGAAGAGGGGGGCTTTTCTTTTTTTTTGGACAAACTACATTTGTAAACATGGTTTTAACCCCCTGGAGAGTCATTCAGAGACTGCAAGTGGCTCTCTCTGGGGTGCCTGCACACATCATTCAGTCAAGCAAGCCTGTGCGTTGTGATCACTGTTTCATGAACGACACATCCCAGTACCTTCAATACTTGGCCGAGTATTGCGGGTGCCTGAGCACACCGATGCTCGATCGAGTACCAAGCAGTACTGAACACACTCACCCATCATTAGTAATGATGCATCAGTATCCGTGGTGAAGCCTCCACGTTTTGGCACTAGGTTTTGTTTCAAACCCATCTGCATCTTCTTCAATGGGCATCCACATCCCATCTTCAGTCTTTTCAGTCTTAGAATTTTAAGCACCACCAAGCAGTTTTGCAGCTTATAAGCTTGGTTCGAAAAAGCCATATGCCAGATGAGTTACTTCTCTGCATTGAACAGCAAATGTCATGGCTTCCCTTCAAGAGCAACTTAGTGTTGTGGTAAGAAACAATGGCCAAACCATTGTGACTGCATTATATTTTGGCAAAGTAACTCATGCTTTCTGTATAGCAAACAACCTAAATTTCATTGGGCAAAATTTACCTATTTGAAGAAGGTGGTGACCATGGCCAAGAGAATGTCTCGGCATCTCAACTGCTCTTACTTGAGGCTTGTCCTCCAGGCTTAGCAAGAACTGGATTGTTAGCAACCAGATTTGCGATGTTGCAATACAATTCAACTTTGCATATATTGGAGCATCTGTACAAGCAACATAAAGTTGTGACTCTTTATATGATGCAACATGCAATGATGAGATTGAAATTACTTTTAAATATTATATTTGCAGCTGACGGGATACATGTCACCTCCTTACGTACTTTAAAGAGGCTGTTCAATTTGTCAATAGGGACAACTTTGATGTCAACTATCTCTTCCACCTCAGATTAAATTGGAAAAAACACTAACAAGGATGCATCAAGGAATGGAGGAAGAATAGCAACATGTACATGTTTATCACCACCCTGTTGCTGTTGGGGACCCTCAAAGACAACATAGATGTGGTGGAAGAGGAGCAGGAGATGGACACAGACAGGTACATTCAGTTATCCCATGCACATATCGGGGAACAAGGCTGACTGCTAGTATGAAATTGATGACGACAGTTCTAGATATGATGAACAATCATCACAGCGGGGTGGGAAACATGAATCATTGAGGTCTTATATCATGCTGGCAAGCATGACAAGCTGTATGATCAATTTCTTGTGGGATAACTATCGTTTGCGTTTGCATCAAGCAAAGGAACGACTGTTGGATAGCCATGCCCTTGCATTTGCATTATAAAAGCAAAATGGGGGAATTTTTTTAAAGCTTGCATGTGCATCCAAAAGACCCATCTCCACTATACACATACACATATATATATATATATATATATATATATATATATATATATATACAGTATATATATCTATATATATAATTGCCTTATTCTGTCTGTCTTGCTCCAAAATTGTGTCCTTACGGTGACAAACAGCGGATTGACCGCTGGGCTCGCCATGGCCCCGCCCCCCCACACGGATTGGCCGCTCGGCCTGGACCCACCCCCTCACGCAATGGACGCTCGCCCCAAACAGCGGATTGGCCGCTGGGCTCGGCATGGCCCCGCCCCCACACACAAATTAGCCGCTCGGCCTGCACCCGCCGCTCGGTCTGGACCAGCACCCTCACGCATTGGACGCTCGCCCCCGTCCCCCCCACACGGATTTGCCGCTCGGCATGGACCCGCCCCCTCACTCGCCCCAAACAGCGGATTGGCCGCTGGGCTCGCCATGGCCCCACCCCCCCCCACACGGATTGGACGCTCGCCCCAAACAGCAGATTGGACACTGGGCTCGGCATGGCCCCACCCCCACACACGGATTAGCCGCTCGACCTGGACCCGCCACTCGGCCTTGACCAGCCCCCTCACGCATTGGACGCTCGCCCCAAACAGCAGATTGGCCGCTGGGCTTGGCATGGCCCCGTCCCCCCACACGGATTTGCCACTGGGCATGGACCCGCCCCCTCATGCATTGGACGCTCGCCCCAAACACCGGATTGGCCAGGTGAGCGCATCAAGGTCCTGCAGCGACGGAACACACGCACACACATAACAACAGACACACACACATACACACACATCAGATCACACTCACTCTCACACACACCTCACACACACATCAAATCGCATCCACGTCCTGCAGCGGCGGAACACACGTACACGCACACACATAACAACAGACACACACACACACATCAGATCACACTCACTCTCACACACACCTCACACACACATCAGATCGCATCCACACACTCACAACTTCCAGTAATATTGCTTGCTTCTCGGCGGCGATACTGTGCGTGCAGTGACCTTCCAGGACCTGCCAGAAGATCACATGGCCAGAAGCATGTGGTATCTCCGGATGTTGTGAGTGTGAGCGCGTATGTGCAATATCGTCAATGTGTGTGTGCGTGTATGCGATCGGGTGTGTGCGTGTATGGGGATGGAGCACGATGGGGAATGCGCAGCATGGGGGATGGAGCACGATGGGAAGTGCGCAGCATGGGGGATGGAGCACGTTTGGGAGTGCGCAGCATGGGGTATGGAGCACGTTTGGGAGTGCGCAGCATGGGGGATGGAGCACGATGGGGAGTGTGCAGCATGGGGGATGGAGCAAAATGGGGAGTGCGCAGCATGGGGATGGAGCACGTTTGGGAGTGCGCAGCATGGGGGATGGAGCACGATGCGGAATGCGCAGCATGGGGGATGGAGCACGATGGGGAGTGCGCCGCATGGGGGATGGAGCACAATGGGGAGTGTGCAGTATGGGGGATGGAGCACGATGGGGGTGCGCAGCATGGGAGATGGAGCATGATGGGGGTGCGCAGCATGGGGGATGGAGCACGATGGGGGGTGCGCAGCATGTGGGATGGAGCATGATGAGGAGTGCGCAGCATGGGGGATGGAGCACGATGGGGGGTGCGCAGCATGGGGGATGGAGCACAATGGGGGGTGCGCAGCATGGGGGATGGAGCACGATGGGGGGTGCGCAGCATGGGAGATGGAGCACAATGGGGAGTGTGCAGCATGGGGGATGGAGCACGATGGGGGGTGCGCAGCATGGGAGATGGAGCACGATGGGGGGTGCACACCTCCCCCCAAAATACACACACACACACACACCGCCACACACGCACTGCACAACACACCACACACACACTGGGAACCACAAACACCGCCCTACACAGACACCCACACACACAGACAACGCCGCACACAAACACCCAAAACACAAACACCGCGGCACACACAAATATACGCACATTCCGCACAACACACACATTGCACAAAACATACCTCCCACCAAAACACACACACACACCCCACACCCACACAAACCGCGCAACATACACACACAACGCTACAGACACACAGCGCTCCACAAACAACGCAACACACAACGCAACACACAAACAACACCGCTCTCACCCCCCGCCACACCCAGAAAACACCCAGAACATGTACAGTGCCCTACACAAACACTTGGTAACTACACACAACAACATCTATAATATATATATATATATATATATATATATATATATATATAACAAAAATCATACATTAACCACACAATACATAAATTCTAGAATACCCGATGCGTAGAATCGGGCCACCTTCTAGTATATATATATATATATATATATATATATATATATACAGTTAGGTCCAGAAATATTTGGACAGTGACACAAGTTTTGTTATTTTAGCTGTTTACCAAAACATGTCCAGAAATACAAGTATATATATAATATGGGCTGAAAGTGCACACTCCCAGCTGCAATATCAGAGTTTTCACATCCAAATCGGAGAAAGGGTTTAGGAATCATAGCTCTGTAATGCATAGCCTCCTCTTTTTCAAGGGACCAAAAGTAATTGGACAAGGGACTCTAAGGGCTGCAATTAACTCTGAAGGCGTCTTCCTCGTTAACCTGTAATCAATGAAGTAGTTAAAAGGTCTGGGGTTGATTACAGGTGTGTGGTTTTGCATTTGGAAGCTGTTGCTGTGACCAGACAACATGCGGTGTAAGGAACTCTCAATTGAGGTGAAGCAGAACATCCTGAGGCTGAAAAAAAAGAAAAAAACAATCAGAGAGATAGCAGACATGCTTGGAGTAGCAAAATCAACAGTCGGGTACAATCTGAGAAAAAAGGAATTGACTGGTGAGCTTGGGAACTCAAAAAGGCCTGGGCGTCCACGGATGACAACAGTGGTGGATGATCGCCGCATACTTTCTTTGGTGAAGAAGAACCCGTTCACAACATCAACTGAAGTCCAGATTACTCTCAGTGAAGTAGGTGTATCTGTCTCTAAGTCAACAGTAAAGAGAAGACTCCATGAAGGTAAATACAAAGGGTTCACATCTAGATGCAAACCATTCATCAATTCCAAAAATAGACAGGCCAGAGTTAAATTTGCTGAAAAACACCTCATGAAGCCAGCTCAGTTCTGGAAAAGTATTCTATGGACAGATGAGACAAAGATCAACCTGTACCAGAATGATGGGAAGAAAAAAGTTTGGAGAAGAAAGGGAACGGCACATGATCCAAGGCACACCACATCCTCTGTAAAACATGGTGGAGGCAACGTGATGGCATAGGCATGCATGGCTTTCAATGGCACTGGGTCACTTGTGTTTATTGATGACATAACAGCAGACAAGAGTAGCCGGATGAATTCTGAAGTGTACCGGGATATACTTTCAGCCCAGATTCAGCCAAATGCCGCAAAGTTGATCGGACGGCGCTTCATAGTACAGATGGACAATGACCCCAAGCATACAGCCAAAGCTACCCAGGAGTTCATGAGTGCAAAAAAGTGGAACATTCTGCAATGGCCAAGTCAATCACCAGATCTTAACCCAATTGAGCATGCATTTCACTTGCTCAAATCCAGACTTAAGACGGAAAGACCCACAAACAAGCAAGACCTGAAGGCTGCGGCTGTAAAGGCCTGGCAAAGCATTAAGAAGGAGGAAACCCAGCGTTTGGTGATGTCCATGGGTTCCAGACTTAAGGCAGTGATTGCCTCCAAAGGATTCGCAACAAAATATTGAAAATAAAAAATTTTTTTTGGGTTTGGTTTATTTGTCCAATTACTTTTGACCTCCTAAAATGTGGAGTGTTTGTAAAGAAATGTGTACAATTCCTACAATTTCTATCAGATATTTTTGTTCAAACCTTCAAATTAAACGTTACAATCTGCACTTGAATTCTGTTGTAGAGGTTTCATTTCAAATCCAATGTGGTGGCATGCAGAGCCCAACTCGCGAAAATTTGTCACTGTCCAAATATTTCTGGACCTAACTGTATATACACATATATATATATACACATATATATATATATATATATATATATATATATATACTGTATACAATGCCTTTTAATGTTATGATGAAGAATCAACAACAAGTCGGACAAAATTGTGAAGTTGAACGATATTTATTGCTTATATTAAACCTTTTTAACAAATAAATAACTGAAAATTGGGGTGTGCAATATTATTTGGCCCCTTTATGTTAATACTTTGTAGCGCCACCTTTTGCTGCGATTACAGCTGCAGTCTCTTGGGTATGTGTCTATCAGTTTTGCACATCAAGAGGTTGAAATTCTTGCCCATTCTTCCTTTGCAGACAGCTCGAGCTAAGTAAGGTTGGATGGAGAGCGTTTGTGAACAGCAGTTTTCAGCTCTTTCCCCAGATTCTCGATTGGATTCAGGTCTGGACTTTGACTTGGCCATTCGAACACCTGGATACGTTTATTTGTGAACAATTCCATTGTAGATTTTGCTTTATGTTTGGGTTCATTGTCTTGTTAGAAGACAAAGCTCTGTCCCAGTCTCAAGTCTTTTGCAGACTCCAACAGGTTTTCTTCAAGAATGCTCCTGAATTTGGCTCCATCCATTTTCCCATCAATTTTAACTATCTTCCCTATGCCTGCTGAAGACAAGCAGGCCCAAACGATGATGCTGCTACCACCATGTTTGACAGTGGGGATGGTGTGTTCAGGGTGATGAGCTGTGTTGCTTTTACGCCAAATATATCGTTTGGCATTGTGCCCAAATAGTTCGATTTTGGTTTCATTTGACCAGAGCACCTTCTTCCACATGTTTGGTGTGTCTCCCAGGTGGCTTGTTTCAAACATTAAATGACACTTTTTATGGATATCATTGACAAATGGCTTTCTCCTTGCCACTCTTCCATAAAGGCCAGATTTGTGCAGTCTACGACTGATTGTTGTCCTATGGACAGACTCTCCCACCTCAGCTGTAGATCTCTGCAGTTCATCCAAAGTTCTCTTGTGCCTCTTAGCAACATCTCAGATCAGTCTTCTCCTTGTTTTAGAAGAAAATTTGGATGGGCGGCTGAGTCTTGGTAGATTTGCAGTGGTATGATACTCCTTCCATTTCAATATGATCGCTTGCACAGTGCTTCTTTGGATGTTTAAAGTTTCGGAAATCTTTTTGTAAACTTCTCCACAATAGTATCATGGACCTGCCTGTTGTGTTCCTTGGTCTTCATGATGCTCTCTGCGCTTTAAACAGAACACTGAGACTATCACAGAGCAGGTGCATTTATACGGACTTGATTACACTCAGGAGGCTTATATTTATCATCATCAGTCATTTTGGACAACATTGGATCATTCAGAGATCCTCAATGAACTTCTGGAGTGAGTTTTCTGCACTGAAAGTAAAGGGGATGAATAATATTGCACATCCCACTTTTCAGTTATTTATTTTTTAAAAAAGTTTAAAATAAGCAATACATTTCGGTCAACTTCACAATTGTGTCCCACTTGCTGTTGATTCTCCACCATATCATTAAAATTTTTATCTTTATGTTTGAAGCCTGAAATGTGGGAAAAGGTTGAGAAAGTCAAGGGGGCCGAATACTTTCGCAAGGCACTATATATATATATATATATTGTGAGGTATCAACCGGCTGTATTACAAAGGGCTGGCATGTTTTGCAGAAGCGTGGGTGCTCTGCAATGTGAAGCTGGCTGGGACCTGTGGTTCCACAGGATTGCATTACATGTAGAGCCATGGAAGGGTGTGTGATGCTGATTACACACTCCTTACCACCTGTGGGTGTGGCTCCAGGGGTTAAAGCAATCCTGTCTCTGAACCTGGGGGAAGTGTGTCTAGGGCAGTCTAGAGAGAGACTGGCTCTAGATGTCCAGTGTGTGGACTGGAAACAAGCGAGAGCAGAGCCGAGAGCTTTGGGTGTATCAGCCTGCATGGAGGCTGATCACAAGGCTCTGATATTGAGTCTGAGGTGAGTGCAGCCAGGCCAGGGCTGTAGGGCCGAATCTCTCCAGGAGGAGAGACAGACAGGGGTCTGCAGAGGGCCCTGGGTGCTGGAAGGAACCTTGGCTAGAGTTGTACGCTGGCAGGAGCCAGAGAGTGGGGAAGTTGCTAAACTTCCATTATGGACTTATTGTTTATGTTTGAGGGCAGTTTATGCTGAGTGTTTTTAATAAACTGCCAGAATTTCTATGAAGAGACTGTGTACGTGTGTTGCTGAAGCTACCTCACACCGCTGCAAGCGAGTGAAACCCCCACGTTGCAGGGCGCAACGTTACATATGGTGTCTCGAATGCGGGCATGCGGTCTGGTTGCTAGGGGCAACGCAGCCTGGTTGCTAGGGGCAACGGCCTAGGACATATTCCTGTGGATACGGACTGCATGCGGTGGATCGGCGGGTCCACGAAAAATTTTTTAAGCGGTTTGCGGTGGATCGGCGGGTCCACGAAAATTGTCTGCGCACTCAAGCAGCTGGCGGTGGATCGGCGGGTCCACGAACAGGGACAGCGCTCTCAAGCACCTGGCGGTGAATCAGCAGGTCGTTGGGGACCCGTGCTGCAGTGGCGAGAGTCCAGCGACTGGAGGTTCCAGGCCAGCCGGAATTGCGAGGCCCTGCTTGGTGAGCAGTGATACACCACAGGCTGGAGACCCTGGTTGTACGGGCGGTACAACCCGGAAAGGTTAGTGGTTCTCTAACCCCCCCCTGTCTTTGACCACCGGGTATTACCCATTGGAGCGCCCCTCCTGTTCCTCTTTTCGTTGCAGCATGGAGGAGCTCCTGAACCAGCTGCTGCAGAGCCAGCAGCACCAACAGCATGTGCCTGGAGGTCCAGTGACAGCAGTGGGGGCTAAAAGCCAAAAAGAGGGAATGGTCCCTGCGGACGTTGTGGAGGAGCTGTACCAGTTCCTGGTCCAGGGACAGCAGGAGCTGTCAGTGTGTAGCGATGTCGCAGCCATGGACCAGTTTGAGCGTTCCCTTCGGGGGCCAGTATGGACACTGGGTGCCCAGGGAGACAAGGGCAAACGGTGTGAACTGGGGGCTAAGGACATTGCATGGAAACCGCAAAAGGGGGCGGAGTCCCAGAAGGGAATAGTTGCCCATAAGGGGGTGGTTGCCCATAAGGGGGTGGTTGCCCATAAAGGGGTGGTTGCCCATAAGGGGGTGGAGTCCCATAAATGGGTGGTTGCCCATAAGAGGATGGAGTCCCAGAAAGCGGTGGTCCCCCAAAAGGGTGCGGAGCATCCCAAATCCAAGGGTGAAGTGGCGCAGATGGACTGTTGCCAGGGACAACAGTGTTCATGCCACAAGTGTCCTGTTTGCAATATAGACCACCCATCCGACGAGAAGCCACGTCTGTGTTCCGTGGAAGTGGATGGGGAATCTGTAACAGGAGTCGTAGACTCAAGGAGCTTGGTGACCCTGGTGAGGGCCACCTCTGATGTCCACTTGATTCCTGGAAGGAAGATCCACGTCGGCTGCACCCACAGTATTGAGACAGAATACCCGGTCTCCAGCGTGGTCATTAAGACAGCCTGGGACAGTGGTTCTCATGATGTTGGAGTAGTCTCAGATTTACTGCACCCAATTATTATAGGTTGGGACTCTAAATTATTTGTGCACTTGTGGAAGCAGGGGGACGTATACGGTTGCTTGTGTAAGAGCCGGAACAGCCGAAAGGAAACCCCACCACGTTGGGAGGTGAAAAGGGGTCCTTGTTGTGCAGTTATGTGTGGTAAGGAGGAGATAGCACCTCCTAAAATTGACTGTCCTAAGTTAGGGGTGACCAAAGAAAATGATAGACGGACCCAACTTAGTGACATAAGGACTAAGGGAATAACCGATAGTGTGACCGTTAAAAACGGGGTAGCTCCAGAAAGGGAGGCAGACATCTGGTTAAGTGGGGACATGATAGTCCAGGATACCAGGGTGAGTGATGATGACTCCAGTAAAGACACTGACTCTAGAAAAGTGACACACGAGTACAGTGTGGTACAGATGGGCGAGAAGGGGAAAACTTCCTCCCGACGCCGAAGACGTAATAAGCGCCGAGAGGGGGCACAGTGTAGGCCGTCTGAGGGTGCAGAGAAAGTGACATGCCTGGTTAATGAAGACATGATGCTAATAACACCTGCTACGGTGGAGTCAGACGGTGATATCCTACAAAAGACTGAGGAATCAGAGATTGAACTGACACATTGTGACGACAGAAATCAGCGCGCTGCAAGTGCGGAGAAGGAGCCAACCAAGGACGTAATGGTGGTGGTCCCTATGATTTCAAAGTGTGAAGTTGATAGTCTGTCAGACGAGAGTGGTATAGGAAAGGGAATCCTAGAGAGTGTGGGGGAAGGAATAATCCCCAACAGTCGTGGTGAGCAGACTGGTGAACTACCAAGTGCTGCGGTGGATGACAGCGAATTTAGCCCCAAAACTCTAAAAGGAACAGAGTGCCATGTTGAAGGGTGTGACACCCAGGCTGAGGGTGGCACTGCAGAGACCCCAGAGGAAGGTGAAGATAATGCAGTGAAGACCCAAGAAACAGCTGGCGCTGAAGTGAAGAGAGCCTCTGAGGAGGTGAAGTCTGGACCAGAGGTCTCATCCAGGGCTGGGAGCCTGCCTGACCTGCTTGGTAAAACTACGATGGAGGATATAGAGACGGTCATGGGTAAGAAGAGTAAGAAACCCAAATGTTCTGAAGCGGAGTTGGAAGAAGCCTCAGAAATAGTGTGTCGTAGACCAGAGAGGTCCGCAAATGAAGACTCATTCAAGAGGATGAGCAAAGACCATCTGCAACAAGAGATACTTCTTAGGCAGGCTACTGAGAGTCGAGTAAGGGAGCTGGAGAAAGAAGTGGCTGAGCTCCGAAGTCGCTTGGCAGAGTACCAGTCCAAGTCCCAGGGAGCCTTGGAGCAGATGGAGCAGCGAGTGTCAATCCTGACCAAACATGTTGAAGCAGGGGAGGCCCAAAGAGAGCTGACTTTGGAAGCTAAACTTGACAAGCATGTGGCAGGGATGAATGAGACTTCTGTAGTCAAGTGCATGGTGGATATACCTGAGGACTTAAGAGAAGCGTGTGCCACCGAGTGCATGCATGACGAATTTAAGAGAGCTGTGGAAGCGTGTGAGGTCTACTGTACCCCAGGGGCTGAACAGTTAGTGATATTGTCCACCAGTGAAATTACTGGGCAGCGGGTGGCTATTCTAAAGGACATGCACTTCAGATGTGTTCGTATGAAGTGGCAGGTCCAACTGCAAAAGGAAGAAGCCACTAGACAGCTAGAGTATAAAAGGAAAGCGCAGAGTCTGGCGGAAGATATTGTCCAAGTACCCCGGGCTCTGGTGGGGAGAGTCATTGGAAAAACCGGACGAGTCATGCAAGACATGGTGAATAAATCAGGATTGGTGAGATTAAGAATCCCTGCTGCTAATGAGAGCAAGATACCCAGGGAAGCTGGTATGGTTCCGTTTGTCTGTGTCGGGACTGTAGAGAGTCTTGGAAACATTCGAAGCCTTATTGAATATCGGGTACACCATGTACGTGACATGGAGCGGTTGTGGCAAGAAAACCTGAAAATTAAGGAGCAGCTTCGCCAACTGTGTGGGGGACAGCAGCCGTCTTCCACCCGTTGTTCAGGGGAAAGAAGTGGAAGATGGCGTGTCAGTCCAGTAGTTCAGACGTGCGATAAAAGGAATCGCCGACAGAGTGGTAACCTACGATGTACTGTAGATAGTGGCCGCTATGAGCTTAGAGTTCCCGACAGTAGCCTTGGGGGTACTCGAGAAGGCCTAGGTTCGGACAAGACTGTAGGTTTGACTGGGGACATGTCTCTCTACTACGGTGACCCTGGGAGGGGGTCAGGGAGAGAACGGTCTGGAAATGGGACGTCCTTTAACCCTAGGTTGACAAGACAGAGTTTGGTGACAGTGTCGGGCGATGTCTCAGGGACTACTGCTCTTGGACGGCCCTCTCGACTGGTGGGGCATGGAAGCAAGAATGCCCTGTCTCGCGGCCCCAGGTCATTGGCAAGTGTTCTCCCCTACGGGTTTGAACAGAGGGGGAGGGTATGTGAGGTATCAACCGGCTGTATTACAAAGGGCTGGCATGTTTTGCAGAAGCGTGGGTGCTCTGCAATGTGAAGCTGGCTGGGACCTGTGGTTCCACAGGATTGCATTACATGTAGAGCCATGGAAGGGTGTGTGATGCTGATTACACACTCCTTACCACCTGTGGGTGTGGCTCCAGGGGTTAAAGCAATCCTGTCTCTGAACCTGGGGGAAGTGTGTCTAGGGCAGTCTAGAGAGAGACTGGCTCTAGATGTCCAGTGTGTGGACTGGAAACAAGCGAGAGCAGAGCCGAGAGCTTTGGGTGTATCAGCCTGCATGGAGGCTGATCACAAGGCTCTGATATTGAGTCTGAGGTGAGTGCAGCCAGGCCAGGGCTGTAGGGCCGAATCTCTCCAGGAGGAGAGACAGACAGGGGTCTGCAGAGGGCCCTGGGTGCTGGAAGGAACCTTGGCTAGAGTTGTACGCTGGCAGGAGCCAGAGAGTGGGGAAGTTGCTAAACTTCCATTATGGACTTATTGTTTATGTTTGAGGGCAGTTTATGCTGAGTGTTTTTAATAAACTGCCAGAATTTCTATGAAGAGACTGTGTACGTGTGTTGCTGAAGCTACCTCACACCGCTGCAAGCGAGTGAAACCCCCACGTTGCAGGGCGCAACGTTACAATATATATATATATATATATATATATATATATATATATGCAACACTAATAAAAAATGTATCGAAACTGTAAGGCTATGTGCGCACGTTGCGTATTTGCATGCAGTTACGCTGCGATCTGCACCGCAGCGTAACTGCATGCGTCCCCAGCATAATCTATGAAGATCTATGATAATCTATGGCGTCTTAGAGCGTAGCGCTTCGGCTGCTGCCCGAAGCGCACATTCTAAGAAGGGACATGTCACTTATTCCGTGCGCTCTGCATGCATCCCCTGCTCTGTCTATGGGAGGGGCTGCACTCAGAGCGCATGGAATCAGCTTTTTTTTTTTCATTACGGACTCTTTCTACAGCGATTTGAAGCGCACGTGTGCTGATCAAATCGCTGCAGAAATTTCTGCAGGGGCAGAATGCTACGTGCGCACAAAGCCTAAAAGGTTCACACTATGTTGATATTTTATCATGATAGAAGGGCATTTAAGTTGAAGCATGCACCTCAAACAATTTATTGAAACAAAAGCCAACAACAGTGGAGGGTATGCCCCCCAAAAATGTCAATGTCTTAATAATTTGTCATTGTGGTCTTGAGCATCAGTTACAGCTGACAACGACATCTCATACTGCTCACAAGTAGAGTTATTGTCTGCGGAGGCATGGCATCCCACTCTTCTTGAAGGGCGGCCTTCAGGTCATTAAAGATCTGGGATAGAAAGCTACAAACCTCTACATGGTGATTCAACTGATTCCACAGGTTTTCTATGGGATTCAATTCTTGAAAAAGTACAGCCACTCTATTTGATAACTTAGTGATTAAGAATGGTTATCAATCGAAATGCGTAGTTCTTTTTTTAATTTTGCTATTGACATTGATGTCTGTATTTAACCTTTTGATTGACTGTCAATAAATATCTATTGTATCCACACACAGTGAAGCTGGATTTTTGTCCTTTTAAAGAAAACCTGTCACCAGTTTTTTCCCTTATAAGCTGCGGACACAACCAGGGGGCTCTTATATACAGCATTCTAGAATATTGTATATAAGAGGTGAGGTCTCTCTGTAGAACATATAAAACACTGTTACAATACTCATCTGTTGGGCGGTCTGGTCTCATAGGTTTCGTTGCTCTCGGTCCAGTGCCCTCCTCGATCCAGTCACCGTCCTCCTGTCCAGTATTGTGTGGAAGACACATCCTATATCATCCACAGAGAGGCCTCCATTGTGCTCCTTTGCATGCGCAATTTGAACTGCCCGGCTGAGGGCAAAGCAAAGTACTGTAATGCACAGGCAAGATAAAAGGTTAAAGACAACCGGCGCATGCGCACTACAGTACTTTCACCTGCCCTCTAGCGCAATGGAGGCCTCTTTGTGGATGACGTAGGACACATCATTCACACAAGGCTGGTCAGAAGGACGATCATCGTACAAGATGGAGGAGGCGCAAGACCAAGAGCAGCCTCACTTATTGGACTGGACCACCTTGTAGGTGAGTATTATAATGGTGGATTTTACATTATACAGAGCAGCCTGGGCTCTTATATACAGTATTCTGGAATGCTGTATATAAGGGCTCACTGGTAGTGGCTGCAGCTCATAAGGTAAACACCTGGGGACAGGTTCCCTTTATAACATTATCCACATCTAGCAGTGAAGGCCCTACACAGCTAGACATCTCCTTAATGTGATGGTGCATCCCCACATTATGAATGACAGGTCCGAGCATTCTTACATGAACAGTGTCCTGGAAAGTGGATTGGTCATCGTGAGCCAGATGAATGGCCACCAAGGTCTCCTCATCTGACCCCATTAGACTTTTATCTTTGGGGTCATCTGAAGGCAGTTGTCTATGCTGTAAAGATACAAAATGTGCAGCATCTGAAACATCGGATACTGGAAGCCTGTGCTAGAATTTCTTCTGTGGTGTTGCTATCAATGTGTCAAGAGTGAGAGAAGATGGGTGCATTGACAATCCAACACAATGGGCAGAACTTTGAACACATTTTATAAGTGGTAATAAAATTTTAAATAACTAATGAACAAATAAAGTTACATTAAAACCAAGCACACCATTGTTTTTCTTGTGAACTTCTCAATAAGTTTGATGTGTTACATGACCCTCTTCCCATTGGAAAAAATAATGTTGGATCCAGAATGGCTGACTTCAAAATGGCCGCCATGATCACCACCCATCTTGAAAAGTTTCCCCCTCCCATATACTAATGAGCCAGAAACAGGAAGTTGATATCACCAACCATTTCCATTTTATTTAGATGTATCCATATAAAATACCCACCCTGTATATTATACACTTCGCCTTTGCTGCCACTGTCACTGCCACACATCTCCTGCCTCTACATTGTGGTCTATTACTACATAGCACAGGGTAAATAAGCCTACAACTGCTTTCAAAAAGGCAATTTTTGTGCACAACATAAAAAGCCATTGTTTTCAATATCAAATAGCAAACCTGTTGCTGTGCTCAAAAAAGCAATAGTTTTAGTTATTTTGATAAAAAAAAATTGCTAGATTATTTTTCAAACAACAATGCTAACTCTGATCACAAAAAAGGGATTATATTTTCACTGATTGTTAAAAGCCAAAGCCTTTTAGTTTTCTAAACAGGAAACATTTGCTGCTCCCAAGAAGGAGTAACTTTTGGAAGGCTCTCTAAAATGTTTCTTCTTCATTTTCCAAATAATAGACCTGCTGTTACTCCCCCAAAAAGTCATGTCTTCTTTCATGTACAGGGCCTGTGTATAAATACTGTTATGGCAGGTACATGCCCTCAAGAAGGGATCATTTTTGGACAATTCTTATATTGCCCCAACGCGCTATGGACCATAAGTGAGATGTCCCACTTTTTAGATGCTGTAGCAAATCACTGCAATTAGTGATCACATGCCATACATGGACACATAACGCCCGAGGTCAATGATTGCCTGCAGCAGTCAGATGATTGTGGAATGCTATATCTCACTTCTTTTCAAGCTGATTAGCGAGGCAGGAGATTTGAGCGGTAAGTGCTGGATATATCTTGATGTTTTGAGGACCCTTTCCTCTGCCAAATTTTAAAAAATCATGGAAAATCTTTGAATGGAAAGCATCCCTCTTCAAATGTTTTAATCAAATAGTGCCACTCCTGATGAGAGATGAGTGAATCTATTCAAATTTAGGACAAGGATTACCAAATTGACCATAAGAGCTTACTTTTCACAGGCAAGAGAGAGGACCCTGCTTATTATAAGAGCTTATACACTACAGAAGAAAGAAAGAAAGGACCCCACTGATGCTAACAGCTTACAAAATGCAGAAGATAGAGAGAGGACCCTGCTGACCATAAGATCTTAGACAATACAACAGAGAGAGCCAACCCCACTGACCATAAGAGCTTACACTCTACAGGAGAGAGAGGACCTCACTGTCCATTAGAGCTTACACTCTACAGGAGAGAGAGGACCTCACTGTCCATAAGAGCTTACACTCTACAGAAGAGAGAGGACCCCACGGATTATAAGAGCTTACACTCTACAGGAGAAAGGATCCTGCTGACCATAAGAGCTTAAATAATACAGAAGAGAGAGACAAAAACTTGCTGAATGCTGATCATAAACGCTTACACTACAGGAGAGAGCGAGAGGACCCCACTGACCATAAGAGCTTACACTCTACAGTAGAGAAAGACAGGAACCTGCTGGCCATAAGAGCTTACATTCTACAGGAGAAAGGATCCTGCTGACCATAAGAGCTTACACTCTACAGGAAAAAGGATCCTGCTGACCATAAGAGCTTACACTCTACAGGAGAAAGGACCCTGCTGACTTTAAGAGCTTACACAATACAGAAGAGAGAGACAAAAACCTGCTGATCATAAGAGCTAACACTCTATAGGAGTGAGAAAGAGGACCCCATTGACCATAAGAAATTACACAGTACAGAAAAGAGAGACAGGACTACACTGTCCATAAGAGCTGGTCTCTACTGAGAAAAGCTGATCTGTGATGACCCAAGTACTGACCCCCACTGTACAAGGTCTAATAATTCAGTAGATGTCACAGCTACAGGGTATTGTTTGGACCCCACGCGGCAATGGAAAAAGACGATTGCCTGTCGTCTGATGCTTCAGCATCGTGGGAAATGGTGACGTTAAAGCTCAAAATGTTCTAATTCATGTGAAACTGTGAATTTCAGGAAATTCGACTTGAACTTGATCCTCTGCGGATCGATCCGTTCATCTCTTCTCTTTACATACCTAGGGCTACGTGTTAATTTCCACTGCCTATTTATGGCTTATGTTTTGTAGAAAAAAAAGCCTAAGAGGATTTAGCCCTATTGTGAATATCCTTACATTGCTGGCGTAATATATTGATCATCAGCATATCATCGTTTGCCTGCAAAGATGATATTTTATTATTATGAACGGTTTTGGCTTAGATGATTTTACATATGTCTACTCTACTGCTTGCTTAATAAATTTGGATCACTAACTGTTACAGAGGCTTGACAACCCGTATGTTCCAAATGACAAATAAACCTTCCTAAAACATCCTATTCTCCCATGAAGATAACGACAGACACTGTTTAGACACAAACAATAACAGCCTCGCTTTCTCTCGTCATGGTTCCTTCCGTAGACGGCTCCGGCTGCCTTGGCGTGGGGGACATCCAGTGGTTGTTCGGTGTAATCGTCATTCCCATGGGTGCTCTGACTTACAGCATGCACACAAACATCTCTCTCTTCCTATACACAAGGACAATAAACTTTAAGTGTCAGGTCCGCTTAGTCTTTATCCATATACAGGATGATATCTGACAGTTGTTCTTTTTTTTTTTTCGTTACTGGTCAACGACTCAAATGCAAGAAATGCCCAAGCCTGAAATATCAATCTGTCTCTCCTCTATTCATACACATGCATGAAACCCTCCAGACCATCTATGGAATGACCCCATGGCCTCCAGCTCTGGTCCCCTTTTTAAACAGCTCTCATTTCACCCCTTAGAAATTGCGAAAGGCGCAGATGAATGTTGATGGGCTCGAGACGCCAAACAAGAAAAGCAGACGGCAAATGAGCCTTGGAATTCAGGCAACGCTGTGAAAGGGCTGAAGGAAAACGAAGCATTTTTAAGTGCAGCTTGGGAGAACTGGGACATCTTCCAGCTTTGGATGAAACGAGCAGAAGCCCAGAAGTCACGGGAGGCTCGGGCTGGCTCCTGTAACTGAAAAAATATGGAAGAGATAAGAGAATAAAGATGTACACGGAACAATAGCCACATAACATATACATGCGAATACAGTGTTGTAATGTTTTTTCAGAGAGCAGATACCGTTTCTAATGTCTTTTCTCTTGAAGAAGGAAGAAGCGTGGAAAGCGTGGTGATAAACTGTTCCTGAAAATGAGCTTTTAATTAAAATACGCTGTAAAAATGCCCTCAATCTGACCACAAATCAGCCAGCCAGCAACATCCATTGTCTCACGCTTGTATTGTGTTTTTTTTATCCTTTTATGTTTTGCAAAGCAAGCACAGTATATCTACAGTATAGGACAAAAACCGCTTGTGTTGCCTGCATGGAGATACCAGAATGGAGTATTTTTTTTTATCATAATATTCTTTTATTTCATTTTACTGCATGTTAGAAAATAGGGAAATACAAAAAAATAACTTCTTTTATATTTTGGCTGTATTTCCTCGATAAGCCGCCTTTGCATGGTGTATGGACACGGTGTAGAGCATGTTTGTATTTATTCAGATTTACTTCTTTATTTCTGTTTTATCACACCAATAGCACATGAAAAGCCAGCAAAGAATTAAGTCTGCCATGTCAAGGGCTTAAGACTTTTATCAATATTCTTGTCTGCTAAAACAGGTCTATTTTTCAAACATCTCTCCAGCCGTGATGGCTACTTGTCATGTCAAATATTCAGATGCCGAGAACACGAACTAAGCAACAATGGTGACACACAGAAGATGCTCCGGCTGAGAATGCTCGGGAGTGCGGAGGTACGGAGGATATGAATGATTTATGGCAGCGAAACATTCACTGTGAAGCTGCTTCACTTACTGTATATGCATACATACATACTGCAAGAGTGAAGAACAGTTTACATGGAGATACACTATGGGGAGATAAGGTATGCACACCAGTGACTATGTAAGGGGAATACATGAAATAGCAGAAACTGCTGTGTGAATACTGACTTGAAAAATCCAATAGCTATATGTAAGAGTGAAAATGTGAAAAATGGAATCTGCATTACTGCCATGAACATATGAATCAAGAGAAATTTAGCTACTGAATTGATCAATGCAATAGAGCCCCAACACTACGCCAAAGTATTTCTCTACGTTGGGGTCCCTAGCTTGTGTGTGTCCTCTCATGCAGTTAAAAAACCTACTGTGTATGGGAAGCTGAGACCCAGGCTATTTATGCGTATGATATGGATTGGCAATAGGTGTGGTTGGAGATACAGGGAGGGAGCTGGACGCCTCTACTAAGAAGTGTCCTGTATAAGCTGGAAGGAAGCATTACATTTGTGTGTATATATATATATATATATATATATATATATATATATATGGAAAATAGAATGAAACCAGGGATTCCCAGCCAGTCTCCCATGCCGGTACCTGCCTGACTTCAAACTGGACTGGCAGTACCTCCCAATGTGAATAGGTGCGTATCTGTTCATGATGCAATATAGAAAAAACAGTTGCACTCTGCAATAGCACATAAATACACTACCTAATGAAAAAATTGGAGATATTTAGAATATTAGAATGGCCATTATAATACTAGCCCAGCGCCACTTCACGGCACCCTCCGTTGCTGGGTCCTACTCTACACTGCATCTTTTTTTGGGCGTCTTAAAAACCTACACAAGATCATCAGGTGACCACAAGAAGCTAATGAACATGGCGGGGTTGGAGTGCAGAGCCAGTCAGACAGAGCATTACTGCACATTGGACGTGCAGTGCCCACCAGCCTAGGGTTCTGCACCCTGTGATGTGCGCTCGGTCCTGAGGGGGCTATGGCGCAGCTCTCTCCCCAGTGACCGTCTCCTCTCACCTTCTCACTTGTTCCCTGTCACTGACTCACTGTTTGTGTGTGTGTCTGTCGCCTTTCTCCCCATTCTGTAGTTCCTCCCCCAGGTTGCTGAACTAGTGGGTGGGATGTCCCATACCTTGTGGTGACCATCCAAATGACCCTACCCTAACCCAGTTCTGGTGAAAGGGCAGCTGACTGTGTGTTTTGATGGATTGTGATGTTTACCAGTAATGACCTCCTCCGTACCCGGGATGAGTATCGCACCTCTAGTGAGGTGCAGTACCCTGTGGCGACTAAAGGCTCAGGGGTACCACATATGCCTCTTTACTGCATTCCTGCCATCACTTACCAGAGCTGAATCCCTACAATATTGTTAGTTCCAGAAATATTTGGACACTGACACGAGTTTTAACATTTTAGCCATTTACCAAAACATATTTAAGATACAGTTATATAATCAATATGGACTTAAAGTGCAGACTCCCACCTTTAATTTGAGAGGATTCCCATCCTATTTGGAGTAAGGGTTTAGGAATTACAGCTCTTTACTATGTAGCTGGCTCTTTTAAAAGGATCGAAAAGTAATTGGATACTTAGCTGAAAAGCTCTTTAATGGGCTGCATGGGCTATTCCCTCATTAATCCATAATCAATTAAGCAGTTAAAAGGTCTGGAGCTGATTCCAGGTGCAGCATTTGCATTTGGAAGCTGTTCCGATGAACGCACATGTGGCCCAAGGAGCTCTCACTGGAAGAAAAATAGACCATCATTATGCTAAATTAAAAGATAGCAGAAATTTTAGAAATGGCCAAATCAACAGTTTGGTACATTTTGCAAAAAAGAAGAGCTCACTGGTGAGCTGGAGAACAAAAAAAGGCCTGGATGTCCATGGAAGACAACTGGTGGATGATCACGTAATTCTTTCCACGATGAACTAATACTGCTTCACAACATTCAACCAAGTGAAGAACATTCTCCAGGAGGCGGCTTTTCAGTATGTAAGTCTACCATAAAGAGAAGACTTCCTAAGAGCAAATACAGAGGGTTCACCCTAAGGTGCAAACCATTAATGAGCCTTAAAAATAGAAAGACCAGATTAGACTTTGTAAAAAGAAATCTAAAGAAGCCAGCCGAGTTCTGGAAATGCATTCTCTGGACAGATGAAAACAAGATCAACCTGTGCCTGAATGATGTTAAGAAGAAAATTTGGAGAAAGCTTGGATGGCTTATGATTAGAGATGAGCCACTCCCCTAGTGTTCGAGTTCGGTTCGGTTCATCGACGAACACCTTCGAACCCCATTGAAAACAATGGCAGGCAAATACAAACACATACAAACACATAGAAAACACCTTCTAAGGTGTCCAAGAGGTGACAAACAACTCAGAAGACACCACAAACACATAGAAAAGTCTTAGCTACCACTCAGAGAACAGCAGAACTAAAAGTGTACATAATGACCCTGGAGGTGTTGGGATAAATGAAGCAAGCAGTGGCATAACTAGATTTCCATGGACTCTGATGTAACATTTGGACCTGCCACCTGCCCTGTATGTTGGTCAGCTTTATAGTATTCTAAATAATATAAAGACATACAACATGTGCAGAATTATTAGGCAAATGAGTATTTTGATCACATGATAATTTTTATACATGTTGTCCAACTCCAATGTTGTGAATGTCAGTTATGCTTTGGCTGCTGTGAGGCTCCCTCTTGCGGCCAGGAAGGGTTTGGACAGAGACCAGGTGTGTTGAGCAATAGGCGTTTTCATTGCTAACTCTCTGCTTATTTAAACCCTGGTCTGAGAGCAGGCTATGCCGGATGTCAGTTGTTCTTTGTTCACCAGCCTGCTTCATCCTGCTCCAGACCACATCTACCCCAGATAAGTGCTTGGCTCTTTATTTTTGTTTGGTTCTTTTTGTTCTTATCCGAGTTTGTCATTTGCTGTGGTTGTTTTCAGTTTATTTGCATACAGGGATCTTCCCTCTCAGTTGCTTAGCTGGAAAGCTCCCTGCAGCTATTTTTGGAGTATTGCTCCTATAAGTCCATGTGTTTGTTGCTTCTTGAATTTGTAATGGTTCCTGCTTTCTATTCATTGGTATGACAAGAGCGCCTGGTATAGGACGGAGTTCAGATCTAGCGATCTGATGGCTTTTTTGTACTATCAGGTTGTTGGATTTTTGCAGGGTTTTTCTCTGGCCACCATCAGTCCCTTTCCTGTCCTGTCCTATTTAGTCAGTGGGGCCTCACCTTTTGCTAATCCTATCATCTATCTGTGTATTGTGTTTTCCTATATCACCGCAGTCTTTGAATATGGGGGCTTGCTATTCTTTATCTATTTTCTGAGGCAGGGAGTTATTCATCTTTCCTTCCTTTAGGATAGCTAGTTCTCCAGCTGGGTTCGTGGTGCACAGGATGTTAGTTCACCCCTCGGCTACTTCTAGTTGTGATGGTTAGTAAGGGGATGGTGGTTAGATTAGTTGCCAATGCTCTTGTCACCTTTTACCAAGGGTTTATGGTTGTCTTCCATGGTTCCGGATCATAACACTCCAAGCTGTATAGGCTTGAGAGCCAACTACCAATTAACTAAATCAGATGATGTGCATTAACTAAATCAGATGATGTGCATCTCTGTAATAAATTAAGTGTGGTGTAATGACATCAATACCCTATATAAGGTGTGCTTAATTTTTATGCAACTTCCTTTCCTTTGGCAAAATGGGTCAGAAGAGAGATTTGACAGGCTCTGAAAAGTCCAAAATTGTGAGATGTCTTGCAGAGGGATGCAGCAGTCTTGAAATTGCCAAGCTTTTGAAGTGTGATCACCAAACAATCAAGCATTTCATGGCAAATAGCCAACAGGGTCACAAGAAGCGTGTTGGGCAAAAAAGGCGCAAAATAACGGCCCATGAATTGAGGAAAATCAAGCATGAAGCTGCCAAGATGCCATTTGCCACCAGTTTAGCCATATTTCATAGCTGCAACGTTACTGGAGTATCAAAAAGCACAAGGTGTGCCATACTCAAGGCCAAAGTAAGGAAGGCTGAAAAACGACCACCTTTGAACAAGAAACATAAGTTAAAACATCATGACTGGGCCAAGCAATATCTTAAGACTGATTTTTCAAAGGTTTTATGGACTGATGAAATGAGAGTGACTCTTAATGGGCCAGATGGATGGGCCAGAGGCTAGAACAGTAAAGGGCAGAGAGCTCCACTCCGACTCAGACGCCAGCAAGGTGGGACCTTTTCGGGTTGAGGATGGAGTGAAACTCAACTCCCAGACCTTCTGCCAGTTTCTGGAAGACAAGTTTTTCAAGCAGTGGTATAGGAAGAAGTTGGCATCGTTCAAGAGAAACATGATTTTCATGCAGGACAATGCTCCATCACATGCATCCAACTACTCCACAGTGTGGCTGGCCAGTAAAGGTCTAAAAGATGAAAAAATAATGACATGGCCCCCTTGTTCACCTGATCTGAACTCCATAGAGAACCTGTGGTCCCTCATAAAATGTGAGATCTACAGAGATGGAAAACAGTACACCTCTCGGAACCGTGTCTGGGAGGCTGTGGTGGCTGCTGCACACAATGTTGATCGTAAACTGATCAAGCAACTGACAGAATCTATGGATGGTAGGCTGTTGAGTGTCATCATAAAGAAAGGTGGCTATATTGGTCACTATTTTTTGGGGGTTTTGTTTTTGCATGTCTGAAATGTTTATTTCTAAATTTTGGGCAGTTATATTGGTTTACCTGGTGAAAATAAACAAGTGAGATGGGAATATATTTGGTTTTTATTAAGTTGCCTAATAATTCTGCACAGTAATAGTTACCTGCACAAACAGATATCCTCCTAAGATAGCCAAATCTAAAAAAAAACAAAACACTCCAACTTCCAAAAATATTAAGCTTTGATATTTATGAGTCTTTTGGGTTGATTGAGAACATAATTGTTGATCAATAATAAAAAAAATCCTCTAAAATACAACTTGCCTAATAATTCTGCACATGTTGTACATGCAGCCCAACCCCCCTTTCTTATATAGTACTGTTCTCCTGTACAAATGTCCCGAATCTGGGGCCCTTTCCAGATATATATATATATATATATATATATATATATATATGTACCCCATCCTGGACCCTTTCCATGTATATATATATTCCCCATCCTGGGCCCCTTTCAGGTTTATTTACCCATCTTGGTATATATGTCCCCCATTCTGGACCCCTTCCTGGTATATCTGTCCCCCCATCCTGGACTCCTCTTAGCACATATGTCCCTCGTTCTGATTGTAATACATAAAAAAAAGTCTCACCTTCTTCAGCTATCATGTCACATGACATTCTCTTCTGCAGTGGCACAGAGGCTGGCTGCTGATATTGGCTTGACTGGTATGGTGACCTATGACGCAATTGCCATGCCTGGCATGCCGACCTCAGCTGCCGTCCTCTGGTTAGCCGGTGCCATGTATTTAGGAGCAGGGACCTGACAGGTCTCTGTGTCGCAATATGCTTCAGCTAAATGTGCATCCTCGGAGTCAACAGGCTCCCATGCAGCACAGGCCCATTCACGATCGCACCCTCTGCGACTGCAATCATGATGCCCCTGTAATTAGGTGCTAAGCCGGAGATGAAAGGATCAAGTTCTACATTTTGAGTTGAATTTTCTAAAAATAACTGTTGACTTGTGGATTAGAGTTGTGGTTCACAAAAACAAACCTTGCCAGGTATCACTTTCCATACTGTTAAAGAATCATAAAGAAGCTATTTTTTTTACATTGCCATACGGGTCTCCCCATAATGCTCTGCAGCAATGACACCTAGCAGACTATTATACCTTATACAGTGATGGTCAGTAGCACGGTCATCACGGTAGTCATTTGTCATCTCCAAAGTCACTGGGTAAGTATCCCTTATCCTAGGGAGGGTAAGCTCATATTGTCATCTGCGCACTCTTTCTCTCACTTACGTCTGTAGAGTGTAAGCTCTTATAGTCATTGGGGTCATGTCTACTTTCCAGTATTGAGATTTGTGCAAATCTATTCACTTTTGGAAAAATTTGGCAAACCGGCACATTCTAATTTCAAAAGATCTACTCATCCATAGTGGCTATGTGTGACGTCTGTGGGGAAGTCTTTATACCGATAATGGGGAAATTTGGTGTCACTTTTGCGGTGGTAAAGAGTCAGGAACTGTATACTGCTAATTGTGGTGCTCTGGAAGTGGCTCTTGAGCTGAATGTGGCTCTCAAGGTAAGAAAGTTTGAGGACCTCTTCTATAGACATCAGATTATTGGAGGGTTCCTTTGAAGCGTAATGTCTATGATCATATTTGATGTTACTGTAGAGTCCACTTCCAAACTTCATGAGTGTTCTCTTCTGACGTCCTTCAAGACTAGTAAATGTTAGCAGTTGTGCAGATTTTCTTAACTTCATTTTAATCTATTTTTTTAGAAGCTTCTACGTCCCGATGACGCAGCTAGGGAAAGATCAGACGCTGGACACCAACAATATTGTGGTAGAGCAATAGGGCATTCACAGCAGCGTGCTTGCTGTACAGTTCTCAAGCTATAATATGTCTGGACAGTCTTCTTGTGGTATCCACCGAAGCTGTCTGCTACAGTAGTTGAATATTCCCTTTGATTTATCCTGTTCTTTACAGGAGACTTTACATAGTATAGGACTTTTTGCTGTTTGATACAATCTAAAAGTTGGTTAAAGAAAATGTTGGATATTATCTCACAAGTTTTTATTGATTTTGTCTCAAAATCATGCTCTGTAGTTATCTGAACAATATATTTTGAAGCCGTTTATTTTGGCTTCATGTTGATCTCAAACTCTATTAATATGACCTACTATTAGTATGTTCACATCAATACAAGTTCCTGAGAATGCTCTGGAAGGATCACATTCGCAAGGATCTTTGCAATTGAGCCTCCTAGGTGCAAGTAAATTCACATAATCTGCATGTGTAAGCTGGTTCGTAAGGATAAGGACTTAAAAAAAAATCTGTGTCTGAGTTTGGTATTCAGGTACTGTTGATATATTTTAATAAGCCAATCAACAAGCTTTATTGAATTTGGAATTTGCCTGTCCGCTGCTGTGAACAATAAAAATTAAAAAAAATTATGTGGGCTCTTGCCTATTTATGGTAACCAGCGCAGGTAAGACAGACAACTGTGGGCTCCAACTCTCATCTGTCTATCAAACATAGAGGGGATCTCATATCTCATGCTGTTTATTTAAACAATTTAAATAAATGAGTTTGAGAAATAGCGTGAGGTCTCCCCATTGTTGATAACAAGATAAAGCAGACAGCAGGGGGATGGTATTATTAGGATGGGAAGGCCCATGGTTATTGGGCCCTTCCCAGCCTAAAAATAGCAGCTTGCAGCTCCCCTGGAAGTGGCATATCCGTTACATGTACCAATTCTGGCACTTTGCCCAGCTCTTCCCGATTGCCCTGGTGAGGTGGCAATCAGGGTAATACTTTTGAGGTTGATGTCAGTTGTGAATTAACAGTTAGCATCAAGACTAGGTGTTAGTAATAGATAGGCATTTATCAGACACCCCCATTACTAACCCAGCAAGTAAAAAGTTAAAAAAGAAAGACAGAGACACTGAAAAAAAGAACATATTTGAAAAAATACACCCCCGCACACCCTCATTCACTAATTTATTCGTGAAAACAGTCCTGAAAGTTTTGACATAATATACAATTGGGGAATAAACACTCCCCTATACTCCCTCATTCACCAATTTAAAAAATTAAAAATAAATTCTGGACAGTAGGCCTGACCGTATGTCATTTTTTAATTTACTTATTACACATCCACATTTTTTTTGCAATGCAATAACCACCATTTTGCTTCCATTTGCAACCCCCTAGCCCTTAGTATGACCATTTTAGAGCACACAAGTTCGGGTCTCCATTGACTTATATGGGGTTCCGCATCGTCAAGTTTGGGTGTCTCTAGTGAGTGTTCCCGATTTGTCCTGCCTCCTTTCTATTGTGTCCTGACTTGTACCCTCCCCCGTTCATCTGCCTGTCCTGGTCCCAGACTTCCCATTCATGTCTGATGCTTGTGTTTCCCTCTGCATACTTGATCTCCTGGCTTATGACTCAGTTCTGTTTTCGGACTTGATTTTGATCCTCCCTTTGCTGTGACTTGACTTTCCTGGCTAGACCCTGACTGTTTGACTACCCTATTGCCCCCTGGTGGTTTGCCTGTTAACTGCCTGCTGAAGTTTCTCTGCTGTACTTTAGCTGCCTTTCCGTTACAGTGTTACTTTGTCTCTCCTTCACTACTCTGCTGCCACCTAGTGGAAAATACGCTGTATTAAGTCTTACTAGTTCTTTAGTTCTTTGTACAGGGTGACAGTATATAGTTATAATCAAAATTATTCTCTTCCAATTACTAATAAAGATGAGCAAATTGATTCAATGGAAATTGAATTTGATAAAAAATTCTAGGAATTCATTAAAAAGATGTATGATGTGTGTGAAACACTAAAATTGCCTACAATGGTTAAAGCCAATTTCACACTGCAGAGTATTGCATCAGCCAGATGAGGCTTACATGATCTCAGGTGTGGCCATGTCAGCTTCCACCTAATGTATTTCATCTATCACATCAGCACATATAGCCAGGTCAATCAGGAGGGACTATAATCTATATATATAATTGCCTTATTCTGTCTGTCTGTCTGTCTGTCTTACTCCAAAATTGTGTCGTTACAGTGACAGTGTCGTTACAGTGACAACCATCAGATTGGCCGCTGGCCTTGGCCTGGCCTCGCCCCCCACATGGATTGGCCATTTGTCTCGGCCTGGCCCCGCCCCCCGCATGGATTGGCTGCTCGGGCAGGCCCCACCCCCCGCATGCATTGGCCCCTTGGCCAGGCCCCGCCCCCTCATGCATTGGACGCTCAGCCTGGCCCCGTCCCCCGCACGCATTCCCCGAACCGACACGGAGCCCCGCCAACAACCCCAGCAACGCGAGGATATGTGTCGGCTGGCCCCGACTCCCAGGTGAGTGCTGCACCACCGGGAGCCCACACTAGCGTACTCCGGAAACCCCAGCAACGTGAGGGTATGTGTCAGCTGGGTTGCCGGTATGCTGGTAACCATGGTACACATCGGGTAATATTGTGTAGCATGGTTACCAGCATATGCCGGCTCCCTGCTCATTCAGATTGTTGGTCTCCACTGTCACACGCCAATGCGTGCTGCACAGCAGGAGACCAACAAACAAAAAGTGACCCAGTACTGTTGCTTTGAATAGTTACATGATGTGTACCATGCTTACTAGATTACCCCAGCTCCCGGCACACGTGTCCCGGAGCCGGCGTAAGCTGGTAACCATGATACACATCGGGTAACTATGGAAACAGCTTTGCATAGTTGCCCGCTCGACCACGTCCCCACGCGCTCTGCCCGCTTGACCACGCCCCCCACGCGCTCTGCCCGCTCGGCCACGCCCCCCACACTGTGGCAGCTCGGCCACGCCCCCACACACTGTGGCCGCTTGGCCAAGCCCCCCACACACTCTGGCCGCTCGGCCATGCCCCACACACACTCTGGCCACTCGGCCACGCCCCCCACATACTCTGGCCGCTCGGCCACACCCCACACACACTCTGGCCGCTCGGCCATGCCCCCCACACACTCTGGCCGCTCGGCCCTGCCCCCCACACACATTGGGCACCTATACACCTCCCCTCAAGACTATTCCTCCTATTATACTCCTCTCCCCCCAGGACTACTCCTCCGATTATACTCCTCTCCCCCCATGACTACTCCACCTATTATACTCCTCTCCCCCCAGGACTACTCCTCCTATTATCCTCCTCTGCCCCCAGGACTACTCCTCCTATTATCCTCCTCTCCCTTCAAGACTACTCCTCCTATTATACTCCTCTCCCCCAGGACTACTCCGATTATACTCCTCTCCCCCCAGGACTACTCCTCCTATTATACTCCTCTCCCCCCAGGACTCCTCCTCCTATTATCCTCCTCTCTCCCCTGGAATACTTCTCCTACCCTACTCCTCTCTGCCCAGGACTACTACTCCTATTATCCTCCTCTCCCCCCAGGACTACTCCTCCTATTATACTCCTCCCCCCAGGACTACTCCTCCTATTATCCTCCTCTCTCTCCAGGACTACTCCTATTATCCTCCTCTCTCCCCAGGACTACTCATCCTATTATACTCCACTCCCCCCAGGACTACTCCTCCTATTATCCTCCTCTCCCCCCAGGACTACTCCTCCTGTTATACTCCTCTCTCCCCAGGACTACTCCTATTATTCTCCTCTCCCCCCAGGACTACTCCTATTATACTCCTCCCCCCAGGACTACTCCTCCTATTATACTCCTCTCTCCCCAGGACTACTCCTCCTATTATCCTCCTCTCTCCCAGGTCTACTCCTCCAACACACACACACACACACACTGCACAAAACATACCTCCCCCAAAACACACACACCCACACAAACCGCGTAACACACACACCACCACACACACACACACACACAACGCTACAGACACACAGCGCTCCACAAACAACGCAACACACAAACAACACTGCTCACCCCCCCCACACACCCAGACAACACCCAGAACATTTACAGCGCCCTACACAAACACTTGGCAACTACACACAACAACATATATATATATATATATATATATATATAAATAACAAAAATCATACATCAACTACGCAATACATTTTAGAATACCCGATGCGTTAGAATCGGGCCACCTTTTAGTAGCTTATATAAAAGCAGAAGCAGGGAATGAAGCAATCATTTTGTTGGGAATCTGGATAGTAAGAGCACAATACAGCTCAAAGCTTAGCAATAAAGATGAGGAGAAAAATCCATAAAATGCTGTATAGATAGTGTGTGAGAAGATATTTAGGGTCTGAGGACCCATCTGTTTGTTACCACTGGTTAGCATAGCCATATATTTTATGATCATTTGGACATCACTAAGGTCCCGTTAAAGAGCTGAAAGGGGTTGGATACAGTCATAGGAGAATATAGGGTGCTATACATATCTTTTAAGGGCAATTGGAAGCTTTCCAGTACTTTTTATTTGCGACAAATAGATTTACCATGAATCAAAACTCAAGAACATTAGAGAACTTGAGATCATTGCCCATGAGGGCTAATATTCCTCACGAATGCTGCCAGGAGCTGGTGTCTAGTATTATGTTATGTTTGCAGCAGGTTATAACAGCCAAAGTTAGCTTTACTAAATACTAAAGATACTTATCAGGAGGAAGTTTAAACATTCTGAGTGCATAAGTCATTAAAAGAAACATTTTTTACTGCTTTTGAAGAAACCACTTATTATTTTACTTGTTTGGAGTTACCTTCATTGTTCTAGTTTGATTAAAATATTGCAAACAGCAGAAATGTTGTAAATCTTGCTAATAAACCTAATAAAGCCACACAACCAAGCCCTTGTCACCTCCTGCCAACTCCAACTCAAAAATATTTCCCGGATCCATACATTCCTTTCCAAGAAGCTGCAAAAACCCTAGTGCATGACCTTATTATCTCCCTCCTGGACTATTGAAACCTCCTACTCTGTGGCCTCCCTTCTATTAGTCTCGCACCCCTACAATCTATTCTAAACTATGCTGTCAGACTAATCCACCTGTCCCCCGCTACTCCCTGACCTCTCCTCTTTGTCAATCCTTTCACTAAATTCCCATTGTCCAACGACTTCAGTTCAAAACCCTAACCATGATGTACAATGCCATTCACAACCTGTCTCCTCCCTACATTGGTAACCTAGTCTCCTGGTACTTACCTGCACGTAACCTCTGATCTTCACAAGATCTCATTCTCTACTCCCTCACATCTCCTCTTCCCATAAACGCATCCAAGATTTCTCCTGTGCCTCCTCCATATTCTGGAATGCACTGCCACAACATATCAGACTCTCGCCTACCTTGACAAGCTTAAAAAGGAACCTGAAGACCCACCTCTTCCGACAAGCCTACAACCTGCCATAACCCTCAGTCCACAATAGCGACGCACTATCATCTCTACCCTCACCTACTGTATCCTCACCCATCACTTATAGACTGTGAACCTTTGCAGGCAGGGTCGTCTCTCCTCCTGTACCAGTCTGTGCCTTGATTTGTTTATGATTATTGTACTTGTCCCCATTATATATACCCTTTTATCATGTAAAGCGCCATGGAATAAATGGCGCTATAATAATAAGTAATAATAAAAATAATTTAGAATGGGAGTTTAATATTTTTTTATTGCAACTGTAAATCTTCATATCTAGTATCTCCGACTATTTAAAGTGTAATCGTCATATTAAGTTTAATGTTAGAAATCAATAGTACACATTAAATTAAGAAAGTTTGTAATGTATCTTATTAGAAAAATTAGCATCTTCCTTCTCTAGGACTGATAATTCATTTTCAAAATTCTCAATTCACCAGTAAATTCTGTATTTAGTTAATATAGATTTTTACATTACTGAGATAGGAGATGACAGTTGGTGCTCATAAAGTTCTATGGGGAGGGGAGGAGTAATAGGGTGGAACTAGAGGCAGAACTCCTTCCTCCTCCTCACATAGTTACATACAGTCAGGGACAGAAATATTTGGACTGTGACACAAGTTTTGTTATTTTAGCTGTTTACAAAAACATGTTCAGAAATACAATTATATATATAATATGGGCTGAAAGTGAACACTCCCAGCTGCAATATGAGAGTTTTCACATCCAAATCGGAGAAAGGGTTTAGGAATCATAGCTCTGTAATGCATAGCCTCCTCTTTTTCAAGGGACCAAAAGTAATTGGACAAGGGACTCTAAGGGCTGCAATTAACTCTGAAGGCGTCTCCCTCGTTAACCTGTAATCAATGAAGTAGTTAAAAGGTCTGGGGTTGATTACAGGTGTGTGGTTTTGCATTTGGAAGCTGTTGCTGTGACCAGACAACATGCGGTCTAAGGAACTCTCAATTGAGGTGAAGCAGAACATCCTGAGGCTGAAAAAAAAGAAAAAATCCATCAAAGAGATAGCAGACATGCTTGGAGTAGCAAAATCAACAGTCAGGTACATTCTGAGAAAAAAGGAATTGACTGGTGAGCTTGGGAACTCAAAAAGGCCTGGGCGTCCACGGATGACAAAAGTGGTGGATGATCGCCGCATACTTTCTTTGGTGAAGAAGAACCCGTTCACAACGTCAACTGAAGTCCAGAACACTCTCAGTGAAGTAGGTGTATCTGTCTCTAAGTCAATAGTAAAGAGAAGACTCCATGAAAGTAAATACAAAGGGTTCACATCTAGATGCAAACCATTCATCAATTCCAAAAATAGACAGGCCAGAGTTAAATTTGCTGAAAAACACCTCATGAAGCCAGCTCAGTTCTGGAAAAGTATTCTATGGACAGATGAGACAAAGGTCGACCTGTACCAGAATGATGGGAAGAAAAAAGTTTGGAGAAGAAAGGGAACGGCACATGATCCAAGGCACACCACATCCTCTGTAAAACATGGTGGAGGCAACGTGATGGCATGGGCATGCATGGCTTTCAATGGCACTGGGTCACTTGTGTTTATTGATGACATAACAGCAGACAAGAGTAGCCGGATGAATTCTGAAGTGTACCGGGATATACTTTCAGCCCAGATTCAGCCAAATGCCGCAAAGTTGATTGGACGGCGCTTCATAGTACAGATGGACAATGACCCCAAGCATACAGCCAAAGCTACCCAGGAGTTCATGAGTGCAAAAAAGTGGAACATTCTTCAATGGCCAAGTCAATCACCAGATCTTAACCCAATTGAGCATGCATTTCACTTGCTCAAATCCAGACTTAAGACGGAAAGACCCACAAACAAGCAAGACCTGAAGGCTGCGGCTGTAAAGGCCTGGCAAAGCATTAAGAAGGAGGAAACCCAGCGTTTGGTGATGTCCATGGGTTCCAGACTTAAGGCAGTGATTGCCTTCAAAGGATTCGCAACAAAATATTGAAAATAAAAATATTTTGTTTGGGTTTGGTTTATTTGTCCAATTACTTTTGACCTCCTAAAATGTGGAGTCTTTGTAAAGAAATGTGTACAATTCCTACAATTTCTATCAGATATTTTTATTCAAACCTTCAAATTAAACGTTACAATCTGCACTTGAATTCTGTTGTAGAGGTTTCATTTCAAATCCAATGTGGTGGCATGCAGAGCCCAAATCGCGAAAATTGTGTCACTGTCCAAATATTTCTGGACCTAACTGTATGTTAAAAAAAGACCTAAGTCCATCTAGTTCAACCTTCCTCCACCAATTATATATTTTTATATAATATATTGAATCTTATCATCTCCTATCTCAGTTAAGGAAAATCAGTCCGAAGGAAATACAGGTTTTACCAGTGAATTCAGAATTTTGACAATTAATGATCAGCCCTTGTTGAAGTAATTGCCACTTCAATTAAAAGTTTCTGGAATTCATTCAACGGCGACGGTGAGAATTAGAGAAATACACAGGCATGTGATTTCCAAAGCTCACTGAAGGATTTTAATGAGCATCATATTTTTATAGTCCTCAGAAATATAGCTGTACCATGCATAAATTTAGGCATTCCTTACAGGATAGAAAATAGTAGAAGACATAACTACATAATAAGTAAAGACACTCCCAGCATCCACCCAGCTAAGCCACATCTCCTTAAAAAATCTTTGTTACAAAAGTGAAATCCCACACCTGAATATTTTAACTCCTTTCTTACTTTAACAGTCCTGTAGGAGAAAGAAGACAATTTCTATTATAAGATATCTTACAAAGTTTATTTACGTGTATTATTGATTTATAGGCTAAAATTTAAAATGATGGTTGCTCTTTAATAATTTGACTCGTTGGCAAACAATTGTATTGCAGTCTCTGTTCACTGTTATGATTATAAGAACCCCTGATGCTTAGCTGACTGATTGAATCTGAATGACAGTATACCCTATCAGATGCCTTAGATAAGGAATTTTTATACAAAGGAGCCTTATTAACGAACAATACATAGAAGAAATGGAAGATTCTTTTTTCGGTAAAATGATCTTATCTAATATTAGCTCTCAGAATCGTTGCACAATGTAATTCTCCATACACTCATTGTTTAAAACATGATGTGATTCTGTACATGTTGTCAGGGTATAGAAACCTAGAGCTATACCTACCGGTAATGATGGAGATAAGTGCACTACAATATCAATCAGGGTTTCACATGTCTCACGCTAGTAACACCCCTTCCATTTACAATCTAGAGACAGGTTATCAGGGAGGTCAGTGTCCATCCCATAGATCTTAACAACAGCTCATTTGCATATTAAGAAAAGTGGATTTTTTTGGAATAAGAT
The DNA here is from genome assembly GCF_048569485.1 of Anomaloglossus baeobatrachus. Lineage (NCBI taxonomy): Eukaryota > Metazoa > Chordata > Amphibia > Anura > Aromobatidae > Anomaloglossus > Anomaloglossus baeobatrachus. The sequence continues at coordinate 70,429,100 of NC_134356.1, forward strand.
ATCGGATCACATATATGAAGGCACATTTTGGTCAAGTTTCTATGATCTTCATACCCATATAGACGTCCTATTTGTAGGATTTATCCAACTGACAGATTCCATTTAAATTTACAAGACGTTATTGTACAAAGTGACAAAGTCATATCTATGATGCCCAAAGCAAAAAAATTGAGAAAATCAAAATATCTCTGAGGAACATAGATGACCAGCCAGTTGGAACAAAACTCAACTCTATTTTCTAGTGTAACTAAATTTAAAGCTTATATTTCGATTCCTACATTCCAGCCCTTGGAAAGGGAACCTGTAAGGTCCAATACGCACCCAAAACCACGAGCAGTTCTGGGCGCATATTTCTATTCCCTGCGTAACTGTCCAAACATATACTAGCACACAAAAAGAGATATTTAGAAAAAATATTTCTAAAAATCCTTTATGACATTCTAATGAGTGCAGGGACTAGTTGCAATGGCGTTATTTCCCCCGACTGTTACGCTCTCTTAGCATGCTAGTACACCCACAAGGGTGTGCTAACATGCTATTCAATACCCATTGCCCAGTGTCATTGGTGGTGATACCAGTATTAGACTCAGTGTGCATGATTAGAAGTCTCTGCACTTCCGGTCATGCACAGTATGAAGCCGGGTGTATGCGTTGCAGCTTCAGAAATGTCTAGTGCGCATGACCAGAAGTGTCTGGACTTCGGATCATGCACACTGACCCTAAACTGGTGACAACAGACACAGGTACGCGAATAACCACCAATGATGCTGGACAATGGGCATTGAATATCCTGTTACCACGCCCCTGTGTGCTAACATGCTAAGAGGGCGGAGTAGTCAGGGGAAATAATGCCCTTGCAACTAGTTACTGGCTTCATTAGCATATCATAAAGGATCTTTAGAAATTATTTTTCTAAAGATCTCTTTATCTACGCTAGTATAGTCTGGGACAGTGAAACAGGGATTAGAAATATGCACCCAGAACTGCTTGTGGTTCTGGGTTCATATTGGACCTAACAGGTTCCCTTGAAGTAAAACCACAAAAAAAATCATTTTAATATGCTAATAATCAATATAAAACCATTAGTATCGCACAGAGGAGACAGATGGTCCATAAACACGAGCCCCAGGACTGCTGAGCTATAGGACTGTTATATGTCTTAGGAAATCATTGCAAAGAGTCCTTGAAGTTGAGATATTTACTAGGGATGATCGAATATCACAAATATTCGCCAATATTCGGCTTTGTAAAGATCCGACGAATAGGTCGCCGCTATGAGAATATTCGATGCGCAATGTAAGTCTATGGGAAGCCCGAATAGTTGTTCGGCAACTATTTAGGTTTCCTATAGACTTACATTGCGCATCGAATATTCGCAAACAGTCGAATAGCGGTGACCTAGTTGGCGATTATTCGCGAAGCCGAATATTTGTGGTATTCGATCATCCCTAATATTTACCAATAATACAAGGAAATAATACTTGTATTAGAAACGCTTAATATAGATATGAAGTCAAGAATTGTTATAAAGCAGAATTCTTCTTTGACAGTAATAACATGGGTGCTGTTGATATTATCAGTAGACATTAGAATATACGGTATATTCATAAGATAATGATTTACATTTAGTTCATAGACTGATTCCAGAATCCCCGACATAGCACCCTTCACCTTATTGAGAAAAATTCAAGAATATAAATATAAACAGTTTAATGAGCACTAATTAATGCTAGACGTAAAAGTGATATATTTCTGAGGGTATAGGGGGATATTACATGTGTGTTTAATAATGCAAACTTATGGATCCAATGCTTATAAATGTAAAGCATCATCTGGATTGGCGAAGCACATTAATCTCCAATTAAGATGGCAGGTTTATTACTGACACTAGTGCAAAGGTCAATCTTTTTTGCACATTCAATGCAAATAAAACAATTTACTGACTCTCTGAGGTCATTTATAAGCGTTTATACCCTTGAGGAAAGGTTTGAATGTTATTTTTGCACTTTTGTTATATTTTCCTCCTTTTCTTTCAAAAGGCGAAACTCATTCTAATTTACCCCTAATTTTTTTTGTATGTCAACTAGAGATGAGCAATGTTCAAATCGAACGGTTCGCCAATTTCAAATTTGAGTTGTTTTGGGCGGTGTTCAAGTCGTTCGACGAACTCGAACGATTTCCTTCAAGTTTGGCCGTTCGAGTTACCGTTCGATACCGGTTAGATCACCAAAAGCGTGGCTTTTCACAGTAAGTATGTGCGCATGTTGTGTATTTGCATGTGTCCTGCATCCCCAGCACAAACCCTCTCTCTTTCCTACTCACCGATCAGCTGCACGGCTGTCACAAAGCTCCGGCGGCTTTTCCTCTTTTGAAAATGGCTGCCGCTCATTATTCAATCTGGTATTCTCTACTTTCCCCTCCCACCGGCGCCCATGATTGGTTGCAGTCAGACACGTGCCCACTCTGAGTGACAGCTTTCTCACTGCAACCAATCACAGCCGCCGGCGGGCGGGTCTATATCATGCAGTAAAATAAATAAATAAATAAATAATTAAACAAAAAAAACCCTGCGGTTCCCCCCAATTTTGATACCAGCCAAGATAAAGCCCCATTGCTGGAGGCTGGTATTGTCAGGATGGGGAGCGACACGTTATGGGGAGCCCACCACCCTAACAATATCAGCCAGCAGCCGCCCGGAATTGCCGCATCCATTAGATGCGACAGTCCCGGGACTCTACCCAGCTCATCCTGAATTGCCCTGGTGTGGTGGCAATCGAGGTAAAGAGGTTAGGTTAATCATGACAGGCGTCTCCCCGAGATACCTTCCATGATTAACTTGTAAGTGAAAGTAATTAAACACACAACGAAAAATCCTTTATTTGGAATAAAAGACAACCCCCCCTAATTTACCACTTTATTAATCCCCAAACACCCATCCAGGTCCGAAGTTATCCACACGACGCTTTCAGCTCTGTTACATGAAGCTGACAGGGAGCGCCGTAGAACACGAGCTCTCTGTGACAGCTCCACACAGCAACTGTAGTAAGCAGCGACTAGTAAGTAAGCCTGAAGTAAGCAGATAGTGCCTGCGTGTGTGTGAGGATGATGATGAGTTCGCTAGTGCCGGGGTGTGTGCGTTGCTGATAATGAGTGCGGTAATGCCTGCGTTTGTGCGGGGATGATGATGTGTGCGGTAGTGTCGGGATGTGTGCGAGGATGATGATGGGGCGGTACTGCCGGGGTGTGTGCGGTGATGATGATGTGTGCAGTATTGATGAGTGCGGAAGTGTCGGGGTGTGTGCGGGGATGATGATGGGGGTGGTAGTGTCTGCGTGTCTCTGTCTTTCTCTCTTCTCTCTCTAATCTCTACTCTCTCTACTCTCTCTCTTCTCTCTATCTACTCTCCTCTCTCTCATCTTCTCTCTCTCTCTTCTCTCTCTCTTCGCTCTCTTCTCTTCTCTCCTCTCTTCTCTCTCTTCTCTCTCTATATCTCTTCTCTCTCTCCCCTCTCTTCTATTTCTCTCCTCTCTCTCTCTTTCTTTCTCCTCTCTCTCGCCTTTCTCTCTCCTCTCTCTCAGACCTGGTGATGATCAGCTGATGCGGTCACCTGACGGGATCAGCTGACACTATAAGTCGAGCAGTGAGGCCAGCTTTTTATCGCCCAGCCGGCTAAACTATCAGCTGATGCCGTAGACAGGAGTCTGCACAGAAGTGTGTAGTTTTTTTTTCTTTCCACTGATGCATCAGCTGATTGTATAAAAGCCGTTTATACAATCAGCTGATATGTCATGTGATTCAGGCCCTTGAACCTGACACATCATCTGATTGCTTTGTCTTCCAGCAAACCGATCAGATGGAATATTGGAATATTATATTTGTTATATGTTTGTCCTCTATCACATATCTATCTATCGCTCTATCTATCATCAATTTTCTAGATTTGCACATGTTTTACACATAAATAGTTCATTTCATTATGATGCATTTTTTTTTGGTACCAGCCACATGGACGTCACTTGGACGTGTCACACGAACACATGGATGGTACATGGATGATACATGGATGACACATATAAATGCACAAACCGGACTGTACATCTTTTACATGGACATGTGTAGGAAGACTTAACCCTTTAACGACCAAGGGCCATTCTGGTAGTCCTATTCCACCATAGTGTAATCACCTGCGTCTGCTGCGGGCAACCAGCAGTGATCCTCACACATTTCTGCTGATTTCAACAGCTGACATGTGTGCCTCACAGGCACGGGTGGATCCGCGATCCACCCGCGCCTGTTAACCACTTAAATCGTGCTGTCACATTTGACAGTGCGATTTAAAGGATTAACAGGCATGGGTGGATTGCAGATCCACCCGTGCCTGTGAGGCACACATGTCAGCTGTTCAAATCAGCTGACATATGCGGGGATAAATGTTGGCTGCCCACAGCCACTGCAGGTAATTACACTATGGTGGATGGATTTAAATAGATAGTGGGTGGATTTAAATGCCTATTTCGGTAATTGTTCATTCACCCTGATCCATTGGCGGCACCATGATGTGATCACCATGAGCCGATGGTTGCCATGGTAGCACCGGGTCATGTGATGACTCCTGTAGCTCACATGACTCACTTTCTTTTTCAGCCGGCCAAGTATTGCCTATTACAAGACATGAGCATTTCTGGTGATCTCAGCTGTGTATCTGTGACCAACAGAAATGAATGAATGATCAGACTGCTAATCCTTATAGTCCCCTAGTGCAATTTGTAAAATAAAAAAAAGTAAAAAAAAGTTATAAAACATTTAAAAAACTAAAAGTTCAAATCACCCACCTTGAAATGTTACAAAAATAAAAAATACACATATTTAGTATTGCTGTGTTTAGAAATGCCCGATCAATCAAAATATAAAATCAAATAATCTGATCGGTAAACAGCGTAGCGATGGAAAAATTCCAAATGCCAAAATTACATTATTTGTTCGCCACAAATTTTGCTCAAAATGCAATAACAGGTGATTAAAACGTAGCATCTGCACAAAAATTGTACCATTAAAAATGTCAGTTTGAGACGCAAAATATAAGCAGTCACTGAGCCATAGATCCCAAAAAATAAGAACGCTACGGGTCTCGGAATATAGTACAAAAAGTGCGCCACTTTTTTTTAGACAAACGTCTGATTTTTTTTTAAGATCTTAGATAAAAGTAAACCTATACATGTTTGGTGTCTACGAACTTGTACTGACTTGCGAAATCATACCAATACATCAGTTTTTACCATATAGTAAACATATAGTAAATACGGTGAATAAAATGTCCCAAAAACAATCATGCAATCACAATTTTTGCACTTGGAATTTTTTTGCTGTTTTCCTGTACACTATATGCTAAAACTTATAGTTTCAGTTAAAAGTACAACTTGTCCCGCAAGAAAACTCCTCATATGACAAGATTGATGGAAAAATAAAGAAGTTATAGCTTTCGGAAGAAAGGGAGCAAAAAAAAAAAGAAAATTGTCCGAAGAGTGAAGGGGTTAATATTACTGTAACTTAAAATTATAAAAGGACTGTTTTTATCTGTTTTATTTACCCCGTTTCCCTGAACATTTTGTTTTTGTATGTGATTTTTGTTGTTTGTTTTTTTGTTTGCGTTTGTTGTTGTCTTTTTCTTTCTTTGTTTGATTTGTTTTTTGTTTTGTTAAAATCCGCCATATGTTTGCAGCATTATTCACATTTTTATTTCATGCATTTTTTTCTGGTCTTTAGAAACAGGACATGGATTCTCTGAGGCTGCTCTGTTTTATTACCTTGAGGTCAGAATGTAAAAAATTGCAGTGTGCACTACTCTGATCTGATAGCTATTACATTTTATGAGGAAAAAAACACACGTCTTACGGAGCACCTTACGGCCAAAATAATTTCCAAAAAAAATGGGCAATTTCCATATACTTACCTGAACTTTTCCCTAGCTGTTAATTTTTGACGCTGTGACTTTTTCTGCATCAAAATTGGATTTATAGATATTTCATGCCAACTGTGCTTTCTTAACGCAACGTAAACTGACCTGCATCAAATCCACAGCAGGTCAATTTTTCCTGCGAGTACACTGAATATTATTTCCAAATTTTCACAAGACTTATGCGGGCATCACACGAGGCAATCAATCGTGCGATATGTCGTCGGGGTGACGGTTTTCGTGACGCACATCCGGCATCGTTTGCGACGTCATTTCGTGTGACACCAACGAGCAACTCCGACCATTCGCAAATCGGTAACAAATCGTGTATCGTTGACATGTCGCTCATTTTTAAAAAGTCGTTTATTTTTCTTTGCGCCGGTTGTTCATCGTACCCGGGGCAGTACACATCGCTCCGCGTGACACCCCGGGAATGATGAACACAGCTTACCTGCGTCCCGCGGCTCCCGCCGGCTATGCGGGAGGAAGGAGGTGGGCGGGATGTTTACGTCCCGCTCATCTCCGCCCCTCCGCTTCTATTGCCCGGCGGCTGTGTGACATCGCTATGACGCCGAATGTCCCACCCCCTTCAGGAAGAGGATGTTCGCCGCCCACAGCGACATCGCTCAGTAGGTAAGTACCCGTGACGCACAAACGACAGGGGCGGGTACGATCGTTCGTGCGATTGCACGATAGATCGTATCGTGTGACGCTCGCATAATGTAAGATGCGGAAATTGTGCAGGTTAAAAACACATATTTCTTTGCGGGAATGCACTAAAATGTATGTTATCCGCATATGACTGTATATTAAAAGTCAAATAAAAAAAACAAGCAAAAGCAAAGCTGCTTTATTTAAAGCATAAAACTTTGTGCACATTTTTTGTGTTTTTTCATGCATTTTTCCTTGCTTATTTTAATCACTAAAAGCAAGGAAAAAGCATCCCAGCAAAGTCTATGAGAATCGTGACTTGCTGTGCACACCTTGCATCTTTTTTCTTTGCAGATTTTGTTGCTAAAAAAAGAAGCAGCATGTGAATTGTTTTTACGTTATTTTCTATTTTTCTATAACCCCCTGCAATGCTTTATCACCACAGTGGAATATAGCGCAGCACTTTGCCTCACACACTGTGCATACAGCATGGTGTGTGAGGCTCTCCGTAGCTCAGTAACCCGGTGTCCTCAAGGTGACCTCTACAGTGTACCTGTGATCACATTACAGGGACCAGATCACCAGGAAGAGGTAAGCAATCACTCTCCCTGCCTCCAGAGTGCTGCAATAGCAGCATTTAGGGAGTTAAACTGTCCGATAGTGGTGCGGTCAGTGAGAGCCGGGTCCCAGCTGTACCATCAGCTAAAGATCTGACGCCGATCGTGGGGGTACAGCGTCTGAACCCACGCGATTGCCATGACTAAAAGAAAGTACAAAAAGAAGCAGAAACAACGCAAGTGAAAAAACGTGCAAACACAATAAAAAAATACTTATTTTTTTCTGACAAAACATGTTTTGTTTATGTGCAGACAAGAAACACATAAAAAAGCAAGGTGGGCACATAGCCTAATGGGTGCTTTACACGCAGTGAAATTTCTAGCGTTAGCTAGCAATGTCGTGCGCGATAGCACCCGCCCCCGTCGTTCGTGCGACATTTTGTGATTGCTGCCGTAGTGAACATTATCGCTATGGCAGCGTCACACGCACATACCTGTACAGCGACGTTGCTGTGACCGCCGAACAATCCCTTCTTCAAGGGGGAAATGCATTCGGCGTCATTGTGACGCCCAATAGCAGAGGAGGGGGGGAGATGAGCGGCCGGGACATGCCACCCACCTCCTTCCTTCCTCATTGCTGGTGGATGCAGGTAAGGAGATGTTCGTCATTCCTGCGGCATCACACATAGCGATGTGTGATGCTGCAGGAATGACGAACAACCAGCGGCATATACCACCAATGATATTATGAAAAGGAGCGACGTGTCAACGATCAGCGATTTTTGACGCTTTTGCGATCATTGATCGTCGCTCCTTGGTGCCACATGCTGCGATGTCGCTAACGGCGCCGGATGTGCGTCACTAATGACGTGACCCCGATGATATATCATTAGCAATCTCGCAGCGTGTAAAGCACCCTTAACACACCAAAAAGAGACAACAAAATTCTGGGATGTAACAAGTTAAGCATTGAATCTAGAGAGGTAATTATTCCCCTATACTCTGCCCTGGTCAGACCCCACCTGGAATACTGTGTACAGTTCTGGGAGCCCCAATTCAAGAAAGACATCAATATATTCGAGCAAATGCAGAGAGGAAGCAACCAAGATGGTAGGAGGTCTGCAAACCATGTCCTATGAAGAACGGCTAAAAGAACTAGGGATATTTACTTTGAAAAAGAGAATTCTGAGAGGAGACTTAATAGCGGTCTACAAATATCTGAAAGCTAGTCACAGTGCAGAGGGAACTACCCTATTCTCATTAGCACAAGGAAGAACAAGCAGCAATGGGATGAAACTAAAAAGGAAGGAGATTCAGATTAGTTATTAGGAAAAACTTTTTGACGGTGAGGGCAGTCAGGGAGTGGAACAAGCGACCACGGGAGGTAGTGAGGGCAGTCAGAGAGTGGAACAGGCGAACACGGGAGGTGGTGAACTCTCCATCAATGGAAATCTTCAAGCGAAGACTGGATAAACATATACAGTCATATGAAAAAGTTTGGCACCCCTATTAATGTTAACCTTTTTTCTGTATAACAATTTGGGTTTTTGCAACAGCTATTTCAGTTTCACATATCTAATAAATGATGGACTCAGTAATATTTCTGGATTGAAATGAGGTTTATTGTACTAACTGAAAATGTGCAATCCGCATTTAAACAAAATTTGACAGGTGCATAAGTATGGGCACCCTTATCAATTTCTTGATTTGAACACTTCTAACTACTTTTTACTGACTTACTAAAGCACTAAACTGGTTTTGTAACCTCATTGAGCTTTGAACTTCATAGGCAGGTGTAGTCAATCATGAGAAGGTACTTAAGGTGGCCACTTGCAAGTTGTTCTCCTATTTGAATCTCCTATGAAGAGTGGCATCATGGGCTCCTCAAAACAACTCTCAAATGATCTGAAAACAAAGATTATTTAACATAGTTGTCAGGGGAAGGATACAGAAAGTTGTCTCAGAGATTTAAACTGCCAGTTTCCACTGTGAGGAACATAGTAAGGAAATGGAAGAACACAGGTACAGTTCTTGTTGAGCCCAGAAGTGGCAGGCCAAGAAAAATATCAGAAAGGCAGAGAAGAATGGTGAGAACAGTCAAGGACAATCCACAGACCATTTCCAAAGACCTGCAACATCATCTTGCTGCAGATGGTGTCAATGTGCATCGGTCAACAATACTGCGCACGTTGCACAAGGAGAAGCTGTATGGGAGAGTGATGCGAAAGAAGCCGTTTCTGCAAGCACGCCACAAACAGTCGCCTGAGGTATGCAAAAGTACATTTGGACAAGCCAGTTACATTTTGGAAGAAGGTCCTGTGGACTGATGAAATAAAGATTGAGTTGTTTGGTCATACAAAAAGGCGTTATGCATGGAGGCAAAAAAACACGGCATTCCAAGAAAAGCACTTGCTACCCACAGTAAAATTTGGTGGAGGTTCCATCATGCTTTGGGGCTGTGTGGCCAATGCCGGCACCGGGAATCTTGTTAAAGTTGAGGGTCGCATGGCTTAAACTCAGTATCAGCAGATTCTTGACAATAATGTGCAAGAATCAGTGACGAAGTTGAAGTTACCTAGGGGATGGATATTTTAGCAAGGCAATGATCCAAAACACTGCTCCAAATCTACTCAGGCATTCATGCAGAGGAACAATTACAATGTTCTGGAATGGGCATCCCAGTCCCCAGACCTGAATATCATTGAACATCTGTGGGATGATTCGAAGTGTGCTGTCCATGCTCGGCGACCATCAAACTTAACTGAACTGGAATTGTTTTGTAAACAGAAATGGTCAAATATACCTTCATCCAAGATCCAGGAACTCATTAAAAGCTACAGGAAGCGACTAGAGGCTGTTGTTTTTGCAAAAGGAGGATGAACAAAATATTAATGTCACTTTTATGTTGAGGTGCCCATACTTATGCACCTGTAAAATTTAGTTTAAATGCAGATTGCACATTTTCTGTTAGTACAATAAACCTCATTTCAATCCAGAAATATTACTGAGTCCATCATTTATTAGATATGTGAAACTGAAATAGCTGTTGCAAAAACCCAAATTGTTATAAAGAAAAAAGGTTAACATTAATAGGGGTGCCCAAACTTTTTCATATGACTGTAGCTGGGATGATTTAGGAAAGCCTACACTCGCAGTGGGTTGGACCCGATGGCCCTTGAGGTCTTTTCCAACTCTACCATTCTATGATTCGATGATTGTATGACCAAAGCACTGCCCTTACATAAGCAGTTGAGATTTACCATGTGTTGTTTGGGCTTTCCATATAAGTCTACAGGGGAAAAATGCACCAATAAGCGCACAGTAACGCAACATTTTCATACACAGAATGGGCGTAAATATTCTTGAGATGACTCCCATTTTGCTTAAATTGTTAAATGCATCAAATTTTCAGGTTAAAAAAAAAGCAACAGAAAAAAACGCAGCATTGTAAAAAATAAGCATTGTTTACACTCAGTGGGCAACATGTCCTTAGGTTTTCTCCTCCAAAAAACAGAAGGAGCCTTAGGAACTTTTGTATAGAATAATTAAAATGGGAAACAAGTTTTCATCACAGTCTCCCTTTAAGCATACCGTCTCTTACAAATCTTTGAAGTCTAAGATCTAGAAAGTTGCATTTCCTAACTAGCTCTCTGAAGATCTATTTCCGAGCCTATTGTACCAGACCGGCTAAATTATTGATAAATTAGACTTGATAGGCTTGTTACCTTCAATTTACTGCTTATCAGTGTGACATAATAAATAATGTATACTATCAACAATAGCACTACCTGCTACACTTCCCTTTCTTTTTGAATAAAAAATAAACAAATAAACTAATTAAACATTTATGCTTTATTTCATGAACGCTGCATATATAAATAGCGGGATCACTGCTGTCTGTATACTCAAGGAAGACAGACAGAGATTCAAGTAAATAACCAGGATTAGAAGACAAAGGATGAAAAAGCGGCAGGCTCCAAGCCTCCTCTGACACTCCAAACTGTTAAGTACATAACTGTTTCAATTTACTAACACTTGACCTTCTGTGATATTGGAAATACATATCCAGGGCTCTGGAGCCTGAAGAGTACAAGATGATCAAATTAGAAGTAGAAGACCAAAGACAGAACTTCTAGTCTGCTAAAGATTATTAAAGGGAACCTGTCAAAGGACTCATACTGGCCTAGCCACGGGCATCGTGAGTCAGAAACTGGATCCTGCATTACAAAAATGTATATATTAGTCTTAAAGGGAACCTTTAACACTACTGAAGAGGTTGTCCCCTACTTTTACATTGATGGTGGTCATCAATGTCTGATCAGCTGGGGTCCTATACCCGATCATCTGTTTTCGGTGCTATTGGCCAGTGCAGGTGGCCGGAAGTTCTCCGTTCCGGAGCTGTCCCGTCTTCTGATAGTGGCTGCGGCCGGGTACATATGATTTGAATGGGAGGCGGATGTGCAGTACCCGGTCGCAACCGCTATCAGAAGGCAGGGCAGCTCAGGAACTGAGAATTTCCTGCTGCTACCACTGGCTCCGGGAACAGATGATTGGTGTATCGGACCTCTGTAACCTGCAGATATGGGGTTGATCTACAGAAAAATAGCATTCTGAACCTGCCATAACACAATAAAATACAATACACCTAAACAAGGCAAGGGGGGTTGTCCCTAGATAACCCTATTCTCGCCCCTACCTTGCCACGGAGGTTGGCACCCTCATTCTGAACCTGCCTGGCATCCTCACTGAGAGCTCCACTGCCATGAGTACATTAACGTTATTGTTCATGGAAGCCTTCAGCTTCCAGTCATCGGGGTGGTGCCGCCTTAAGTTCAGTCACCACTCGGTGTATAGTGATAACTAACTGATATCCAGGTCTAATGCTAGCCAGCTATCAGGCAGTGCATGGGGTGTGGATACAGCCGTTGTTGACTACACTGGTGCCACCCTGATGACTGTAAGATAAAAGCAGATGCTGTTTTAATAAGAATCTGTCAACAGTTTTTTGCTATGTAATCTGAGAGCACCATAAAGTAGGGTCTGAGATACTGATTACAGCAATGTCTCACCCGCTGGTCTACCTGTTGTCATATTGATACAATTACTGTTTTCTCATCTCCAGATCTAGCAATGGTGGGGATCAGTGGTGGGGATGTTACACAGAGTAGTAGGAGTGGTCTGGAAACTATGTCCTATGGCTATGAGGAATGGTTTCAGGATTTGAGAATGTTTAGTTTGCAAAAAAGAAAACTGAAAGTAGACTTAATAGCTGTCTACAAATTTCTCAAAGGCTGTCACACTGTAGATAGATCAGACTTTTTCTCATTCGCATAAGGAAAGACTAGAAGCCATGTAATGAAACTGATGGGAGGAGACACCGATTAGATATTAGAAAAAACTTATTGACAGTGAGGGTGACCAACGAGTGGATTAGGCTGCCACAAAAGGTGGTGAGTTCTCCTTCAATGGAAGTCATCAGAAAGAGTCTGGACAAATGTCTGTATGGGATGGTTTAGTGAATCCTACTTTGAGCAGGGGATTGGATCAGATGAGCCTGGAGGTCCATTCCAATTCTACCATGCTATGATTCTATGACAGCCATCTAATAGGTATGGCCAGTCTTGAAATATCTTAATTTTCTCTTATTTTTCAAGAAACAACACTCTTTTTAATTTATACAATCTTTTTGTCTCCAGATAAGAAATACATAGGCAGGAGAACCCATATTTTCCTTTTCTGGGCTACAATCAAATACCGTATTTTTCATTTTAAAAGATGCACTGGATTTTAAGACACACCCCAAACTTACAGGGAAAAAAAGGAAAATACATATGGGGTCTGTGCCGTCCCCGTGCCAGCAGCTGGGCTGCTCGGATCCGGATCCGCAGTGTGGCTCGAGGGATTCTACCGGACCCGGGGGTCGCGCGGACACTTCAAATAAAAGGGGGACGTATTTGTACGGGATTTGCCGTAAACTGTCTGTGATGCCACCCACGGTGTGTGGGGAAATGTGGCACCACCGCTGCTGTTGTGGGGCACCCGGGGGACGATGGGATGGCAGCTTGATGTTAACCCCTCCGTGGGTAGGGATTAGAGTTGAGCGCGGTTCGCGGTTCGAGGTTCTCCAGTTCTAGGCTCGAGTGATTTTGGGGCCTGTTCTAGATCGAACTAGAACTCGAGCTTTTTGCAAAAGCTCGATAGTTCTAGAAACGTTCGAGAACGGTTCTAGCAGCAAAAAAACAGCTAATTCCTAGCTGGCTTTCCGCTGTAATAGTGTAAGTCACTCTGTGACTCACACTATTATGACATTTCAGTGTATAGTGTGCGGGAACAGCGCCTTCAGATCACTGCTGTTTGTATAATGGCGATCGCCATTTTTTTTTTTTTCCTTGTCTTCCTTCCCTAAGCGCGCGCGTCTTGTGGGGCGGGCCAGCATGTCAGCCAATCCCAGACACACACACAGCTAAGTGGACTTTTAGCCAGAGAAGCAACGGCATGTGTGATAGGATGTCCATGTCACATGTCCCTGAATTATAAAAACGAGTATCTGCCCGTCCGGACGCCATTATCTCTTCTGCGTCCTTGGTGTCAGACATCACTGGCGCAGCTCCGTCCTTTGTCCTATCGCCGATACTGCTGTATGCGCTCCATACACAGCGCTAGACAGCTTAGGGAGAGCACTTTCTATCAGTCCTTTTAAGGGCTCGTACCAGCAGGGTCAGAGCCATAGGTGACAGGTCCTGAAAACAGAGACAGCGTCTGCGTAGCCAAGGTCAGGGATTTCGTCGCTGCATTTCCCCATTAGGAGGGAATAGAAAGGCAGGCTTCCTTTCCTCTACCCAGAGCCCCACAATCCTGGCACTGTACCCTCCTGTCCTCTGCACACTCCAACTCAATATAACTAAGCCATTATACTAGCAAACAGTCAGTGTACCTAGTGGCATCCTAAACGTGGCTATTGGACTTTTGTCTAGTCACACTAGTGGAAAGATATTTACAGCACGTCTGCCTGCATTGCACACTCAAACTCTTTTTAACTAAGCCATTATACTAGCAAACAGTCAGTGTACCTAGTGGCATCCTAAACGTGGCTATTGTACTTTTGTGTAGTCACACTAGTGGAAAGATATTTGCAGCACGTCTGCCTGCATTGTACACTCAAACTCTTTTTAACTAAGCCATTATACTAGCAAACACTCAGTGTACCTAGTGGCATCCTAAACGTGGCTATTGGACTTTTGTGTAGTCACACTAGTGGAAAGATATTTGCAGCACCTCTGCCTGCATTGCACACTCAAACTCATTGTTATTAAGCCATTATACTAGCAAACACTCATTGTACCTAGTGGCATACAAGAAGTGGCTGTTGTACTCCATTAGTGCCCAACTGGTGCAAATCTATGTGCAGCACCTCTGCATGACACCCTCCTGCTCTGTTTTTAATGAGCTATAATGATAGCAAAAAATACTGCCATTTAGTGGCATCATAGAACTGTCTGTTGTATTCCATTAGTGCCCCACTGGTGCCAAGCTATTTCTAGCACCTCTACATGACACCCTCATGCACATTTTGCTACGCTAATGTTATAGCAAACTCAGGGAATTCATTGCTGCATTTGATAATTCGGAGGGATAGAAAGTGAGGCTTCCTTTAGCTTTTCCTTCTGTTCATAGACAGCATCTCCAAGTTCACACCCGAAGAGCAATTTCTCCTCCACGTGTAAGTGTGGAGAGGCAGCTAGTGCGCATGCGTGTGCCGATTTACCCCAGCTGCAGCCTAACTACAGTGTTTCGCCTAGTGAGTATGCTCAGCCTGACTGTGCCATTCCTGACGCTAAGTCTTCATTTCGGGATACAGCGCATGCTCCCACACTAAGTGTGAAAAGCCTCTTTGCACAGGTACTTGCATTCCGTGCCGGGTCTAAGTCCTGTTTTGTGCCTAGACACCATGCTAAAGCTGATAGTCTTTTTTCAGAGACTGTATTTCATGCTACTGAGCATGCTCAGGCACTTACTGCATCAGAAACTAGGTCCGGTAATGAACTCTTTGGCCCTGCCCCTGACGTGGGGGTCCCATATAGACCACAGGGCATCAGGTGTCCTCCCAAATGGCTTGCAGAGGCCCACCCCTATGACTTGTCACCGCATTATTGATGGTCAGACGATGACTGGTGAGGTGTTTGGGTCATGGCAGCCATGAGGTCATCATTGAAGTTGCGGTTCCAAATAGGACGCTAGTTATGCCACTCATTGTGGTCCACCCTGGTTTGGGGCGGACCCAGGTTATAAAAGGGGCTGGAGCCAACAAGGAGGTGCGCAGTCTTCTATTATGCTCCGAAAGAGCACACCTCCATGTGTTGAACCCATTGCGGCTTTAGGCCAGAGGTAGGCAGGGATAGGGTGTCGATGCAGGCCACCACCACAGTTGGTAACGCAGAACGGTTAAGACCAGCTCCTGTCCTACCAGTCCTGCTTGTGCAGCCCAGTGGCATTAACAGGCCTGCTGCTGCTGATGCGCCTGCTGTCCACAGGTGTGGCCCCTACGCACACGGTCAGCGTACTCAATGGCCCCTGTGTTGTTAACAGGGAGTTCCTGGGCTGGGTGGGCATGTGGACCCTGTGACGCTAACAGGGCTCCCAGTCACCAGATCCGAATGGCGTCTAACTCGGTTCAGGCTACTATTAGTTTCATAGCCACACAGCTCTGTGTCCTGCACCAAACCTTCCAGTTGCCAACCTCTCCTTTTCCAACTGGGAGCACGGTGGACACTGACTGCTGATGGGGATATATACCTTTCTCTTTCTTTTCTTATTAATTTTCATTATATAGCGGTAACATAATATATACCACCTTATCCAAATCTGCCAGTCCCACTGTAACAGATGGTGTTTCTTCAGCAAATGTTACTGTTGCTTAACCACCAAATCCACGGACCAAAACTTTTTTCCCCTTTCCAACACACCTGTTCCCCTTTCCACCAGCATCTGTCCTTTTTCAACTCATTTTGGTATATGACCAAAAGTGCAACTCTGCAGGGACACCGCACTCAATGCCATCTCAGCCCAGCAGCCAGCCCTCGGTCCCTCAGATGTGGACAAGTAAAAGACCATTTCCTCCTATCCATGACAAAGCGTTGAGATTCACTCTGTGCAGCACTGGTGTTTAGTGGAAAAGCAGATCTAAGATTGCGTACCACATTCTGCAGATACTCCTGTATACGTGCGTCCATTTCTATGGCAGGAATTATTTAGCCAAATTTTGTCTTGTACCGGGGATCTAACAGTGTGGCAACCCAGTATTCTGGATTACTTTGAATTCGTACAATCCGAGGGTCATGTTGTAGGTAGTGCAGCAAGAAGGCGCTCATGTGTCTTGTGCATCCAGGAGGACCAAGTCCTTGGTGTGTTGGTGGCAGAGACGTGAGAATCGTGCCTCCTTCCTCTGCCCTCTCCCCCCAACCTCGCACAACCTAAATGTGAGCAAGCTCTCACTCATCTGCTGAGTCTTCCATGCCCATCGCCAGTTCGTCCTCCATTTCTTCATGGGCTCCTGCACCTTCCTCAACACTTTTTGCTGATACTATGCGCCCTTGTTAATCCCTCTCCCTCACCATGACTGCCGCATAGGTGCCGCTGACCATCTGGACCTCGTAGATCTTGTTATCCCTTCCGCATATGACTCCTCCTGTACTTCCTCCCCTTCCTCTTGTCCCAACACCTGACTCCGAATAATAATTACAGTGTGCTCCATCATGTAGATGACCAGAATTGTCACGCTGAGAATGGCATTGCCAGTGCTAAACATCTTCGTCGACATTTGTAAACTGTGTAGCAGGGTGCATAGGTCCTTGATCTGACACCACTCCAGCAGCGTGATCTGCACCACCTCTGGATCAAGTTATCCCACGCTATATGTCATAACGTATTGCAGCAGGGTTCGGCGGTGCTGCCACAAACGCTGCAACATGTGCAGATTCTAATTCCTGCGTGTCGACACATCGCATTTCAGGCGTTTAACCACCAGACCTAAAGACTTCTGTAGCGACGAAAGTTGTTGAGCTGCTGTGTGCGCACGATGGAAGTGAGCACATAGCGAGCGTGCCCGCTGCACAAGGCCATGTAGGCCGGGATGGTGTTTTAAAAATTGCTGGAGAATTAGGTTCAACACGTGAGCCATACAAGGCACGTGTGTCACATTGCCCTGAGGATGGCCCGCAGCCAGGTTTGCATCATTGCCGCACACGGCTGTTAAGTCACCAACGGAGTACGCTCCGTCAATTTGTACTTCGGTCGCCAGGTGACAACGTGTTCCTTTCATACATAGTGCTGATGATGGGAGAGGAGTCGATGCCAGCAGCGCAGGTGGACGCAGGTTATGCTCACCCACTGGGCTGCATTACCTTGACAGATGCAGAATCTCTGGCTGAATGTAGCTGGTGGGTATCTCACAGATGAAATACCATCATTCAGCTACAACCAATGGGAAGACACCACACCCTTTTTTATGCCCATCCTGTCTGCAGACCACTGCCAGACATAGCTATGAACCTCTGGTTAATTTTACCCCAGTTCAGTTTTATGAGTTTGTGTGCTTGTTACCTGACTACTTTTCCTGCTTGCTGTTTATGTACCTTGTTGGCCGATCCGCATTTCACCTCTGCTTGTTTTCTGATTAAGTCCTGGCCGTCCCATTCTGTTCCTGTTCCTCAATTAATGTTTTGACCCTGCCTGACTACTATTCTCTGGAACTGCAGCCTTCCACAGGTATTAATCACCTTGGGCCCTGTGTAATTCCTAATCCCTGTATAGGGGTTAAAGGGTTTCAGGATTCTAGGGGTCCTGCTTGGTGAGTGGCTTCCCTCTAGCCTATCATTTACAGCCCATCTGAGTGTGTGGATCAAGGAAGGCGTTACACCGTGCTCTCTGCAGAAGGCCATGTGGGCCAGGATAGTGCTTTAAAAATTGCTGGACAACCAGGTTCAACACGTGAACCACACAAGGCACGTGTGTCACATTGTCACAGCGAAGGGCCGCACCCATGTTTGCATCATTGTCGCACCTGGCCTTCCCTGGCTGCTGGTTGAGTGGAGACAACCATTGATGAAACTCGGTCTCCAGAGCTAACCGTCCACAACTTCTCAGCGGTGTGACTCACATTTCCCATACATTTCAAAGTAAACCTTTGACTGCCTGATGGCATTGAGCTCTGCTGCCAGCATAGTAAGGAGGTGTGTGGTATTCCTTGTGCGCAGTTACAAGGAAGGGTGGCCTGACCACACAGGGTTTGCGCCAAGGTGGAGGACCCACACGAGGTTGAAGAGGCAGAAGCAGTGTATTAACTTCTACATACAGAAGAAGGATTGAAACAACTCGTGGGGACGGCAAGACTTGTACAGCAGACCCTTCTCCATCTCTCCCCACAGTAACCCATTGCCCAGTCAGCGACATGTAACGCCCCTGTCCATGCTTACTGGGCCAATTATCTGTGGTGAAATGCACCCTGTCACACAGAGTTTCTCAAGGAATCAGTGATGTTTAGTGCGACATGCTGGTGTAGCGCGTGCACGCCTTTGTTGGACAAGGAGTGGCGCCTGGGCATCGGCTCTTGGGGCACTGCGATGGGCATAAGGTCTCGAAAATCCTCGGTTAAAAAGGTTGGAAAGGCAGCATTTTGGTAGCCAACAGTTTCCAGATGCTGAAAGTCAACTTCTAAGCCATGTCATGCCCTTCTAAAAGCATGTAAAACACAGTAAGGGGACTCCAACCACAGTCTCCCTCGTTTCCACTAACTGGGCCACACACACCCCACTTGGCTGGCATCGGTTGAGCCCCCTTTTGAAAAAGAAAAAGATGCTTTGCATGAAGCACTCTCAAAAATACGCGTGCCTTTCCCGTCCCCTGGCTGACCCAGGGGAAGAAAAGTCCTCTGAGAGCCATGACTTGTTCATCTTGGTTCTTTTAGAAACACAGCGAGGGGACTCCAACCAGAGTCTCCCTCGTTTCCACTAACTGGGCCACACACACCCCACTTGACTGGCATCGGTTGAGCCCCCTTTTGAAAAAGAAAAAGATGCTTTGCATGAAGCACTCTCAAAAATACGCGTGCCTTTCCCGTCCCCTGGCTGACCCAGGGGAAGAAAAGTCCTCTGAGAGCCATGACTTGTTCATCTTGGTTCTTATAGAAACACAGCGAGGGGACTCCAACCACAGTCTCCCTCGTTTCCACTAACTGGGCCACACACACCCCACATGACTGGCATCGGTTGAGCCCCCTTTTGAAAAAGAAAAAGATGCTTTGCATGAAGCACTCTCAAAAATACGCGTGCCTTTCCCGTCCCCTGGCTGACCCAGGGGAAGAAAAGTCCTCTGAGAGCCATGACTTGTTCATCTTGGTTCTTTTAGAAACACAGCGAGGGGACTCCAACCACAGTCTCCCTCGTTTCCACTAACTGGGCCACACACACCCCACTTGACTGGCATCGGTTGAGCCCCCTTTTGAAAAAGAAAAAGATGCTTTGCATGAAGCACTCTCAAAAATACGCGTGCCTTTCCCGTCCCCTGGCTGACCCAGGGGAAGAAAAGTCCTCTGAGAGCCATGACTTGTTCATCTTGGTTCTTTTAGAAACACAGCGAGGGGACTCCAACCACAGTCTCCCTCGTTTCCACTAACTGGGCCACACACACCCCACTTGACTGGCATCGGTTGAGCCCCCTTTTGAAAAAGAAAAAGATGCTTTGCATGAAGCACTCTCAAAAATACGCGTGCCTTTCCCGTCCCCTGGCTGACCCAGGGGAAGAAAAGTCCTCTGAGAGCCATGACTTGTTCATCTTGGTTCTTTTAGAAACACAGCGAGGGGACTCCAACCACAGTCTCCCTCGTTTCCACTAACTGGGCCACACACACCCCACTTGACTGGCATCGGTTGAGCCCCCTTTTGAAAAAGAAAAAGATGCTTTGCATGAAGCACTCTCAAAAATACGCATGCCTTTCCCGTCCCCTGGCTGACCCAGGGGAAGAAAAGTCCTCTGAGAGCCATGACTTGTTCATCTTGGTTCTTTTAGAAACACAGCGAGGGGACTCCAACCACAGTCTCCCTCGTTTCCACTAACTGGTCCACACACACCCCACTTGACTGACATCAGTTGATTCCGCTTTTCAAAATGAAAAAGATGCTTTGCATGAAGCACTCTCAAAAATACGCGTGCCTTTCCCGTCCCCTGGCTCAAACAGGGGAAGAAAAGTCCTCTGAGAGCCATGATTTGTTCATTTTGGTTCTTTTAGAAACACAGCGAGGGGACTCCAACCACAGTCTCCCTTGTTGCCACTAATTGGGCCACACACACCCCACTTGACTGACATCAGTTGATGCCCCTTTTCAAAATGAAAAAGATGCTTTGCATGAAGCACTCTCAAAAATACGCGTGCCTTTCGCCTCCCCTGGCTGACCCAGGGGAAGAAAAGTCCTCTGAGAGCCATGTCCACATTGTCAGTGGACAGACACGTGTGCTTATCTGCCAGCAGACCCCCAGCAGCACTGAAGAAAGGTTCCGAGAGAACGCTGGCTGCAGGACACGACAAGATCCCCAAGGCGTACGTGGCAAGCTCAGGCAATTTATCCAGATTGGAAGCCAAAAATGAGCAGGGCTCAAGTTGCACGATAATGGAATCGATGTTTCCTTGCATATACTCATATATCTGTGTGTCCTCCTCTTTTTCCTTGTCCAGCTCTTTTGTTTTCGCATGAGTATATGTCCTTGTCACTTTCCCATGTGTTTGTGTTGTGTTGTGAGTTGTTTATCACCTTTTGGACACCTTTGAGGGTGTTTTCTAGGTGTTTTTATGTGTTTGTGATTGCCTGCCATTGTTTCCTATGCAGTTCGAGTTCGGTTCGTCGAACGTTCGACAAGCCGAACTCGAACGGGACCTCCGTTCGGCGAACCGACCTCGAGCCGAACCGGGACCGGTTCGCTCATCTCTAGTAGGGATGGATGCCCCGGGGCCCAGTTTCTCTTATGCTGAGTATGGTGACTGCAGGGGCCGGCTCGCCCGGTCAGACCGGGGGATGTTAGTGTACTCACGATTAAATGAATCACACAAGTCCAATGGTAAACCAAGGTGCTGGTGGCCGGCCGCCGTGGTCGGATGAATCTGGTCCCACACCCGGGCTGATGGTCTGTGTCACTTTACTCTGCACTATGTGTTTGGTGTGGTGGACTTCCCGGTGGAAAACACGGGAGTCCGCTCCCGGTCCTTTTGTTCAGACAAGAAAGCTGTGGAGAGAAAGCGCATATAGGGTCTTACCCCAGTATATAAGGGGTGGGAGGAGGGTGAAACTACTCACCAGATATCGTTGTGAAAGTCACAACAACTGTAGTCGCATGTAGAATCAGATCAAAGGCTGCAGCCACCCGAAAAGGCAGATAACAGAGAGCATGAGAGAGGGCTGTTCAATACTGCGCCAAAAGATCACTGGAACAGATGTTTAGATTAATGTATCTTTATTTTCCTCCAGGTCTACGCGTTTCAGGAGCCACTGCCCCCTTCCTCAGGACCGTCAGGAAAGACAAACATCAAATCACTGATTTGATGTTTGTCTTTCCTGACGGTCCTGAGGAAGGGGGCAGTGGCTCCTGAAACGCGTAGACCTGGATGAAAATAAAGATACATTAATCTAAACATCTGTTCCAGTGATCTTTTGGTGCAGTATTGAACACCCCTCTCTCATGCTCCCGGTCCTTTTGTTGGGAGCCTTGCCCAGTGACGCTGGCCCTTGGGATCTACTGGGCCCTGGCGGATGCCCTATCCCCTGCGGTGGGCTGTTGTCTGCTTTTGGTTGGGACAGGACCTAAAATCCTGCCCTCAATTGGTTAATTAGCTAGGCCGTTGGTTCCGGTCCTCGCTTCAGGGTCCAAGTACCCCCTCTGTGCACGGTTTCAGGGTCGGTTCTCCGGTGTCGGTACCGGCGGGCTCCAACCCTGTCCTGGTCCACCTCGGATCTCCGGCAGCCGTCTTCCCGTCTCCTGTCAGACACGGACCACCATCTGCCACCTAGCCAGCACGCCGGGGCTCCAACCCCGATGCCTTTTCTTTCTGTCTCAGCCTTCACTTTCTCCACCTCAACTATTCCACTCCACTCCACTTGAACTACAACTTGCAACTCCTGATTTTCCCGCCCCGGGTTCTCCAAACCCCTAAGTGGGCATTCTCCATCCGCCTGGTTCCGCCCACTGGTGTGCCTTTCCTACCCTGGGGGGGTGACTAGGGTTTCTGGTCGGCTGTGTGCAACCCTGTGTGGGATAGTGTAATGCGGGGACCTCTACTGTGTGACTACCTGGTTTTGCCAGGGCGTCACAGGTCCGTCTTATAATCCGGTGGGGTCTATCCTGGGGAAAAGCAGCAGCGTTGGTTGAGCAGGGTCACAGGAGGCAGGGGCAGTGGTGGAGTAGGGTGATGCCGTGGGTGGTGCAGCAGGTGTCCCAGATGCTCGATGCAGGCGCTGTGAGTCAGGAGGAACATCCACAAACTGTCGGCGGTTTGGGCTTTAAAGAAATGGTGCCTGGTGCGTGCGCAGATTGAGCTATTAGTTAAATGAGAAGTCCAGATCTCATCTGCACCCGCCATTTTTCTTAAGGCCGCTGCAGAGAGATCAATGGGACGGAGGCGGCATATGCGCAAAGGAGATCTGAAGCAGAGAGCTCCATCGGCATACACGGCGACCTTGAATGCCATTATTTGAAGCCCGCACTGCCGATATTTTCAGAATGGCAGCCTCTGCCTCACTGCCCGCAGCACAGCGCACCACCCACAGTAAGCCTGTTGCAAAGCGCACCGCCTGCAGCATCTCCCCTGATAACGGTGACCCCTTTTCTCCACCTCCCCCGATAAGTTACATTCGGTTTATAAGACGCACCCCTCATTCTCCTCCAAAATTTTTGGGAAGAAACATGCGTCTTGTAATCCGAAAAAAACCCAGTAATTTGGTTTATATAGACGTCATTGTGACGGGGTCCTTCTCCCATATCACACAATCAACAGAGCAAGAGATGGCTGTACAATCCAAAGAGCATTTATTCCAAGCAAATCAAATGGTCCATAACATAATCCACCATACAGAGGGTAAAAATATTAAAGAAACATGAATATAGTCCAGAAAGCGATAAATGTACAGGTCTCTCTGAGGAGCCGCACCTTCAGCCCAGAGGATCAATCTTCATCCTTCTCTCTTCAAGTTCTCAAACAGACTTACTTATCCCCTCTGGTAAGCAAAATGGTTGGGTGGATCCCAGGCCCCCTTCCCCCAGACTTAAGGTACCGTCACACTAAGCGACGCTCCAGCGATCCCACCAGCAACCTGACCTGGCAGGGATAGCTGGCGCGTCGCTACACGGTTGCTGGTGAGCTGTCACACAGGCAGATCTCACCAGCAACCAGCCCCCAGCCAGCAGCGACGCGTGGAAGCGATGCTGTGCTTGGTAACTAAGGTAAATATCGGGTAACCAACCCGATATTTACCTTGGTTACCAGCGCACACCGCTTAGTGCTGGCTCCCTGCACTCCTAGCCAGAGTACACATCGGGTTAATTACCCGATGTGTAGTCTGGCTATGTGTGCAGGGAGCAGGGAGCCGGCACTGACAGCGTGAGAGTGGCGGACGCTAGTAACAAAGGTAAATATCGGGTAACCAAGGAAAAGGCTTCTTGGTTACCCGATATTTACATTGGTTACCAGCGTCCGCAGAAGCCGGCTCCTGCTCACTGCACATTCAGTTGTTGCTCTGTCGCTGTCACACACTGCGATGTGCGCTTCACAGCGGGAGAGCAACAACTAAAAAATGGTCCAGGACATTCAGCAACAACCAACGACCTCACAGCAGGGGCCAGGTTGTTGCTGGATGTCACACACAGCAACATCGCTATCAACATCGCTGCTACGTCACAAAAGTCGTACCTCAGCAGCGATGTTGCTTAGTGAGACGTGGCCTTTAGGGACAGAAACACTGCAGGGGGTGATTACCTACAGATAATACAATGTACACACAAGCAATACAAATAATGGACAGTGAACCAAGCGTAAAATATGAACCTACACAACATGATACACAGTACACCATATCCCACCATCACAGTCATTATCTCTCTTCTCCAGAAATCAATGGATCTTACAGAAAAGACTCCAACTTCTATATCACTTATGACTTTTCCTTCTCAATTCAAACATAAAGTAATTATTTGATGGAGCTCAACAATACCGACGTCCAGTCAACAGCAAATGTTACATTTCGGTAATTAGTTATATGAAAAAAAAAGAGAAATATTGAAATAAAACAAACAGAAAACAACTTAAAGAAGTTCTCTTGCTGTGGCAAATGCTACTTTGTTTCATAGTTCACATTTGATGATCTATTGGATGGAACATCTCGCTTTATCATTTGGAGGTTTTCATAAGGTAAATCACCTTTTGGAAGAAAAATGTATTCATATTTTTTAATTAAAGCCCAGGACACCTCGAGATCTGAGTAAGGATAAGATTTAATGCCTTCCTTATCGAAGCGCACATTATAATTTCAGAAGGATGCACAAATATTATTAATGATTGTTTATAATTCGAATATATCATCATTACGAGACATATTTTTCAATCCTGCCTGTATCGGCTGCGTTACACTCATGTCAGCTATGTAATGGGCTTGTATTTCATACCAATGGGCTGTTTGGTAATATCTTTTTAGCTTTTTATACATTGAAATATTAGCGATTGCCTAGAAAAGGTCAGCATAGGATGATATGTACAGACGCTCACATCAGCTGGAATCATTTCTATATTTCCTTATATTATTGATTTATACAGATGTGGCCTAAGCACCTAATATGCAAATAGGACAAGTCATAATGCCGTGTATATATTTTACGATAACCCATGTCCATTATTTCAAGACATCATTTTGTAATCTTAAGTATAAAAAACAGTCCTTAATAATAGTGATACATAATTGTTTAACCCCATAAGGAGAAATGGTGTGAACTTCGGACAAACACATCTTCCAATCATCACTCTCCAAGATCCTATCCCAATATGAAGAAGCTGTAATAATAATAATAATAATATTATAAAATACCTTCAATTAGAAATGTAGTATAGTTCTCCTGATTAGTTATGTCTCTTACCTCATGTGCAGGGCATTGCAGCAGCTTAGGTATCTATGGTTGCGCTCAGAACAACTAACTTACTGTCACTATATGAGTGAATGTAACAATGGACACCTAAGCTGCAATGCCCTGGACATGAGGGAAGAGACATAGCTAATCAGGAGAACTATACTACATTTCTATTTGTAGGTATTTGGTCATAGTGGATGAACAGTAACATGTATGCCTAAGCTGCAATGCCCTGCACATGACAGAAGAGACATAGCTAATCAGGAGAACTATACTAAATTTCTACTTGGAATTATTTGCTTATAAGGCATGAAACCATGGATACCTAAGCTGCAATGCCCTGCACATGAGGGAAGAGACATGGCTATATCAAGAGAACTATACTACATTTCTATTTGTAGGTATTTGGCTATAGTGGATGAATAGTAACATGTATACCTAAGCTGCTATGCCCTGCACATGAGGGAAGAGACATGGCTATATCAAGAGAACTATACTACATTTCTATTTGTAGGTATTTGGTTATAGTGGATGAATAGTAACATGTATACCTAAGCTACAATGTCCTGCACATGAGGGAAGAGATATAGCTAATGAGTTATACTATACTACATTTCTAATTGGAGGTAGTTGCTTATAGTGGTCATAATCATGGATACCTAAGCTGCAATGCCCTGGACATGAGGGAAGAGACATAGCTAATCAGGAGAACTATACTACATTTCTATTTGTAGGTATTTGGTCATAGTGGATGAACAGTAACATGTATACCTAAGCTGCTATGCCCTGCACATGACAGAAGAGACATAGCTAATCAGGAGAACTATACTAAATTTCTACTTGGAATTATTTGCTTATAAGGCATGAAACCATGGATACCTAAGCTGCAATGCCCTGCACATGAGGGAAGAGACATGGCTATATCAAGAGAACTATACTACATTTCTATTTGTAGGTATTTGGCTATAGTGGATGAATAGTAACATGTATACCTAAGCTGCTATGCCCTGCACATGAGGGAAGAGACATGGCTATATCAAGAGAACTATACTACATTTCTATTTGTAGGTATTTGGTTATAGTGGATGAATAGTAACATGTATACCTAAGCTACAATGTCCTGCACATGAGGGAAGAGATATAGCTAATGAGTAATACTATACTACATTTCTAATTGGAGGTAGTTGCTTATAGTGGTCATAATCATGGATACCTAAGCTGCAATGTCCTGCACATGAAGGAAGAGAGACATGGCTATATCAGGAGAACTATACAACATTTCTAATTGGAGGCATTTGCTTATGTCGCGGGCAAGGGGGTGACTGACCACGTCAGGGAAGGCTGCCCGAGGCGCTCGAATCCGGGATCGTGGCTGGGGCTCGAGTGTCAGACGCATCTGGGGCTCGTGCAGTGGCCCGTCGCCCACAACAAATAAAAGTGGGTTATTTACAAGGGAAGAGTTTGTTAGTGACGCCACCCGAGGGTTGTGGTGAGGGTTGGTGACACGGCGCTGCCTTGGTATGGGACGCCCGGTGCTGGTAGAGCTGGGCAGCAAGGTGGAATCCCCTCCACGGGTAGGGGAGGTGTAGTCCCGGGGCGGGATTGCAGGGAGCAGTCTTTACAAATGAACTGGATTGTACCAGTGTACTCACTGTGGTAATAAATCACACAAAGTCCATGTGGTAAACCAAGGCCAGATGCCGAGAGCCTCTGGAGGGGTTTGCTGCTCCCGCACACGGGTTGAGAGGGCAGGGGCCCTTCCTCCTGCACTTGTAGTTTCTTGTGTGTTGACTTAACCCGCATGAAACGGGAGAAATCCGCTCCCCAGTGTTTTGTGTATTGTGGGAGCCGTTGCCTGCAAAATCTGACCTTTGGGATCTCTGTGGGTTCTGGCTGACACCCTATTCCCCGCGTTGGGCTTCTGTTTCGCTCTCTGGGCTACTCGTGGGATAAAGTCTGGAACCTTGTCCCCTGCTGGCTAATCAGTAAGGTGCTAGAAGCGGTCCTTGCCCTGGGGTCCAGGTATCCTGACTGTGCATGTTCTCCAGACTGGATTCCCGCTGTTGGCACCGACGGGCTACAACCCTGCCCTGGTCCACTTTAGGTCTCCCGCGACCGAATCTCCATCGCTGTGGCCCTGCTCTACTGTCTACAACCTAGTCAGCTCAGGTAGTCTGGTAGTCCAGGGGCTCCAACCCCTGACCACCACTTCACACGCTTCTCCACTCCACTGTCAGCACTAAACTCCTGTGTTCCCTCCCCTGACATCTCAGGACCCCAAGGTGGGCGCTCTCATCCACCTGGTCCCGCCCACTGGTGTATCCCTATTGTCCCGGGGGTGACCAGGCTTTTGTGGCTGGTGTTATCTATGTGTGGGGTGTTGGTTGAATCCCAAGGAGAAGGTGATTCCTGCACCCAGGAGGGGGTACAGTCATCTGCGACTCCCTTCTTTTGCCAGGGCGTCACACTCCCCCTTGGTAAAACACAGCCCGTCCTCGGGCTGTCCAGCACCGGTATTTATTTTAACTGCATCTGAAAGGGTATAAAACAGTAAAAAGCATAACATATCAAAGCATAAACATTTCTTCCCTAATAGGGAGGCACATCTTCTTAAACGTTGCAAAACATCATCTCCTTTTCCCTTCAACCCGCCACACAAAACACCTGGACCCACCCTCGGTGCCACCGCTAACACTGGTGTCACACCGCTCCGAGCTCCTGTTGGTGTCCTTGATGACCAGATTGAAGTCCCACCAGTCCACCCCAAAGGATCCCAAAGTTCCGGAACCCTCTGGCCTGGAGGTTAGCCACCAGTTTTGCTGGTGACTGGGCCTCAGCCGACTCTACCGCAGGCCCTTTCTCCAACCAGTCCTCTCCAGCGGGTGTTGCAGTCCTGATGGTGGGGTAACAAGAAGGTAGATGGGGGTTACGTACAAAGACCCAAGAAAGTTTTTGGGTGGCCTCTACCAGTCCAGAGGCCTTGGTCCATCAAAACAGGGGCAAAGCTGGGTTAACTGGGAAAAGGGGGGTAGCCGGGATCCGCTACCAACTTATTATTTTTGCTCAAACAGGTGACGGTGGGAGGCGAGGCATGGCTTCTCATCAACCACCACCCACTTCTTTATGTCGGGGGCAAACCATTCCCACTCTCCACAATGCCTGGTGTAACTGACCATGTCTCCGGGTTCCAGATTCTGGTCTGGGTGGGGTGGCCAGTTGGCAGGTGAGGGGCTACATCCCTCTGGGACACGAAGATCTCTGCATCCAGTCCCGGTTCGTAGATGAACCCCCACCCCTTTTGGGGGTCAAAGTGGCGGACATGCCCTCGGTAGGTCGGGCCCCAGACCCGGAAGCTGGCTTGCCGCAGACAGTCCTTCTCTTTATAGGTGTTGGTCAGCACCTCATTCTTGCGCTTCTCCCTGGCACCTATCTCCTTGCGTAGCTGCTGTTGCCGTTCCCAGTACGGGGCACAGGTTCCATGCTCCGCCTCCTGCTCAGGAGCAAGGCCTACTCGGATGCCCTCGGCACCGGCTACAACCGGCCTCACATACTACCGTGGGCCCCACCAATCAGTGGCCTCCTCCGCTTCTCTGCAGGTACACTCCAGCTGCTCCTCTGCCGGGACGGGATGCTTGAGAGCGGCTGGCGCTGCCGCCGGGGTGGACTTTAGGTCGGGTGCCGCCTCCCTTGCGGCCGGGCGGGTAGCGGGAGCCGTCGTCATCACCGGTGCGGCCAGAATCGGGGCCAGGGAAGATGTCATCGGGGATGCGGCCTGGCTCGGGGCCAGATGAGATGTCATCGGGCTTGCGGCCTGGCTCGGGGCCGGGACGGGTGCCGAGGCAGTGGTGAGTGCAAGGCCCGAGATCCCAGTTACTGGGTCCTCCTCCGCAGATGATATGGGTTCCGCTGCCACTGGTCGAGGCAACGGGTCGGTCGGGGCGTTGGCTGCGGACACGGGCGACGAGGGAGGCGACGTTGCGGACGGGGGGCAGGCCAGACCCCTCAGCTGGGACAGCCGGTCCCTGGGGAACATAGGGGAGTGGGTCACTGCTTACCTACTCCTCCGAGGCCATCTCCATCTTGCGCGCCCGAACAGCTGTAGCCAGGCCCTTCATCTCCATCGTCCACCTCGCCAAGATGAAGTGGGTTTGGGCTTGGATCCTCCGGCACATCTTCTCCATCTGTTCCTCAATCCACTCTGCGATTCCGGGAATGGGACTCTCCGCACGCTGCTTGCCAGGCTGCTGACACATCTTGCCGCGTTGGTGTCCAGGAACGAGAGTCCTGGTGTCCCTGCACTTTATCTTCTCCGGTCACATACCGCTTTTCTGCCCTCCCCCTTGGTTTTCCAGCAGCAGTCCTTTTGCTCTGGGGATCACCGGGTTCCGCCCGCGTTCTTAGGGGGTGGGGCTTCAGATTTGCGCTCTTTTCGGGGAAGAAGATGGTGAGCTTGTTGTTTTTGGTGCCAAATACGACGGGCAAGATGGCGGCAGTCCAAAAATTTTAGTGTTTCACGGTTTAACAGTCCAGGAAAGGAGCACTTCACCCAGGTTAGTGGATGGGGTAAGTATCCTGTTCGTGACGCCAAGTTTTGTCGCGGGCATGGGGGTGACTGACCACATCAGGGAAGGCTGCCTGAGGCACTCGGATCCGAGATTGTGGCTGAGGCTCGAGTGGCAGCCGGATTCGGGGCTCATGCAGCGGCCCGTCGCCCACAACAAATAAAAGGGGGTTATTTACAGGGGAAGAGTTTGTCAGTGATGCCACCCATAGGTTGCGGTGAGGGTTGGTGACACCACTGCTGCTGGAGCTGGGCAGCAAGGTGGAATCCCTTCACGGGTAGGGGAGGTGTAGTCCCGGGGCCCGGAGGATGGTGCGGGATTACAAATGAACCAGATGGTACCAGTGTACTCACTGTGGTAATAAATCACACAAAGTCCATGTGATAAACCAAGGCGGATGTTGGGAGCCTCTGGAGGGGTGTGCTGGTCCCGCACACGGGTTGACAGGGCAGG
This sequence comes from Anomaloglossus baeobatrachus, assembly GCF_048569485.1. NCBI lineage: Eukaryota > Metazoa > Chordata > Amphibia > Anura > Aromobatidae > Anomaloglossus > Anomaloglossus baeobatrachus. The sequence continues at coordinate 70,459,432 of NC_134356.1, forward strand.
GGCCCTTCCTCCTGCACTTGTAGTTTCTTGTGCATTGACTTAACCCGCATGAAACGGGAGAAATCCGCTCGCCAGTGTTTTGTGTACTGTGGTAGTCATTGCCCACAAAATCTGACCCTTGGGATCTCTGTGGGTTCTGGCAGACACACTATCCCCCATGTTGGGCTTCCGTTTTGCTCTCTGGGCTACTCGTGGGACAAAGTCTAGAACCTTGTCCCCTGCAGGCTATTCGGTAAGGTGCTTGAAGCGGTCCTTGCCCTGGGGTCCCCGACTGTGCACGGCCTCTGGACCGGATTCCCATTGTCAACACCGGTGGGCTACAACCCTGCCCCGGTCCATTTTAGGTCTTCCGCTACCGGATCTCCATCGCCTGCCCTGCTCTGCCGTCTACCACTTAGTAAGCTCAGGTAGTCCGGTAGTCCAGGGGCTCCAACCCCTGACCACCACTTCACACTCCTTTCCACTCCACTGTCAGCACTAAACTCCTCTGTTCCCTCCCTTGACACCTCAGGACCCCTAGGTGGGCGCTCTCATCCGTCTGGACCCGCCCACTGGTGTGTCCATATTGTCCCAGGGGGGTGACTAGGCTTTTGTGGCTGGTGTTACCTATGTGTAGGGTGTTGGTGGAATCCCAAGGAGAAGGTGATTCCTGCACCCAGAAGGGGGTACAGTCATCTGTGACTACCTGGTTTTGCCAGGGCATCACACTTATAGTGGATGTAACCATGGATACCTAAGCTGCAATACCCTGCATATGAGGGAGGAGACATGGCTATATCAGGAGAACTATACTACATTTCTAATTGGAGGTATTTGCTTAAAGTTGATGAAACTATTCTAGTCTGGTGTGGAGTGGGAAGATATATGGTGCCAGCTGCGAGATTTCTGTGAGTTGGACCGTGAGAGAACCCAGACTTTAACCGGGAACCGTAAGAAGAGAAGACATCACCCATAGGGGCCTAGCTGCCCCATTCCGGAAGAGAAGAAAAGTTCCCTCCTGCTTCGCCTGGAGAAGTGTGTGCCAACAAACGTTGCTGTCCCTTGACAAAGCCAGTTTCTCACAATGGTACTGTGACACCCCTGGACTAGTTAGGTCGTCACAGGGTACTGCACGCTCTTTCTCTTAGTACAGGACCTTCATGGTTCTGGGTTCCCAACCTGTGGTACTACCTCCATCAGCATCCAGAATCCCAACCACACCTCACACCACACCCTGTCAGACACACCAGTGGGCTGCTGAGCTGAAATAGGGCCGCCCACCTAGGGGTCAGGCAGATTAGTGGGAGGGAAGTAGGACAGTGCAGTGTTAGCCCTCGATGAGTGAGGAGCTTGGGGGAAGTTTGTGGCTCCTCAGGTGTTAGAGGTTGGGTTGCAGATGGTGATCTGGGCCCGGAGGAGTCGGAGTCCCGGTCGCAGGGTATTGGGACTGGGTACCTGGACCTAGTCTTGGAGGGGGGTCAGCAGCTCGAGTTCAATTGCCGGTCCGGGACCGAAAGCATGGCGGGGTACTGGACTCTAGGTCAGGAAGTAGCTTCAGGCAACCCGGCAATTAACCTGCGGAGGCTAGTGATTTTATGGACTGTCCCCAAGAAGATTAGAGATCAGGGGCACTAGCGCAACGAGCGGGATAGGGCTTTCTAACCCAAGCAGCCCACAGAAATCCCAAACGTGAGCCCTTGAGAGTATAGCTCCTATACTCAAAAGGAGGGAGCGGGGCCCGGACAGCTTTATGCCTACGGGCCACATGGACACTTTACAATTTGTGCACGTAGGCAGGCTCCGGACCACCAGACAGTATTACAGGGGATGGACACCCAGACAGGCTCCCCCAAGAGGGCAGCGGCATCCAGAGACTTGGTTACCTTGTTGTCAGCGTCTTCTCTGTGGCTGCACCACCACCAAAGTTGCCTGAGTGAGTACATGGTCCTCCCCTGTTTCCAATCCATACCATGCTCCCCAACACCATCATACAGAGTCCCGGGGCCTCCCCTGCCCATGGAGGGAAATGTCATCTGGCTGCCCCCACTCTATCTCCCCCAGGTACTCCCACCGGCAGCGGCGGTACTTCCCTTACTGTGAACCACGAGTAGCGTCACAAACTCTTATTCCCTGTAAATAGCCGCCCTTTTTATATTCGAGTGGCCGCGAGCCCCCGGGTCCAGAGACCCTCGAGCCACAGCGGTGAGCCCGGATCCGAGCGGTTTGACCACTGCAGAGGAGGCACAGTACCATGAGTCTGCATTTGTGCACCTTGGTTAGGGCGTAATGTAGGCTGCAGTCATTAGAGTGTGGTAGCAGTAGTGGGGCCAGTCAGACTGTAGCGTAGTGTAGCTAAGTGTACTTGTTATTTTCTGTACTGTTCCCACTTTTTTTGTGATAGTTGAGGCGATGGCTGTAGTCCAGCCCAGCTAAGCAGTTTACTTGTTTATTACCTGTGTAATTCCTCATACTCCTTGTCTGCGGCCTTGCAGCAGTTGCGTGTCCCTGCCTGTTTACCTGTAGTCTCGTCTTGTGCCATAAGACGAGACTACAGGTAAACAGGCAGGGACACGCAACTTTGGTGGATTTTGGCCATCGGTTCATTACTGCACACTAAAAAAATAAATATACAAATAATAATAAATCTTTATTTCTATAGTGCCAACATATTCCGCAGCGCCTTACAATTCAGGAGGTTCATATACAAACAAGTAACAGTTATAGAAAATACAGTAATTAGAGAAAAAAAAAGAAGACAACCCTGCTTGTGAGAGATTACAATCTACAATGAGGTGGGGTGGGGGGATGACAAGGTATAGGTGCTTATTTACAATGACAATCCAACCATCTCAAAGAAATTGGGAATAGATAAAGGCTGCCTGAACCAGTCAGCCGAAACTTTGAGATGCTTTTGGGTGTGGTGAAGTTTGGCGGGGAGTTATGTTCTGAGAAGTTGTGGAGGGACTATGTGAATTTAGTTTGGCTAGGGAGTGTGATAGACCACCCTAAAAAGATGCGTTTTTAGGGAGCATCTGAAGCTGAGTAAGTTGTGATTCATCCTATCTTCTTGGGGTAAAGCATTCCAGAGGATTGGAGCAACTCGGGAGAAGTCTTGGATCCGGCAGTGAGAAGTTCGCATAAGTGTGGATGTTAGTCGAAAGAGCGTAGAGAAAGGGTGGGGTGATAGCCAGAGAGGAGGAAGGAGATGTTGGGGGGTGCTGCACTGTGGAGAGCTTTGTGGATGAGAACTAGCAATTTGAATTGGATCCTCGCTGTGCCGCACTGTGGAGATGAGCCTTTGTGCTTGTACTATGGAAGGATGAGACGAGATTGGTCAAATTTCATCTTATCATTATATATATTTGAAATATGAGACACAGTCAGAAGCAGTCTCTAATTGACTATTGTTGGGATGGCTACGATTGTAGTGATATTGACTAATCAATCATTATGTATTATATAGCTCTGGCATATTCTGCAGCACTGTATAGATCTCCACACAGGAGGTTTTTTTTCTTTTTCATGAAGTTACTTATTATTATATTTTTATCATTATCTATTTACTTCTTCGTGTTCCTATATTATATATCACCTTAATATCTCTTTATGAGTTGTCTACATATTTATTGATTTATTGTCCGGTTGTTTGCACTGGTGCAATTGATCTTGTTTTTTATTTATCCATAATTGAACATCACTGTGCAGGTTTATGGTGATCTTGTTATATTTATATTTATTGGTTTTATTGTATTAGACAATATTGTTATGCAACAGATATATATCATCTAATTGTTGAATAGTGCAGAGCAGGTGGGCATCAGCCTTACTATGGGCACATGGGATTAGGCCTCCTCCTCACGTCCATGAAAAAATGTTACCGGTGTCTTCAATGTACAGTCCGTGTGGTAATTTAAACCATCGGTGTTGTCAGTGTATTTCATGGATTGATAAATAAATAAATGACTTTCCTATGATAAATACTGACAGCACGCAGATGGGACATTGGTACCAATTATGTGCTGCACATCTTTTTCATGTACCCATAGACTTGTTATTGGTGATAATGGAAAGAAACGGGCATGTCTCCATGAATTTTGCACAGAGACACGAACATGTGAAAAACACCAAAAGTTATAATGGGTACCTGTGGTATCCTTGAAAAAAACAGATGCAACACGTATGTTCAACATGAAGGCCTGAATGAGGTCTTAGGTCTCCTTCACATCTCTGTTTTTCCATTATGTATGGTATCAGTTTTTTCACGAAGTGACCTCTCAGTTTGGCTGGGAGGCTGCAGGTATTTAATGCACCTTTCCCCTTAAGGGATGTGCCTGGGTAATGAGTTCTATATGTTGCTTGTTCTTAGGTCCCATAGCACTGCTGTTTATCTGCTGTATGCAGTATTCTGCTGCTGATTTACATCTGTGTTTCAGTGCATTACAAGTCAACTGCTGCTTCAACCATCACCGTTGGCTGGCTATTACAACAGCTGTTGCGGCAAGTGTCCATGCCGGCCACCTACCATGATACCCTCTGTTGCAAGTATCCACATCAACCGCTAGTACCACACTCACCCATCCTGGCCAAATCTGCGACACTGGCTGCTGTTGCTGTTCTTCATGTCTGAGTTTGTACCCCTGGGGCCAGTCATCACAGCATCAGTCTTCTCGAGTGGCACCAGTAGTGCAACACCTTCACCATTAGAGGCTCTGGGAAAACCAGGTGTGGTTCTGCAGTCAAGCCCCTCTGGGTTTTCTGTGTGCTTATGCCCAGTGGGTCCACTAATCCCGTACGTTCCCTGCGAGAATAATACAAAAAAATGAAAAGCAGCTGGGGGAAACCATGAGAGCGTGACGTACAGGAAAGGGTTTTTGAATTTTACTCTGTATGACTTTACAAGTATAGCTCTAGCAAAGATTACCTTGACTCAAATAACAAAACACTGGGATATCACAGAATGCACAAAAAAAGTGTTATTCAACACCTAATTTGACATTAGTGAATGACTTGTATAATATTAAATTATTTTAAACCTCCTTTGTTTGTATTTTATTTCAAAAAAAGGATTTTTGTGGTTGTGTGTACTTACTTTGACTTATAGGTTAGTAATTTAGGGCTTAGTGGCAGCTGTGAGCTCAATTGGGAGCCCCCCCAGCCTAAAAATAGCTGCCTACAGCCGCCCAGAATTATCACATCCATTAGATGCAACAATCCTAGCATTTTACCCAGTAATAAGAGGTTAAAAACAGCTCACAGCTGCCACTAAGCCCTAAATTACTAACCTGTAAGTCAAAGTAAATACACACAACCACTGGAACACAAGCATTGGTCTCCCCAGAGACCACACAAGAGAGACACACAAGCATTGGTCACCCCAGACTGAGAATATCAGCCTCCAGCTGTCGAGTTTTATCTTGGCTGGGTATCAAAATTGGGGGGACTGCATGTCGGTTTTTTAAATTATATCGATTAGTGATAGGAAGCATCAGACAGGTTTTCACTCAGGGTGGGGGCACGTCTGACTGCAACCAATCACAGACACCAAAGGGCAGGAAATACAGTGCATCTGCATGAACGGTAATGTGCGGCCCCGGAAGTGAATGGGCGGCCGTAGAAGCAGTGTATAGCCGCGACAGAACCTCGGTAAGTATAGCTCGCTTGCTCCTATCCCCCTATACTTTCTAACAAGATTTTTAATAGCTGATTTCTGGTCCCCAAAGACTTATATGGGGACCGGCATCCAGGCTGGAACCGGATTTTAAAAACCAGATAACAGGGAGCCACCGGTTCTGGTTATCTGCGATTCCGCTCATCACTACTCCTAAGTAAGATAACCAAGTTGGAGAGTTGTGAGTCATGATAACCTTTGCTACATCTGTAGAACACTGTGCAACATATATAAATATAATCTATTGGCTTTAAGCGATCTCAGTGCTTACAGTTTTGCTTGGCTATAACATTCTGTTTACTAAATAATCTATATGACGTCTATTATACTAATGTGTGTAGTAAAATGATACCGGCAGTTGACAAGATGTTTTATGCAACAAATATAAATAATTCCTGTACATATTGGGAATGTAAAGTGAATACAATTTATACACAATACTATAAAGCGAGATTCTGAATCTGATAAAAAGTAACACATCATTTCTAACCTGAGATATGGAGATGGTGCCGCTCCTCCATGAAAACATCCTTGGGACAATAGTATTTTGTGTGAGCTCTGTATATACACGCAGTTATTTGTAACATTTTAAAAAATGATAGATTTTTTTATTTACTTAATGTGTTTCATTTGTGCTACTTTATGTATTTTTAGCTAGTGATTTGCACCACAAATGGCCGCAATTCAGTTTTTATCAATTCCCTCGACACTATCAACATTGATCGCATTATCATAATGCTATCTATAAAGAGAGGATGAATATATTATAAGACGGATTTACATGGAGCCTGCATCTTATTGTTCATGCAGCTAAAAGGATTCCTAATATGATGTGTGCTGTGCAAAAATACATAAATAACAAAGCAAATTCAGCCAGTGTAATCGAGAAAAGGTTTCCTTAAGGGTACTCAATTTTAAAAGCATGTGAAAAATAGAAAGAAGAGAAAATATATATCTAGTGGGGAAAAAAAGTATTTGATACATTGACGATATTGCAAATTATCCCACCTGCAAACAATTGAGACTAATTTTTATCATAAGTAACTTCAGTTGTGACAGACAGAATCCCCAAAAATCCAGAAAATCAGATTATATGATTTTTAAATAATTTCAATATTATTGCATGAAATAAGTATTTGATACAATAGAAAAACAGAACTAAATATTTGGTAAAGAAACCTTTGTTTGCAATTACAGAGGTCAGATGTTTCCTGTTGTTCTTGATCAAGTTTGCACACACTGCAGCAGGGATTTTGGCCCACTCCTCCATACAGATCTTCTCCAGATGTTTCAGGGCAGTCAGTGGGCAAAATGGAGTTTCAGCTCCTCCAATGATTTTCTATTGGGTTCAGGTCTGGAGACTGGCTAGGCCACTCCAAGACCTTGAAATGCTTCTTACGGAGCCACTCCTTAGTTGCCCTGGCTGTGTGTTTCAGGGTATTGTCATCCTGGAAGACCCAACCATGACACATATTCAATGCTCTTACTGAAGGAAGGAATTGTTGGCCAAAATCTCACGATACATGAGCCCATCCATTCTCCCTTCAGTACGATGCAGTTATCCTGTCCCTTTTGTAGAAAGCCACCTCCAAAGTATGATGTTCCTACTCTCATGCTTCATGGTTGGGACAGCATTCTTGAGGTTGTCCTCATCCTTCTTTCTCCACACAAGGCGAGCGGAGTTAATACCAAAAAGTTCTATTTTGGTCTCATTTGTTGCTTTTCCAGCAGTGTTGTTACGGTCTCTCCCAGGATAGTCACACAATCCCTTGAGCCAATTAGCTATCGCTTCACTCTCTCCGCCTTCGGATGCGTCACATACATCCAGGAAAAGACACAGGGCTGCAGCACTCACTTCTTCCGAATATAAGTTATTTGTCCAAATGCAGAAGAAGGGAAACGGCCTCTGATTGAGCGCAATGATCTCATGATGTCACACTGGTACATAATCGCGGGAGAGACAGTGCTGACACTGCTAGGAAGGCACTAGCAAATGAGGAGAATATAAGTGTCTTTATTAAGGAGGAAAAAAGAAAGTGTTGTCTGAGTAGCAGCCAACTCTTTTAACCCTTCTTTTGTGAAAATACATCTTCATCCTTCCCTTCTACTAATTTATGGCAGGTTCACATACTGCAATTCTTGGCTGCGATCGCTATGGTTTTTAACTACTTTATGGCTGCAGCATATCCACTGCATGTCAACACAGCTTTAGGCTTGAGCCATAAATATGGCCCTGAGTAGCGGTGAGAGAAACCGAGGTTTGGGGTTCGATGTTGCTAGCAAACACAGACTATACAAAAAAATAGAGTTCGGGTTTGGAGTTCAGGTGCCTTACGTATGCCCTAACCATTCACGCAAGCATAGCTGTGCTCGGATATGCTTGGTGTTCAGCCAAGTGGGAGCCGCTTTCAGCGTTTGATCGGCTCACACTGGTGGGTAACAACAGCATGATCGGATGTAGTGTGCACCAAACAAAAAAATGAAAAATCCCTGCCCATCCGCTCCCGGTAAAGTTCTGCTCATGGCTGGCTGCAAGTGGGCGAAGACCAGAACTGCCCAATTAGCGACTTTCATTGGGATTCAGGTCAAGTCGGGACCCCAAACCAAACTTTATCTAAAGTCCGGTTGAACCCAACGAAACAAACGTCCATGGGTCCGCTAATCTCTAGCCGTTAGATCATGCTTTTTATTCTTAGCAAATTATATTTGGGTGTTTTTTAAAAATACACATTTTTAACAAATTTGATCTATTTGCATAAATTTGTAATTTAAGCATTCTGTATCACTTTTGGGGATTCCCCTCATATAGTCAGAGTAAATGTATTACTAGACGTAATCCTTTTTTATCATTACATTTTTGCTTTTCTCTTGGATTTTTACAATTTTATACAGTTGATCCAAAACTAGAAGATGATTGTAAATGGAGGAAAACTGAATAAGAAACACATATTATGACTGCGCTAAATGGCATTGTTTGAAATAGAAGCTTAAGGCCTAAAACCAGTAATCATCATAATGACAATGGGAAATAATGCAACACTGTCAAATCTGAATATTTCTCAGGATTATTAGGTTCTTTGTATTTATCCGGCTAGAAATTGCTCTACAGTCCACAAAAAGGAAATGCAGGTTTTGAATTTTAACACGGAGATCAATAAGCTATTATAATAACAATCATTGGCTGTTAATTAAACGCCAGTGTTGTGCAGACGTGGTGGGGTCAGGAGGTCCATTAACCAGTGCTCCTGTCAATCACAATCACAGCCGGCACCAGCTCTCAGCAACCGTTCGCCATCCATCTATTTTCCTAAACTTTTAGTTCAACAAACTTTATGCATGAACTATGCCTAATAATAACATAGTTCAGGAAAAATAACATTTACATATAGGTTATTTGTCCGTTACTTTTTTTTTTCAGTTTTAAGGTATTATCCCCTGGTGAAAAGCAATTCACAAATAGTCCAATGGCGAAAATAAAACAGAATGCAAATCATACCTACCAATCCACACCAACTGTTGCCATTGTAGCCCATTGATGTCATTCAATATTCTACTCTGCACTCACTAGGTGTCATGGAGGCGTCAGACTTTGTTTACACTGCTGAGTATGACAAGCAACCTCATGTCTCTTAGTTGTTCATCCAGAGTCGGGCGTCGGCTGTTTTCATTTTCACTGCTCATCAGTCCAGCAGGAGTTAATTCATGTGGGTTTTTGAACTGTTGCTAGGAGCTCAGGTTGCTAATGATCACTCACAGCTGCCTCCACCCTTTATAAGGTGATGGATCTGGATCCAAATTGCCAATTATAGCACCAGCTTTGCTGCAGCAATTCAGGTCTTTAGCATGAGATCCAGCTTCTAGTGATCAGTTGTATGATATCTTGTCAGATTATTTCCTCCCTGTATCTTATTTCTTCTGGTTCATGTATTGTCTCTCTTCTGTGTTTGATTGCAATGTGTGTATGTTTGGGTTCTCCCTGTCTGTGTTATTTGTGGAGTTTGTTACTTTAGTTCTGGCCTTCCCCGGGGGTGGAGAGTTGGTGTTAGACCAGAGTTCGGAAAGGAAGTAGGGTCATGCTGATGGTGCAGACCTCACCACTACAAGGCTTACCTCTATAAGGGACAGCACAGGGTCCCTAGTGAGGGCCAGCTAAAGTGCCCCTGCTTAGTTACCCACCACTCCTGTGACCACGCCTGGTTTCCTCTTCCAGAAGAGGTCAGTAAGGGACCACTTCAGTCGATCGTTTTCATTGGGATTGGCCCATTGTGTATTGTGTGTGGACAGTTTTACTCTTGATTTCCATAACAGTTATATAATTTAGTACCAGATGCATAGCTTAAAGTTAACCTGTCTCCTGATTTGTCCCCTATAAGCTATGGCCACCACCAGTAAGCCCTTATATACAGCATTCTACAATACTGTATATAAGAGCCCAGGCCGATCTCTATAACATAAAAAAAAATCTTTTATTATACTCACCTGCGGGGCAGTGAAGTCCAATAGGTGTCACTGGTCTCAGTCCGGCGCCTCCTCTCTTCTTGTGGTCATCGTCCTCTTTCCCAGCTCCATGTAGATGACACATCCTATGTCATCCATACAGAGGTCTCCCTTGTACTGCTGTGTATGCACACTTCTCTCTGCCCTGCTGCAGGTAGAGCATGGTACTGTAATGTGCAAGCGCTTGCAAAGGGTCAAAGACTGCTTGCGCATGCACACTAGAATATTTTATTCTGTTTTCAGCATGGCAGAAAGAAGTGCATGTGCACAGGAGCACAATGGAGGACTCTGTGTGGATGAAGTAGGATGCATCATCCACACGGAGCTGGGAAGGAGGACGGCGATGGAAAAAAGATAGTAAATGCCGGATGGAGACCAGCACCACCCGTCGGACTGTACTGCCTCGCAGATGAGTATAATAAAACCTGTTTTTTATGTTATACAGAGCGTCCTGGGCTCTTATATACAGTATGTTAGAATGCTGTATATAAGAGCTGACTGGTGGAGGTCACAGCTTATAGGGGAAAATCTATAGATTCCCTTTAAAGCTCCTGGTAGCCAATACAAAATCTATAACATGTGCATTGATATTAATAATACTAATGTTATCTAATATGGAAAATTGTCATTTGGGACTCGTTCAGTGTCAGGGTCCTTGAGTGACTGTAGTCTTTACACCACCTATAGTCAAACCCTTATTGTTGCATACATGGATCATAAATACTTTAGCCACTTCTCATTTTAATACTTATACATATTTGTTCTAGAATAGCTAAATTACCTAAAATTATACTAATATTATATTATTATATATTATAGTATCATAGAATTATATAATATTATACGTACCTAAAATTATCCTTCTAATTATTATTTTTCTAGATTGGGGTTAAATAACAAATTGTAATGTCATAACAAACCTCTTTGACCCTTACTTTGCCCTCAGTTACGTATCATTTTTAAAAGGATAGTATGACGTCTGTGCCAGTGCTTGTCACCTCTGTGTCATCCTTGGTTATCAGATGGCACAGGGCAATAATTTGATGGGCCAATTTTACTCCTTATTTTTTCCTTATAGTTATCTTGTCCTAACCTTGACCAGTTTTCTGATCATTTTCTTGCCTAACAATTCAACCTTTGATTTTGTCCTCATGGAACTCACCTTCAGTGATAACCCTTGTTGCCACCAGCTTGCTCCATCGGCCAACAGCTTACACTTTGACTCCAGCACTGGGCTCCTTTCTAAAGGCTCATTTACACACAACGATATCGCTAAGGATATGTCGTTGGGGTCACGGAATTCGTGATGCACATCCGGCGTTGTTAGCAGCGTAGTTGCATGTAATAGCTCCAAGCGAGTGTTAACGATCAAAAATACTCACCTAATCGTTGATAGTCACGTCGTTAATTTTCAAAATCTTGTTGGTCGTTGTGGACGTAGGTTGTTCGTCGTTCCTGAGGCAGCACACATCGCTACATGTGACACCCCGGGAATGACGAACAACAGCTTACCTGTATCCTCCGACAATGAGGTGGGCGTGTCGTTAATGTGACTGCTCTCCGCCCCTCCGCTTCTATTGGTCAGCCGCTGTGCGACATCGCTGTGACGGCGCACTAACCTCCCCCTTAACAAAGAGGTTGTTTGCCACCCACGGTGACGTCGCTAGGATGGTAAGTATGTGTGACCGGTGTTAGCGATATTGTGCGCCACGGGCAGTAATTTGCCCGTGACGCACAAACGACGGGGGCGGGTACGCTCGCTAGCGATATCGCTAGCGATATCGTAGCATGTAAATTGGCCTTAAGTCCAAATCCCTGTACAGGGTTTAAAGGGTGAGGGATTGGGCAACCTCTGAGATCTGGTAGACTCAGTGACTTGGGGTAAACTTGTCTGTAGAAGCCCACTTAAGAGCTGTGAGGTTACCATGGAGCAGAAAGTCAAAGGAAAGCTGTCCCTTTATCAAAACCTTTATTTTGATTTTGTGCTGAGGAGAAATCACAAGTCAGAAACTTAGCTATGCTATAAATATATAACTAATTATATAGTTAAAAAAAATAATATGGCTCAATTAGTAAAAAGAAGAATAAGCCCCTCTGAAGAAAAGTTTATACCGAAAAGTTCCATTTTGTGCCAACTACGGTAGACACTTTTCTAAAAAAAAAAACAAACAAAAAAAACAGATTGAGCTTTACAAAGTTTCATTGGGCCTCATTACAAGTTTAGAATTGAAATCTAATCTAACTATGGACATGTATTACTGGATCCCTATCCCTTAGTCTGAGGACACCAAGATAAACTTATTTGGTTCAGCTGGTGTAAAGCGTGTGTGGCGGCAACCAGGTGAGGAGTACAAAGACAAGTGTGTCCTGCCTACAGGCAAACATGGTTGGGGAGTGTGAAGGTTTGAGGATGCATGAGTGCTGCTGGTTGCAGGCAGCTACAGTTCATTGAGGGAACCATGGTTGTCAAAATGTACTGTGACATACTGAAGAAAAACATGATCCTCTCTCATCGGAAACTGGGTTGCAGGGCAATATTCCAATATAAAAGCAACACCGAACACATGAAACACACCTCCAAGATGACCACTGCTTTGCTAAAGAAAGTGAGGGTAGAGATCCTGGACTGGTCAAGCATCTCCAGACCTAAACCCTATTGAGCATCTGTGGAGCCTCCTCAAATGGAAGGTGGACAAGTGCAAGATCTCTAGCATCTACTAGCTCCGTGATGTCACCATGGAGGATGGAAAAGGATTCCAGTGGCTCCTGTGAATCTTTAGTCAAGAGAGTAAAGGCAGTGCTTAAAAATAATGGAGGCCACACCAAATATTAACACTTTGGCCACGATTTGGCCATTTTTAATTAGTGGTTTTGACATAAATGACTATGTCATGAATTATTTAGAGGGCACACCAAGTTTACCCTGTTATACAAGCTGTACGCTGACTACTGTACATTGTATCAAAGTGTCATATCTTCAGTGTTGTAATGTACAAAAATATGAGGGGTGTACTCATTTTTGTAATATACTGTAATTATTGGTTAATTTCTCCCTTTTTTATATTTGTGATGACATGTGAATATCTTGTGTTTTCAGAAGGTAATACCAAGCTGGATTGTAATATATAACGCCATCGATATAAAGCACTGGATGGCGTTAACCATTTTTGCATAGCAGCAGTACACTGCATATTTATGAAGCTCTCTACAGACTGGTATAACAAAATGAAAATTTACATGAGACAAAGACATATGGCAGTAAAACCTTGCGACCAGTAACTGCATGCATGTTGTGTTATATCTGGCCTCTAGTTTAACTCCCGTGGCGCCATTTTACACCGGACGTTCCTGACCCACAGCTGTAAGCGATGGACTTGCTTAGCCTCCCAGGCTGCAGTTCTCATTAACACTAAGTAGGGTCGTTTACTTCATGTTGTGCTTGAAACCAAAACTAACACATGTTATCTTTTTTTTTCTAAATAAATGACAAGTTCCATATTGGTCCGTAATGAAGCTTGGTGTCTTTCGCTGTGCCATCTGTTCACTCCTCATGAATCATCTCTCCAGCCTACAGATGCTCGGCCTCTCTTAAAGAGAAGCGACTCAACTTTAAAATGAAACATGGTATAAATTGTGTAATCAGACAATGCAAAACTGTCCCAGGGCCTTCTGGGGTTTTACTATGCAAAAAAATCCAGGCAAATGATAGTAGCGTGATGATAGGAAGCTGTCAACTTCTTGCTGCCATGTGGTTTGAGAGTAGGGGACATTTGTATAGTTGGAAGCTGCTAAGTGCTGGCGGCTTCAGACTGAATTTTATAACCTACTCGTTCTTGTGCATGGAAATTTTTATTTGTTCTTATATGCTGTCATTATTTTTTCTGCAAATTGGGCCATGGTCAAACAAGATATGTTTTTAACAATTTTTCATTACATCAGCGTGCAGTGTTAGCAAATAATAATTCCAGTATTCTAATTCATTAATGTTGAGGAACTTCCATTTAAACTGAACTTGCATACTGTTTGTTTAGCTGGTCAGCAGTTTACATTTATAATATAGTAATCTAATATACAGTTAGGTCCAGAAATATTTGGACAGTGACACAATTTTCGCGAGTTGGGCTCTGCATGCCACCACATTGGATTTGAAATTAAATCTCTACAACAGAATTCAAGTGCAGATTGTAACGTTTAATTTGAAGGTTTGAACAAAAATATCTGATAGAAATTGTAGGAATTGTACACATTTCTTTACAAACACTCCACATTTTAGGAGGTCAAAAGTAATTGGACAAATAAACCAAACCCAAATAAAATATTTTTATTTTCAATATTTTGTTGCGAATTCTTTGGAGGCAATCACTGCCTTAAGTCTGGAACCCATGGACATCACCAAAGGTTTCCTCCTTCTTAATGCTTTGCCAGGCCTTTACAGCCGCAGCCTTCAGGTCTTGCTTGTTTGTGGGTCTTTCCGTCTTAAGTCTGGATTTGAGCAAGTGAAATGCATGCTCAATTGGGTTAAGATCTGGTGATTGACTTGGCCATTGCAGAATGTTCCACGTTTTTGCACTCATGAACTCCTGGGTAGCTTTGGCTGTATGCTTGGGGTCATTGTCCATCTGTACTATGAAAGAGACAGAGACAGTCAGAGACAGACAGGGAAAGAGACAGACAGACAAAGAGATAGAGAGAGAGACAGAGAGATATATACAGAGGGGGAGACAGACAGAGAATGGGAGAGAAACAGAGAGACAGTTACTATCCCGGGCATTAATACATTCTATTTATACATTCTATCCCGGGAATGTTAATACATTCTATTTTGTTAACAACAGTTATTAACCCGGGTGAAGCCGGGTAGTACAGCTAGTATATAAACATACACACACACACACACACACACACACACACACACACATTTAGGTCTAGAATAGTGATGAGTGAGAACTAAAATGCTTGATACTCGAATCGTACAGGTCGGACACTCGAATGGAGTCAACTGAAGTAGCAAATATAATGGAAGTCAATGGGACACTCAAGCATTTTTTCTGGAATACCCCCCTTCCATGAGGGCTGGAGGGGGCAGGAAAATTACTGAAATGAATGGAAACAGCATTGGGAAGATGCCTGATTGCATCTCTGAGTCTCAGGTCACTTTTGGGAGCTCAATAAAGAAATAGTTTTACAAAATGATTTGGAACAAGCCAAGGTAAAGAAGTCAGCTGGGGTTGGTATTATTAGGCTGGGAAGGTCCATGGTTATTTGGCTCTTCCCTGCCTAAAAATACCGGCATGCAGCCACCCTATAATTGGTACATCACATTCTATGTACACTCTAGATCTTTGCCTCAAGCTCTTCCTTCTGCCTCTACCTCTTCCATCTGCCTCTAGCTCCTCCCTCTGCCTCACTTCCACCTCTAACTCATCCATCTGCCTCTAACTCCTCCTTCTGTCTCTAGCTCCTTCCTCCACCTCTAGCTTCTCACTCCGCCTCTAGCTCTCCCATCTGCCTCTAGCTCCTCCCTCTGCCTCTAGCTTTTCCCTCCTCCCATCCTCCATGCAATCTCTTCAGTAATAACAGCCATCTCCTATCTCAGTAATGAGAAAGTCTTCAGTATTTTTCCTCAGAAATGAGAATTTTGATAATGACTGATCAATTCTGGGTTGTCTGTTAAGATATATTACAAAGTTGCTTATTTCATATGTACGATTTGTGGCACCCCTGAGGTTCTGGTCGCCACAGGGTACTGCACCTCAATTAAGGTGCAGTATTTATCTCAGGTAAGTGTGGGGGGTTAATCACCGGTGTTCCACATTCACACACTATATATAGCTTAGGAGCCTTCACACAGGGTGGGATGGCTCAGGGTAGGCGGGGGGCCATCATGATCATCGGACTTCCCCGGTCACTGAAGCCAGCCACCTGGGGGGCAGGTTCCACCTTGGGGTAGAAATAGGCGCAACACATATCAGCAGCAGACCCATCAGGACCATAGTTCTGGCAAGATATCTCTGAAAAACGTGGACTATACTGGGCCCGGGGCTTGGAGCGGGAGCTCAGCCAGGGTACCTAACTACTGAGGGGGGCACCCTAGAAATAAGACGCTCTCTCGCACCTTCTCTCTTCAAACACTGGTGGTTTCTCCTTACTTTCCTGAGATTGACTGGATCCCATCACGGCAGTAACCAGTACTTCTGGGCTGGTGACTGAAGCTGTGAGTAAACTACACCTTGAAACCACAGAGACTGATTTGGCTTCTTCTTACCAGCGTCGCCGCCCAGCACTAGGCGCCAACCGTCATTACCTTCCCCCTTCATCTACCCAGGGCCCGCTCCGCCTGTGGGGATCAATACCATCCTGGCTGCCTTAACACCTGCCCCTGTGAGGAATTCTGCAGCGGCGACTACTACTTGCCGCAATCCCCAGCTCCTGTCAATTATTATGCACTCGGCAGCACTAAAACACCGCTCTAACAAAATGCTAGTGGCAGGACAGACCAGCACTTCCAATGTGTAGAGAAACAGTTCATGTCATGGGTCTAGTTTCGATACCCAATAATTGTAGGACACAGTGGAATCTCTGAATGAAAGGATGTTGATATGGTTGGCTAGGTACTCCTTCAACATCTTCAAAAAATCTTCCTTGTCAGACTACCCCACTTATCAGGGCCTGGGTACTGGGAAGATCTAATGAAACTGTTTCAGACCTTTAGATTGTGTTCTCCTGACTTTTTTTGGACCTGGCATGTGTCTACCTATCTCTCCTCCTTGGTTGATCAAGGAACTATGACCTCTACTGTGGGTGTTGTCAGATGGGAATTTGTGTACTAATTGTTCAACTAGGGCCTTGTGGTATTGCACCATTTTAATACCTTGTATTTCCAAAAATAATACCTCTCAAAAGTAAGACCTAGAAGGGTTTTTCAGCTTTTTCGGTGCAAGGCTTAAATATAAGCCCTACCCTGACAATAAAGTGGGCTTTACACGCTACGATATTTCTAGCAATTGCTAGCGATATCGTACGCAAAAGCACCCGCCCCCGTCGCACATGCGATATCGTGTGATCGCTGACGCTGCGAACATCATCGCTATGGCAGCGTCACACGCACTTACCTGGTCGGCGGCGTTGCTGTGACTGCCGAACAATCCCTCCCTCAAGGGGGAGGTGCGTTAGGCATCACGGGAACGTCACTACAACGTCACTAAGCGGCCGGCCAATCAAAGCGGATTGGTGGAGATGAGCAGGACGAACATCCCGCCCACCTCCTTCCTTCCTCATTGTGGGCAGGATGCAGGTAAGGTGAGGTTCCTTGCTTCTGCGGTGTCACACATAGCGATGTGTGCTGCCACAGAAACGAGGAACAACATCTATAAACAACCATTAACAATTTTTGTTTTTAGGACGACCTCTCCATGGTGAACGATTTTCACCACTTTGGATGACATTTAAGGTCCCTGGTAAGTGTTACACGCTGCGATACCGTTAATGACGCCGGATGTGCGTCACTAACGACGTGACCCCTACGATAAAACATTAACGATATCATAGCGTGTAAAGCCCCCTTTAGCCCTAGTCGTGGTTCAATAATGAAGTGTTCATGCAGCTAAAAAAGTTAAAGATACTGCAGGACACTTCATTATAGACATCGGATATCCCGCAATCACACTCACCAGATGCTTAGCCGGAGACCTCGCCGTGGATCGTACACCCACACACATCAGATCACACACACAATCACACATCAGATCACACACACAATCACCCATCAGATCGCACACACGCACTCACCACATCCAGCGATACCGATTTCCTTAGATGCAGTGTGGTGGAGCGCAAGGACCTGCGGCTGCAGATGGAATGCTTACAGGACCTGCGATTCATAACTTCCTACATCTTTTCCTGCAGGCAGTGTGGGAGTATATTATAGAGAAGGGCACTGTAGCAGTATATTACTGAGAAGGGCACTGTGGGAGACATTATAAAGATTGGCAGTGTGAGGATATATCATAGAGAAGGGCACTTTGGTGGTATATGATAGAGAGGGGCTGTGTGGGAGGGACATTATAGAGTTGGGCAGTATGGGTGGGACATAATAAAAAAGGACAGTATGGTGGTATATTCTAGAAAGGTGAAGTGTGAAGGGGATATTATACAAAGGGTCAATGTGGGGTGGATAATTTGTGAATGAACCACAGTGATGGGCAATGAACTATTCAGGGGTGCAGAATGGGAAATATTTGTATTCATGTGGCAGTATAATGATATTTTTATGGGCACTGTGTTGGGAAGTGCTGCTGAAGATGGAGAAGAGGAAAGTCTGAAGAGATGAGCTCTGAGCATGAAATCTCATCATGGCTTCTGTACTATAAAAAAGAGTTGGAAATAAAAGGTATGAGAAGTACTTCAATCAGAGATACTATCATCTATAAGGTATCAGGATGTATTCCTGTATGGTCCAAAGTCAAACGTTGACTGGTAACAACAGCTCCCAGTATCTCCTCAGTATTGTTAAGAACCTTCTGGACGTTGCAGGTTTACCTAATACAAGTGTATTTGGGGCTGACCTGAAACTGCAATTAATCACTGTACTGAGCTTGGTGATGTATTCCTGTTCTAACGTTGGTTCTGCTGATGTATTCATGTACTCATGGTGGTTTTGGCACTATATTCATATATTAATTGTGGTTCTGGCACTGTATTCATGTTCTGATGGTGGTTTTGATATTGTAGCAATCCATAATGTGCTTAATGTTAAAACTGAGAAATCCTCAAAAATTAGTTTTGAGATTATGACGTAGATTTGGTTGAATTTCTGTTCCAAAAACTCCAAATACTCATTGTAAGTTAAATGTGTTCAAACTGATTTGTTTGAGAGAATAAACGAAGAAGAAACTCTCCGAATCTTACTTAAATTCTCAAAAGGTTGTTCTGATGATGTATTAATGTACTGGAGATGATTCTGGTGATATATTCATGCAAGTACTCCTTCAAAAATGTATGCAGCCTTTCAGATTGGTTCAATATGACAATGTGGCCCTTGAACCAAAAAATATTGTGCATCCGTGATCTAAATCATTTCATTATAGCTTTGGCAGTATGTTTAGGGTCAATGTCCTACTTGAAGGTGAACTTACTCTCTAGTCTCCAGTCTTTTGCAGCCTCTAAGAGATTTTATTCTAAGATTTCCCTATATTTAGCTGCATGCATTGTCTCATTAAAGCCTGCTTTACACGGTACGACCGATTGTGCGATTTCACAATCGATCGTACCCGCCCCCGTCCTTTTTGCGTCACGGGCAAATCGCTGCCCGTGTCGCACAAAGTTAGTAACCCCCGTCACACATACTTACCTCTCGTGCGACCTCGCTGTGGGCGGCGAACATCCACTTCCTGGAGTGGGAGGGACGTTCGGCAACACAGCGACGTCACACGGCCGCCGGCCAATAGAAGCGGAGGGGCGGAGATGAGCGGGACGTAAACATCCCGCCCACCTCCTTCCTTCCACATAGAGCCGGCGGCGGCCGCGGGAGGCAGGTGAGCTGCTCATCGTTCCCGTGGTGTCACACGGAGCGGCGTGTGCTACCACGGAAACGATGGTCAACTAAATTAAACGATATTATGGAACCTAACGAGCAGTACCCGACTCACGATTTGTGAGCGATACTGCGTCGCTAGGAGGTGTCACACAGGCCGGCATCGCCAGCGATGCCGGATGTGCGTCACAAAATCCGTGACCCCGACGATCTATCGCACGATAGATTGTCTGGTGTAAAGCAGCCTTTACTCTGACCAGCTTCCCTGTCAGAATCTCCATATCATGATGTTGCCACCATCATGTTTGACAGTGGGCATGAAGTTTTCAGATTGATGTTCAATGTTAGTTTTCCGACCACACATAACTTTTGCCTTTACCCCCCAAAATTCTACTTTCTCATCTAACCAGAGCACCTTTGTCCACATGCTGTGTCCCCTTTATATCATATTAATGAAGAAGAATTCTAGTAATGTGGAAGAATACATTCAAGTTCGTGAGTATAATTTAAAATATGTGAAACAACTCATAGAGTATGAATACTTTTTCAAGGATCTGTATAGTAAGTTTAAGAAAATAGATCCTAAAAGTGCAAATTGTGCACATGCCTCCTGTAAAAGATTGCTACAACCATTTTCTTACACTTATAGCTGATAACTAACCACCTATACAGTAGTTTTATTCACAATGCACGAGTTACAAAAGTAAAAACTCTGAATCCTGAAATCAAACATGAAGCAATTATTGTTATGTCTGTTGTGTTGAAAGTGCATCCATTTCTGCTAACATATGCTAAAAGCCTTTAAAAAGATAGCTCTAAAAGAGGCAATTTAAAGCAACAATCCTCTGAAATAATGTGTGACTTTTTCCCCAAGGGTTAGTTGGAATTACTGAAATGTAAAACATTGACGTTTTCTGCTGGATTCTCCATTGCTCATGTAAACATTGCAAACCGATTGGAATAAATTGGTTATAAACGTTATAAGAGCTGCATTATTGTACTACATAGGAAGAAACGAGTAATATAAATGGCACAATGTAGGTTTGGGAGGCTGTTACAGAATATCATTTGTCCAGGATTTTTCAAGCATTTGCTATGTGATACACAAGTACGAAGACAATATCTTACCTGCCGACCTACCCAGATTGTCCTTCAGTCTACTGAAAAATGAGATGTCCACAACCTTTTGTAGAAATCTGGACATTCAGTGGCTGATGCAATCTTGAAGGATAATGCAGAAGAAGTCAAGCAATATAATTTTTTCCATTCAGTTGATTGGGTGAAAAACGATGCAAAAACGCTGAAAGAATTGGCTTACTGCAGATTAAAGGTTTTCCCTTATCACCTGTGGCCACTACCAGGTAGCCTTTATATACAGCATTCTAGAATACTGTATATAAGAGCCCAGGCTGCTCTGTCTGTAGAACTAAAAAACCTTTATTATACTCACCGGCGGTCCGGTCCAATGGGTTTCGCTGCTCTTGGTCCAGTGCCTCCTCCATCTTGTGTGGACGATACATCCTGCGTCATTCACACAGAGGCCTCCATTGAGGTCCAGTCACTGTCCTCCTGCCCAGTATAGTGTGGATAACACATCCACAGAGAGGCCTACATTGTGCTCCTGCACATGCGCACTTTGATGTACCCTGCTGAGTGCAAAGCAAACTACTATAATGCGCAGGTGCGAAGAAAGGTCAACAATCGCCCACGCACACGCACTATGGTACTTTGTTCTGCCCTTAGCTGGGCAGGTCAAAGTGTGCATGCGCAAGAGTGCAATGGAGACCTCTGTATGAATGACGTAGGAGGTGTCATGCACACGGGGCTGTGCAGGAGAACGGCAATTACACAAGATGGAGGGGGCACCGGACAAAGAGCAGTGACACCCATCGGACCAGACTGCCCCCTAGGTGAGTATAATAAAGATCTTTTTAAATTATACAGATCGGCCTGGGCTCTTATATACAGTATTCTGGAATGCTGTATATAAGGGCTCACTGGTGGTGGCTGCAGCTCATAAGGGAAAAACCTGTTGACAGATTCCCTTTAAAATCTGCAAAGAGATAATAAGCTGCATGTGCATGAGATTTTAAAAATCATATTCCATTTGCATGGCAAAAATTTGCCGAAAAACATGGCAAAAACTTGTGAACAAGTCCTAACAACTCATGTTCTGTACACAGATATGGGTTTCCGGGTCTGTCTTTTTATGCCATGAAGCAATATGATTAAGTATTTTCCTCCCTATTAGATTTGTCTATATATTTCTTGCCATTTTTGTCTTTATTTTTTCATTGTTCTTCATTCCTCCAGTTTTATCCATTTGCTGGGCGATTATATTTATAATCTCTACTAGAGACAGAGATTAACATATATGGGCAGTCCAAATACCACCATTTGGACCTTATCATTGATATTTATAGATGGAACCGAAAATGGGAAAAATATAAAAATAAATAAATAAATCCCTTTGGTAAGACATATGGCATTTATACTGTATGTATATATATATATATATATATATATATATATATATATATATAAAATCTAAAAATATATATAAAACAGATTAAAAAGTGAGTCATCCAGCGAATGGCAGGAGGTTAACATAATAGATCTTTGACTATATCATGGTACAGAGTAAAGGCCCCGTTACACGCAACGACGTATGATATATGATGATATATCGCCGGGGTCACGGATTCTGTGACGCACATCCGGCATCGTTAGCGATATCGTTGCGTGTGACACCAACAAATGGCTGTTAACCCCTTAACGACCGCGGGCCGTAAAATTACGTCCTAAATGACATAATCTTACTGCCCGCGGTCCTCCGGCGGCAGCATGCCGCGATCGGCACACATCTCAGCTGATTTTCACAGCTGAGATGTGTGCCTGCTAGGCACGAGCAGAATCGTTATCTGCTCGTGCCGATTAACCCCTTATATGGCGCTGTCAATACATGACAGCGCCATTATAAGCGCGATCGCGGTAAAGTTTTACTTACCGCCGAAACCGGAAGTCACGTGACGCGATCACGTGACTCCCGATAGTTGTCATGGTAGCACAGGGTCATGTGATGACTCCTGTACTACACATGAATTGGTTTCACTTTCGCTGTGCCCGGGGCACAGCAAAAGAGAAAGACAGCGTATCTGCTGTTTACAGCCTTCCAGCTGTGATCAGCAGATACTGCAGAGCGATCGGAATGCTGATCGCAATAGCCCTCTAGGGGGACTAGTAAAATAAAAAAAAAAAGTAAAAAAATAAGTTTTAAAAAATTAAAAAAAAACAAAAAAACCTAAAAGTTCAAATCACCCCCCATTCGCCCCATTGAAAATTAAAGGGTTAAAAAAATAAAAAATATACACACATTTGGTATCGCCGCGTTCAGAAACGCCCGATCTATCAAAATATAAAATCAATTAATCTGATCAGTAAACGGCGTAGTGGCAAAAAAATTCCAAACGCCAAAACGACGTTTTTTTGTCGCCACAACTTTTGCGCAAAATGCAATAAGAGGCGATCAAAACGTAGCATCTGCGCAAAAATGGTACCGTTAAAAACGTCAGCTCGAGACGCAAAAAATAAGCCGTCATTGAGCCTAAGATCCCGAAAAATGAGAACGCTACGGGTCACGGAATATGGCGTAAAACGTGCGCCACTTTTTTCGGACAAACTTCCGATTTTTTTTTAACCCCTTATATAAAAGTAAACCTATACATGTTTGGTGTCTACGAACTCGCACTGATCTGAGGCATCACACCCACATATCAGTTTTACCATATAGTGAACACAGTGAATAAAATATCTCAAAAACCATAGTGCTATCGCACTTTTTTTGCAATTTTTCAGCATTTGGAATTTTTTTGCCATTTTCTAGTACACAATATGGTAAAACTGATGGTTTCATTTAAAAGTACAGCTCGTTCC
Source organism: Anomaloglossus baeobatrachus (assembly GCF_048569485.1). NCBI lineage: Eukaryota > Metazoa > Chordata > Amphibia > Anura > Aromobatidae > Anomaloglossus > Anomaloglossus baeobatrachus. The sequence goes on from NC_134356.1 coordinate 70,483,041, forward strand.
GCAAAAAATGAGCCCTCACATGACCATATTGACTGAAAAATAAAAAAGTTACGTCTCTCAGAAAAAGAATGGCGAAAAAAAAAAACGGAAAGCGAAAAATCGGCCGGTCGTGAAAGGGTTAATGATGGAAAATACTCACCAAATCGCACATCGTTGACACATCGTTAATTTTCAAAAAAATCATTGGTTGTTGAGGACGCAGTTGTTCGTCGTTCCTGAGGCAGCACAAATCGCTATGTGTGACACTGCATGAACGAGGAACAACACCGTACCTGCGGCCACCCACAATGAGGAAGGAAGGAGGTGGGCGGGATATTCCACCCACTCATCTCCATCCCTCCGCTTCTATTGGGCGGCCGCTTAGTGACGCCGCTGTGACACCGAACGAACCTCCCCCTTAGAAAGGAGGCGGTTTGCCGGCCACAGCGACGTTGCTAGACAGGTAAGTCCATGTGACGGGTCCTACCGATGTTGTGCACCACGGGCAGCAATTTGCCCGTGACGCACAACCGACAGGGGCAGGTGCTTTCACCCGCGACATCGCTAGCAATGTCGTTGCATGTAAAGCCCCCTTTAGTTGTAGTTTTATATACAAAGATATTGCAAAGAAAAGAAATATAACATAGGATGTATATTAAATGGTCTCAAGACTGAAAATGATAGAAGAACATACAATGGCAATAAGTATTGATGTTTATAAATAGCAAGTATTGTATATATGTCAAAAAGGTCTAAAAAGCAGAGGAGTTTAATAGGGATCTAAACTAATATTCATGGTATACACCACTAAATTTCACTGCAGACACAATGAATTTGGAAAACTGAATTAGAAAAATGCATCATACCTACAGTGAAACATGGTGGTGGCATGGCAGTGTCGTTATGTGGGGCAGCATGAGTGCTACTGGTGTCGGGAAGCTACACTTCATTAATGGTTTCATGAGTTCACAGATGTACTGCTCTATAGTGAAAGAAAAGATGCTCCCATCACCGTGCCCTTGGTAGATGTGCACTTTTACAACATGACAATTATCCAAAACACACATCTGATACATTTCTGAAGAATAACAGCGTGAAAGTGATTCAGTGGCCAAGTGTCTCCTGATCTGAAGAGAGAACTCTCCATTCAGCATCCAGGCTCTAAAAGGGGTCATTCTTGGTGAATGAAAAAATATAGATATTGCAATATGTTGCAAACTTGTTCATTTCATGCCTAGTAGACTTGCTGCTGTCCTTAAAAGTCTTGATTTCAAACAAAATACTAGATTTAGTTGTTTTTGATGTAGGATATATTCATTTTTGCCCCAACTAATTTGGACGAAACTAAAAATTTTGCAATGAAAGTTATATTATACCTTACTTTCATTTTATGGGTTAAAGGAAACCTGTCACCAGATTTGTCCCTTATAAATTGCAGCAATCATGGGTAAGGGGTACTTTGCACACTACGATATCGCAGGTGCGATGTCGGTGGGGTCAAATCGAAAGTGACGCACATCCGGCGTCGCTGTCGATATCGTAGTGTGTAAATCCTTTTACATATGATTAACGAGCGCAAAATCGTGTTATCGTATGATCGGTGTAGTGTCCGACATTTCCATAATTTAGAAGCCGCGACGGTACGATGTTGTTCCTCGTTCCTGCATCAGCAAACATCATTGTGTATGAAGCCGCAGGAGCGAGGAACATTACCTTACCTGCCGCCGGCTGCAATGTGGAAGTAAGGAGGTGGGCGGGATGTTTACATCCCGTTCATCTCCGCCCCTCCACTCCTATTGGCCACCTGCCGTGTGACATCGTTGTGATGCTGCACTACTCGCCCCCTTAGCAAGGAGGCGGGTCGCCGGCCAGAGCGACATCGCAGGGCAGGTGAGTGCATGTGAAACTGCCGTAGCGATAATGTTCGCTATGGCAGCAATCACAAGATACCGCTGCTGCGACGGGGGCGGGGACTATCGCACTCGGCATCGCAAGCATCGGCTTGAGATTTCGTAGTGTGCAAAGTACCCCTAAGACCTTGTATATAACATTAAAGAATACTGTATATAAGTGCCCAAGTCGATCTGTATAATGTAAAAAAAATTTTTTTATTATACTAACATGCATGGTGGTTCGGCCCGATGGGCATCGCTGGTCCCGATCTGGCACCTTTTATCATCTTGCGATCACCGTCCTCCTTCTTGCTTCATGTCGATGGCGCATCTTACGTCATCCAAACAGAGTCCTTTATTGCGGTCCTATGCACACGCACTTCTCTTTGTCCTGCTGAGGGCAGATCATAATATTGTAGTGTGCATGTGCGGGCGGTCTTTGCGCTTTCCCAGCGCCTGCGCATTACAGTACTTTGCTCTGCCGGCAGCAGGACGGAGAGGAGTGTGTGAGCACCATGTAGGCCTCTGTGTGGATAATATAGGAAGCATCATCCACACGAAGCAAAAAGAGAGGAGGTGCTGGACAGAGAGCAGTGACACCCATCGGACCAGACCACGTTGTAGGTGAGTATAATAAAAGCAGTTCTTTATGTTATACAGACTGGCCTGCGCTCTTATATATAGCATTCTAGAATACTGTATATAAGAGCTTACTGGTGGTGGCCGCAGCTTATAGGTGACAAATCTGGTGACAGATTCCCGTAAGAAAAAAAATTCGATGAAACTTAGTCTTCTTAAAATTTGGAGCTGTACTCATTTATGCCGCCGCATGCTGCATCCAGGCCTGAACTCCTTGGGCATATTTCCCAGCATCTTCACCTAAATCTACTTTTAACACTAGAACTACTGAGGTACTTCGCACTATGTAGTTCTAGTAGGTGTCAGGAGTCCAGTAGTTCTAGTGTTAAAGGTAATCTATCATGAAGTTTTTGTTACCCCATCTTAAAACAGCATGACACAGGAGCTGAGATGCTGATTCCAGTGATGTATCACTTACTGAGCTGCCTGAAATAATTTTGATATCCCTTGTCTATCTGCTGCAGAACAACCAGTTCTCTGGAGACTTATCTCTGTATAACCCCACCCACACCACTGATTGGCAGCTTTCTGTATACTTAGGCAGAAATCTGCCAATCAGTAGTGGGGGCTGTGTTATACAGAACTCATGAATATGGAGAACTACATGGCAGCATGTTTTCTAGTCCTATATTCATAATCCCCTGCTGATAAAACAGGGATTTCATCAAAACTACAGCAAGCAGCCCAATAAGTGACCCAACTTTGGAATGGAAGGTCTCTGTCGCTATAGTATGCTGCTTTCAGATTAATTGGCAAGAAAAGGTGACATAGTCCCTTTAACCCTAGAACGCATACCTGGGGCCTCGCAGGCCTGCTGGGTCATTTGTTTTTTATGGTAGATTGAATTGCTTGCGCGTTCTAGGGTTAAGGGTATGTTCCCCTGTTGCAGATTTGGGTGCAGATTTTCTCCACCGAAAACTATATCTCTTGGCAGGAAAAACGCTGCGGAAATAATTAAATAAAATTCGCTCCACTTTTGCTGGGGTTTTTTTTAATGCATTTTTCAATGCATTTTTGATGCATTTTTCAATGCATTTTTGATGCTCGTTTTGTGCATTTTTATGTATTTTTCAATGCATTTTTGATGCATTTTTCAATGTGTATTTGATGCTTTCTTATGCTTTTTTAAGCATTTTTCAATGTGTTTTTTGAGGCATTTTTCAATTTATTTTGTTGATGCTTTTTTGTGCATTTTTTGATGCATTTTTCAATGTGTTTTTTGATGCTTTTTAAAGCGTTTCTTTATGCATTTTCAATGTGGTTTTTGATGCATTTTTCAATTGATTTTTTTCTGCTTTTTTGTAGGGTTTTTTTATGCATTTTCAATGCATTTCTTATGTTTTATGTTTTTTTTCTGTTTCTTGATGCATTTTTCAATGCATTTTTTGATGCATATTTCAATGCATTTTTGATGCTTTTTTATGCATTTTTCAATGTGTTTTTTTATGCATTTTTCAATGCTTTTTTATGCATTGTGATAAGAAAAATGCTGGAAAAAATGCAGAAACAATTGACATGCAGTTTTTTTCTGCACCAATATCTGCAACATGTACACAGCACTTTCGGATGCTCATACACTTTGCTGGGATGCATTTTCCCTTGCAGATTGATTAAAGTCTGCAAGATAAAAAAGCATTAAAAAAATGAGGAAAAAAATGCAGCGTGTGCACAGCCTAAAGGCAACGCAGAAATAACCAGATATTAGATCAAATCTAATGACTTTTCAGTGTAATCATCAGACAACAACAATAATGTGATGCCGCATACAGAAAATGCAGTCTTCAGAGGATGTTGCTTTCTCCGCCAACAATATTACATAAGGAATCCGATTAATAAATATGATTCTGTGGCTTAGCGGTTGCAGAAATCACTATAGTACAGAATATACAGCAAATACAGTGAAAAAGAGTCAAAAGTGTGCGACAGACTGGAGGATCCTCAGCTCAGGCTTCAATATTGCCGCACACAATGACAGACCCGAGGGTCAGCTGCTGTCGCTTCCTGACATTGCTATTATTATTACATTGATCCCCTGCTTCTGTGGTTATCCCGCTCAGTGTAACACTACAGAAACATTCTGACCTAATTATATGACAGTACAAGTAAGAGAAGAGGCATAAAGGGTTTAAGGCAGAAAATGAACATGAGAGGCCTGAGTGCTAGACCAAAGGGGCAGCTGCAAATTATATGGTCATGATAAATAAAATAATAGTTATTGTAAGAATAGGGCAATGTATCAATTATATAGCCTCCAAAAATAATCCCCTACAAGACTTCCAACTGCATAGAAATATAGGAAAAGGAGAATCACAAGGGCGGACATTGACAGTATGGGGCCCCTGTGGAAGAAATATTTTGGGGCCCTCTATTTTTATGGCAACAAAGCTACAGGGTGTATACATACATTATATCTCCTCTCATTATGTATATTATCATCCTTTATTGCATATTATGATTAAGGACTCTGTATGTTTTTAAAAATGAAGTCCGAAACGCGTTAAGTTCCCATTTTGATTCCTTAAACACCTCGGTCTTCACGTTTTTGTTATTTTTAACTATTCAAAATAAAGCTTTGATGTTTTTATGTAACAAGAAAAATCGTGCTGGATCCTTCATCTATATTTTTTCCTTGGCTTTATTGCATAGTACCTTCTTTTGTTATGTACAGTACTGTACTTTACTTTTATACTTAAAGGGAACCAAACATCAGTATTTTCCTATATAAGGTGCAGCCAGTGCAGTACTGGCACTATCAGGCACAAGCTGTACATACCATTAGTGGGCAGCTCGGTTATTTAGGCTGTGAAATCCAAGTTTATAAAGTTTGAAAATTCATGCACTTTTTGATTGACGTGTGCACCTCTGCTGCTAATGTCCGGGCAGGTTATGCATGTGGATTCCCGCTCCCCGCCGCCTGTTCCTCCCTCTCACTGGCCGTATGTAAATTTCTAATCTTCAGTCACACGGCATCGGAGCTACTAGCGCCTGCGCATAGCGCTCATCTCCGGCGCCATGTTTCTTAAGCACACAGTATTGTGCATGAGAGGGCGGTGCATGAGAGGACGGCGCATGCGCCCTCGCTTCTTCAGATCTGTTGCGACCGTGGGAGCGCGCGCAGTCACAACAGGACTGGAGAACGGCTGATCTTACCCTGATTAGCTGCAGCAGATGTCTGCTACAATATCGTCTGCTGCAGCTAATCGGTAAGATCAGCTGTTTTCCAGTCCTGTTGTGACCGCGCGCGCTCCCGCGGTCACAACAGATCTGAAGAAGCAAGGGCACATGTGTCGCGGGCGGAGGAGGGGACGCTACGCTCTCCCACTGCTCGGGTCCGGCCGCTGGTGCTGCTGCTCTGCGGCTGCCGCTGCTGCTCGGTGGTGGCTCGAGCGGTGGGCCGGATCCCGGGACTCGAGCGGCGTTCCTCGCCCGTGAGTGAAAAGGGGATTTGATTGTGGGGATTTATTGTCCGTGACTCCACCCACGGTTGTGGTGATCTTGGTGACACCACCGCTGCTCTGGACGGGGATCCCGGGAGCGGTGACAGGGAGCAGCCTTGTTGTTAGTTCTCCCCTCCGTGGGTAGGGGGTTTGGTTGTCCCGGGGCCCGGTGATGGAGAAAGGATGGATGGCAGGCGGGTTACGGGGCCTGGTGAGGTGCAGGGTCGCGGGGGCAGCGCTGTGCCGCACGGCACGGTGGTACTCACTCAGCCAATGATGAGGACACAGTTCTCGGTAAAACACACGGCTGGATGGACGGGTCCCACAGACGGCTGCGGTGTTGTTTTCTCCTGGCAGGTTGATGGTGACTGCCTTTCCCTGCACCTAGATACGGTAGATGGTTCCAATGGGTTCCCACCGGTAACCCGCTCCCCGGCTTGGATATAGGCCAGAGGAGCCCCTTTTGCCCGCAGGCGCTGGCCCTGAGAAACGGTTGCCTTGGCGGTGGCGGTGCCTCCCTCTGTTGGTTGGACTGTTGCCTTCTGTCAGGACTTGACTGTTTGGAAACCCAGGAGGTCCCCTTCACTAACAGATTCGGCAAATTCCCGGCGACTCCTAGCCTTGCCAGGGTCCGAAAAGCCCCTGCCAGATGGTACTGGCTTCTCTTTGTGTACCGGTCCGGTACCGCCGGGCCACCGCCCGTCCACGGTCCTTACGGTAACTCGGATAGGCCACTCCTGCAGACGGTCACCACCGTCTGCCAACCTTGCTGATCTGTCCGGGCCACACACCCGGACCAACTTCAGGCTGCTCTTTTACCACTTTCCTCCTTCTACTTCAACCTCCACAACTAATCTGCCTGGTTTTCCCGCCTCCAAGACTGTGAACTCCTCAGTGGGCGGGACCAACCGCCTGGCCCACCCGCTGGTGTGATCATCAGCCCTTTGAGGAAAGCAACAAGGGTTTTGTGTCTGACCTCGGTGTGCCTGCTGGGAGTGTGGGGTGTGTTGATGTTGTGCTCTGTAGCCCCTGGCTTGTCCAGGGCGCCACACATGCGCCGCCCTCTCATGCACCATAATACTGTGGGCTTCAGAAACACGGCACCAGAGATGAGCGCTATGCGCAAGCGCTAAATCCGCCGTCGTGTAACTGAAGATTAGAAATTTACATACGGCCAGAGAGAGGGAGGAACAGGCGGCGGGGGGGGGGGGATGGGGGAAGCATAACCCGCCCGGACATTAGCAGCAGAGGTGCACACAACAATCAAAAAGTGCATGAATTTTCAAACTTTATAAAGTTGAATTTCACAGCCTAAACATCCGAGCTGCGCACTAATAGTATGTACAGCCTGTGCCTGATAGTGCCAGTACTGCATTGGCTGCACCTTATATAGGAAAATGCTGATATTTGGTTCCCTTTAAGATTTATACTTATTTTATTATTATTATGTTATTTATTATTTTATTGATTTATATTTATGCTTATATATACAGGGGTCTTAAATTCGCAGGGTCTTTTCTTATTAGATATACAATTAAATGACTGCTGATGGAAGATTCTTTTCTAATGGAGATGCCGATGGACTGGTCTTCTGGTCAGATCTTGCTCCTCCACCAGCCGTCATTTTATATCTAACAAAAGACAACTATGTAATGAAGAGAGGGAGTTGTCAATAGCAAAAATAATGAGAATACACTATATAAGGCCTCTTTCACACGTACGTGCCTCCGGTACGTGTTTGGCAGTTTTCTCACGTACCGGAAACACGTACACATGTAGACCTATGTATTCCTATGGTTTTGACCTAAGTATTCCTATGGTTTTGGACACACATAAGTATTTTCGCACGGAACATGTGTCTGTTCCATACTTATGTGTGTCCGTGTGTTTCTCATGGCAACATGTCTGTTTTCTCTCCGGCATCACGGGTGTCACACAGAACGCAAACGTCTCACACGTAATGCAAACGGACCACACGGATGTGTTCTGTGTGACACGCACCAGATAAAACACACGTGTCTGCGAGAAAAAAAAGCAAAACTTTACTCACCTTCTCCAGCCCACCTGTCTCTGCCGCTGCTGTCACTTGCTGCCGACCGCTCATTATGCTAATTGAATATTCACTTCACTGCGGCCGGAAGCAGCAGCAGCAGCGGGGAGTCGGCAGGACCGGAGACCGAAGATCAGCACCACGGACAGCGACGCCAGGGACAGGTGAGCAAAAAGTTACCGTTTTCCATGTGTTATCACGGATAACACACAGAGAACACACGTAGGCAATAAACACGGCACACGGAGGGGAAAACGCACCTCTGACATGTCCGTGAAAAACGTGCGTGGTTTTTCACGAACGTGTGAAAGAGGCCTAAAGGCTGCTTTACACGTTTCAATTTCTCATGCAATCGCATTTGCGATCGCACCCGCCCCCATCGTTTGTGCGGCACGGGCAATTTGTTGCCCGTGTCACACAATGCTGTAACCTCCATCACATGTACTTACCTTCCAAACGACCTCGCTGTGGGCGGCGAACATCCACTTCCTGAAGGGGGAGGGACATTCGGCGTCACAGCGACGTCACACAGTAACCGGCCAATAGAAGCAGAGGGGCGGAGATGAGCGGGACGTAAACATTCCGCCCACCTCCTTCCTTCCGGCGGGATGCAGGTAAGCTGCAGTTCATCATTCCCGGGGTGTCACACGGAGCGATGTGTGCTGCTTCGGGAACAATGAACAACAGGACGTGTGATTTTTAGAAAATGAGCGACGTGTCAGCGATGAACGAGAAGGTGAGTATTTCTGCTCGTTCATAGCTGTCTCACGCTACGACATCACTAACGATTTGCGTCACTTACGACGTGACCCCGCCGACATCTCGTTAGATATATCGTAGCATGTAAAGCCCGCTTTAGTATTCTTATGGACAGTGCTATATATAACAAGAGATGATACTATTTAATAATTGGATGGTGCTGAATATAAGAACAGAGGACGCTACATGATAAGAGACAACGCCATTCATAACTAAATAGGGATCTATGTAGTAAGGGACAACACTATACATACATAACTAGATAGGAGTCTGTGTAATAAGGGATGGTGTTATATACATTAAAAGAGGAAACTATATAATTAAGGATAGCACTATAAGTTTCAAGAAAGTACAGTATATACTACGGAACTGTGTTATATATTATAAAGCTACATTTTTGGATCCATGTTCTGGTGCTGGTGTGCTGCCTGATTTTTTTTCTCGGACAGTGCACAGACCCATTGAATATGTCCTATTCATCATAATCGGATCAGAACAGCGCATGCTTTGAGTCTCGCAGATCTCATTCTCGGTTCCGGGATTTTCACTGATATGTGATTGGATCTTTTAAAGTCTATGAGCCCATGTAGTGTCCGGTAAAAAAAAGTCTGGCAGACACTGACATTTCGCACGTATCTGTGAATTGTGCCTAATATTCACTGCATAACATCCTAAAAATAACAACGTCACATATACTCTATATTTACATTTGTCTCCTGAATAACATATCCCTCCACCCTGCATGCCTGAACACATATATGTATCTTCAGGGCCTTACTGTCACACTGTACTAAGGGAGACGCGGAAGCTACAAGCAGTGTAGCTTCAGAGTGCAGTTAGCAGGCAAAACACCAGAGGGCAGTAGAGTAGTCAGTAAACCAGATCAGCAGCAGGAGGTCTTATCAATAGCACAGAGATAATCAAATCGTGGTCAGGTGATAGCCAAGGGTCAGAAGCCGGAAAGTCACGTATTCAACAGAGGGGAGAGATGGAGCCGAAGTTAGGAATGAGGATACAGGTCAGATGCTGGGAAGTCCAAATACAAACAAGGGAGAAGGACAAACAGGTCAGGACTAGGATAAGACAGACAGGGAAGGGTACACAATAGACAGGAGCTGTAGTCAGGGATCAGGACAGACAGATGAATGAGGAGAGTACGGGTCAGAACAAGGTAGTTGGGAGGCAGGACAGATCAGGTAACTTACCAGAGCCAGAGCCATCCTGCAGAGCATAAACTTTCACAAAAATACCAAACAACTGCAGCAGCTAAAGCCACTGACCGCCTGTGTGAACCACAAACTTATTAGGACGCTCGTCCAGTACCAAGGAATCACTTGGTTTCACATACCATGCAGAAAACAGGAAAAACAGCATCCACTTGAGTGAAAAATCTTCCTTCTTTTTATTCCATCAGAGTGCAAAAAACAGTGCAACGTTTCGACATAGAATGTCTTTGTCAAGCATTCTATGTCGAAACGTTGCACTGTTTTTTGCACTCTGATGGAATAAAAAGAAGGAAGATTTTTCACTCAAGTGGACGCTGTCATCTCATAAACTTTCACAGGCACTGAACCAGAGGTGCAGCACCAGGATATAGTGTCCCAGAAACCGGAGTGAGGAAGGGAGGAGTTAATCCTTGACATGACCAGGCCAGAGCTGAGTGAAATAATCAAACCACAGCCACTGATACAGACCTGGATCATGACACTTACTATGCATGCACCACCCCAAGGGAAAAATGGTGCATGCGCAAAATCTCAGGCAGGGTAGACAGGTTACTGAAACAAAAGACAAGAGGCAGGCAGCGGACCAGGAATAGGAAGAAATGGAGGAGAGCTGCTAGTGAACGGTCCCACATAAGTGCACTTGCAGCTCATTAGCATAAAATGTCAACACTGAACTTCTTTAAAATGGCAAAATTAAAGTCTACAGGCAAGGTAAGGATTTATTCAGCATTATAGGGCCTTTAAACTCATAAAATCAGTTAGGGGTATACAATCCTGATGACAGGTTCCCTTTAAGCAGTGAAATACATTATGAACATAAATAGTTAACTTTAACATTTAATGTATTTTATGGACAGAAACACCGAGATGCCAGTCATTACACATTCCAGGCAGGCGGACTGTTGAGACGCCGGCTATAACTTATGTATTGTTATATGAAAAGCTGTGCATCACTCACCAGATCTCATTTTACCTTTCATTGCTCCATGCCCCTTTTTTCTTTGCTTTTGAACTGATTCCCACAAGGAATCTCAGCCTCTTTGATCTGTGCCTGGTTTATATGCAGAGGGAGTTGATAGGTGCGCACTTGGTTCATACTAATTCCAAAGACAGACAATCCCGTCGAAAAAAAGCCTCTTATAATTTCCCTGTAACAATGTCTCATTTTCTTTGACGCACCATCGCCGCTATAAACAGAAACAGGTCTGTTCCTTTCATGTTCGATTGAATCTGTGCTATTCACCCCATTTTCATCAGGCATTAATTTGAATTGCTTTACACTTATTAAGAAAACATTGGTTAATCTTGTAAAAAGGCACGATGACTGACAACTTTCATCAGCTCAACTTTTACCTCCTCACTGACAACTTGCTGCTTATAATTCAGTTATATCTGTGGTCACGGCGGAAGAGCAATGTATAATATCTTTATACCAGAGGCAATGGACCTGCCATGCAAAAGAAAGCCCAGAAAAGGTTCTTCACTCTGTAAGGCCTCTTTTACACGTCCGTGAAACTCACGCACGTTTTTCACGGACGTGTCTAAGGTGCGTATTGCCCTCGGTGTGCCGTGTGTATGGCACACGTGTGTTCTCCGTGTATTATCCGGGATAACACATGGAGAACAGGAGCTTTCTACTCACCTGTCCCTGGCGTCGCTGTCCGTGGGGCTGATCTTCGGTCTCCGGTCCTGCCGACTCCCCGCTGCTGCTGCTTCCGGCCGCAGTGAAGTGAATATTCAATTAGCATAATGAGCGGCGGTCGGCAGCAAGTGACAGCAGCGGCAGAGACAGGAGGGCTGGAGAAGGTGAGTAAAGTTTTGTTTTTTTTTCTCACAGACACATGTCTTCTCTCCGGTGCGTGTCACACAGAACACATCCGTGTGGTCCGTTTGCATTACGTGTGACACGTTTGCGTTCCGTGTGACACCCTGATGCCGGAGAGAAAACGGACATGTCGGCGTGAGAAACACACGGACACACGTAAGTACGGAACGGACAAACGGACACACGTTCTGTGCGCAAATACTTACGTGTGTCCAAAACCATAGAAATACCTAGGTCTACGTGTGTACATGTCTCCGGTACGTGAGAAAACTGCCAAACACGTACCGGAGGCACGTACGTGTAAAGAGGCCTAAGGCCCCCTTCACACATCCGTGAAAATCACGCACGTGTTTCACGGACGTGTCAAAGGTGCATTTTCCCCTCCATATGCCGTGTTTATGGCACTACGTGTGTTCTCCGTGAGTTATACGTAATAACACACGGAGAACGGAAAGCCCAACCTTACCTGATTCTTCCGGAGCTGTCTGTGGTGCTGAATGACAGTGTCCGACACAGGCCATGCCCCGCTGACGCTGCTTCCGGCCCCCAGTGAAGAAGATGCGTTGTTCAAATTCACTGGGGGTTGGATGCAGGTGACAGCCGCGGCAGAGACTGCAGGACTCGTGGAGGTGAGTTTGTGTTTTTTTTATTTTTAACATGACACGTGTGTTTCTCCAACGCGTGTCACGTGGGCCCACATCCACACTACATCCGTGTGGTGCGGGTGCAGGCCATGTGACACCCGTGCAGCCGGAGAAACACGGACATGCATCCGTGTGGAGCACACGGGCTCACGTGTGCTCCACACAGAGGCACGGCCAATGGCTGCACACGTGCGTGCACATAAACCCATTGATTTTAATGGGTTTACGTGTGCCCGTGTCTCCGGTACATGCAGGCACGGACCTAGCACGTACTGGAGACACATGCGTGTGAAGGGGACCTAAGAGATATTCACTTTGTGCTAGGAAGGAGGCAAAGTATAAACAGTGGGTAGGGTCAGGGTGTAATGGAACATTATAGAGATCGGGCAGCGTGGAGGGATATTGTGGCAGTTAATACCAATCATGGCAGACAGTATGATGGTTATATAGATGGTTTTAATTAATCAGGGTAGACACTGTGACAGCTATACCTAATCAAGGATGACACTATATTAGTTACAGCTAATCAAGGTAAACAGTATGGTGTTTATAGTTAACTAGAAGGTGGCCCGATTCTACGCATCGGGTATTCTAGAATTTAAGTATTGTGTAGTTCATGTATGATTTTTGTTATATATATATATATATATAATATATATATATATAGATGTTGTTGTGTGTAGTTACCAAGTGTTTGTGTAGGGCGCTGTACATGTTCTGGGTGTTGTCTGGGTGTGGCGGGGGGTGAGAGCGGTGTTGTATGTGTGTTGCGTGTGTTGCGTTGTTTGGGGAGTGCTGTGTGTCTCTAGCATTGTGTGTGTGTGTGTTGCGCAGTTTGTGTGGGTGTGGTGTGTTTTGGGGGGAGGTATGTTTTGTGCAATGTGTGTGTTGTGCGGTATGTGCGTATATTTATGTATGCCGCGGTGTTTGTGTGTTGGGTGTTGTGTGTGTGCAGCGTTGTCTGTGTGTGTGGGTGTCTGTGTATGGCGGTGTTTGTGGTTCCCAGTGTGTGTGTGGTGTGTTGTGTGTGTGTGTTGGGGGGAGGTGTGCACCTCCCATCGTGCTCCATCCCCCATGCTGCGCACCCCCCATCGTGCCCCATCCCCCATGCTGCGCACCCCCCATCGTGCTCCATCCCCCATGCTGCGCACCCCCCATCGTGCTCCATCCCCCATGCTGCCCACCCCCCATCGTGCTCCAGCCCCTATGCTGCGCATTCCCCATCGTGATCCATCCCCGATGCTGTGCATCCCCCATCGTGCTCTGTGAAGCCCCGCAAGTGCAGTGTCGGTGCATTACCTTCAGGGACTCCACTCGGCTGGATCTTGTCACAGGTAGGAGATCTTCTTTTAGGATTGTCGTGACGCCACTCTCAGAATCGCGGTCAGTGGGGACCGCCACTGCAGGTTAAGGGATGCCTGGGGCTGATGGTGGGTGCAGCCAGTTGTAATAGCCTCCTGAGAGTGAGGCAAGCCCCAGGGCCCTGTGTAGGTGTGTAGAACCACAAGGCGCAGAATAACTCCACACAAGCAGAATGTCTTTCAGGGGTTTTACTCACAGAAGGTGGCAGAGTGAGTAACCCGGGCGTAGCTGGGATGAACCAGGCTGGAACCAGGTGTCCTTCAGGCTGACTGATGAGGGTGGCTACCGACTCGCCTTCCTTAGCCCTTCTGTGGTTTGTGGTAACCCCGACTTTTAGTCCCTATGGGGGTCACCCAGGGAAGTAACTGCTCCCCTCGTTTGTTTGCCGTTTGCTTGTCGCCTGGACCAGATCACTCCAGCTGCTTGCCTCCTGTGAACTATGGGCCCTAACTGTGGCTACGTGGCTGCGGCTTTTGTAGTGTTGTGGCGTGGGCTTTAAGGGCCCCACACCGGCAGGTTTAGCAAGGAAAGGTGGATCTATCCCCGCTCTGGGATCTGCCGCCCGTTTGGGCCTGGTACTCCCTGACTGTCTCCGTACTTTCCACTACGCGGCTCTCTCTCCAGCTGTGTGTGGTGTTCGGGCAGCACTACCAGGTGACCGTTCTCCCCCGTCGGTAGTCACTGCGCGGACGCTGTTAGACTGCAACAGCTCCAGGAGTCTGCTCCTGACGTCTGCTCTCCCTGGACTGCTGCACTAAACCGGCTCACTCGTGGGACCTGCACTGCTGCTCCTGTCTGAGCTCCACTTCCATGCTCCTCACTCCTCCACACTCTGCTTCAGACTGTTTACTCCTCCTTCTCTTTTCCCCTTGTGCCTGCCTACGTCACCTAGCAACCAGGCTCTCTACCACACCCCTTGAGTGGAGATGGAGGCTTCGCCCCCTCCACTCCTCAAGTGGAGGTGAAGGCTTTTACCCCCTCCTGGGATCCCCAGGGGTCCTCCCAAAGGTACATGTGTGAGACCTGATCACTATGCGCCTGTGTAGTCACACCTCGGTCAGCCTTCTGGATTACCTGTTTTGTACTGTCCCCAGCATGGGTGCAGTACTCAGTGGTGCCTGACCCGGTCAGGGGCGCCACATTCCCCCTTAGTTATCACCAGCACGTCCTCGGGCTGCAAGACAACATTTTAAAATGCATAAAACAGTAAAACATGGTAAAACATTTTAAAACCACCAGGTACCATACATCACCACCCTCCACCCACAAGTCCGTTAACCCACCCAAAACCCTTTTACGTTGGCCGCGCCTTCAGCCACTTCTGGCAGGATGTAGAGGCGGCTTTCATGGTCTGGTGGTTTCAGGGTATACCTGGCCTGGTGGATCCGCGCCTTCAGCCTCTTCTGGCAGGATGTAGAGGCGGCCTCCACGGTTGGTGCTGACCAGGTACCCTCTTTGTGGTGGAGAGCCAGGCCCCATAAACAGGCATGCTCTCTGGTTGCAGGCGAGCCAAGGCCCCATAAACGGACGTGCTCCCTGGTTGCAGGCGAGCCAAGGCCCCATAAACGGACGTGCTCCCTGGTTGCAGGCGAGCCAAGCCCCTAAACAGGCTGGCTCTGGTGGTGGTACCTCTGGGGTAACTATGTACACTGCGAGAGTTTGTGGCTATAGCCAGTTCATAGCCTTAAGGTTTATGGGTTTCTCACATTAGTTCATGTGGGCACATGCTTAAACTTGTAAACGTTGCAAACTGGTCAAAACTGTAACTTGCTGTACTTCTTTCTTTACTTTACATAGATTCCTCCTTACCAGGGCTTGGGCCTGTAGGGCTGCGGCACCTGTTGCTTTCTCCATCTCTGTCTTTTCCTTCTTCTTCTGTATCTGTTTCTTTTTCTGTATCTGTTTCTTTTTCTGTATCTGTTTCTTTTTCTGTTGAGACAGCAGGTTCACTGTAGGGATTTCTGGGACATGGTGTAACATCCAATGCATACCATCCTCTTTCTCCTTGGTGCATGGTGAATTCCACTGAATCTCCCATCTGTAAGTTTCTTCCTGGATGTCCTCTAGGCAAATGGGCTCTAACGTCTCTTCTATTAACAAAGATGCCTTCCTTCATACCAGGAGCTACTATGAAGCCATATCCACTCTTCAAACTGAAATCCTCTACAACTCCACGACAAAGTGGGCCTCTGACCTGGGATTTGGCCCTTCTCAGGAACCGTTTCTCTTCCAAGTCTCTGGCCATGACTTCGTTTTTCTGCTCTGGAGACTGCTGTGCAGGGGAAAGCTTGGTTCTGCTACGGCGCCGTGTCCTACGGGCTGGGTTCTGCTGGGTTGCGGCTTCACTGTTTGCAGGCTCCCAGGCGAGGTACCTAGACAGATCTTCTTCAGCAGAGGGTGTCGGGCTTTCTTCATCCCAGCGGGAATACGGCAGCATCTCTGGCGCGGTGCATGGATCCACTGCTGATGGCTCCGGGGTCAGCTCCTCAGCTTCCTGGCCTCCTCTCCCCCTTAGTTCTTCGGAGCACTCCTGTTGTGGCAGCACCGGGGATGGGTGGTCATCAGCAGGCCCGGGCGGGGGACTCTTTGGCGTGGTTGCTGCAGAAGTCGCCTTGGGGGTGTGCGGAGGGAGCAGATACCGATCCACCATCTCCTGTGGGAACTGGGCCCCTAGGTCAGCCTTCAGCTTCCAGTATTCGGGGTCCTCTCCTATCAGGGACTTCCTAGCAGGGACTTCCTTAGACTGGGGAGCGGTGTCTGCTCTGGCCTTGCAGGCCGGGGTAAACAGAGGTACATTCTTGTCTTGGCGGGCCGCGCCTGACATGGCGGCGGCCTGGTCTTGGCGGGCCGCGCCTGACATGGCGGCGGCCTGGTCTTGGCGGGCCGCGCCCGACATGGCGGCGGCCTGGTCTTGGCGGGCCGCGCCCGACATGGCGGCGGCCTGGTCTTGGCGGGCCGCGCCCGGCATGGCGGCGGCCTGGATCAGTGTCGCTGTCGCAGCTGGAGTCTTAGCGGGCATCGCTACTGTGGCCGGTTCTTGGCGGGCCGGGCAGGGCATCGCTGCGGCGGCCTGAATTGGCGTCGCAGCTGCGATGGGATCTGTGCAGGCTGGGCTGGGCGTCGCTGCAGCGATCGGAGCTTGGCGGGCCGGGCCTAGCAAGGCGGCGGCCTGGGTCAGCGTCACACCTGCGGCATGGATGAGGGTCGCGGTGGCAGCCGGATCTTTGCGGGCCGGGCAAGGCATCGCTGCGGCGGCCTGGTCCTGCGTCGCCGCGCCGGGCGCCTCTTCAGGGACCGCGGGCGTGGCAGCAGGGGTCGGGGCACTCGCGCTGGCAGGGGCAACACTGGACTCACCCATCGGTGGCACCATCGGGGTCTGAGTCGTCGCCGCTCGGTCTGGCACTCGTCGCGTGGCTCTCCCCTCGTAGGCCTGAACCGCTGCAGCCATCTCCAGAAGCTCCATGCGTTCCTCTCTGATCTGCTCTACGACCCGGGTCTCCAGTCGGTCGCAGAACTGGGCAAGTTCCTGATACCACCAGGCAGCAGAGCCTGGTTCTGGGTTTCTGCGTTCAGACGCCATTTCCTCTGCGCCTTCTTCCGCACGATTTCCCAGCAGTGGACTCGTCGCTGCCTCCAGTAGCAGGCTCTTCAGTTTCTGCTCTGCTTCTTCCAGCAGCAGGCTTCTGGCTCCCTTTCTGTCCCGACGTCTCTGAACGCCTCCGCTCTCATCACTTGCGAGGTCAGGACTCTGCAGGGGATCTCTGGGTAGCCACACCTCTTCGTGGGCGGTAACTTCTCCCAGCGCGGGCTGCTGTTGTTTTTCAGCGCGCTTTTCATGGTGGCAATATGGCGGCGCTTCCAATTTTCCAAGCGGACCGCCCAGGCACATGGTCACCTGTCTGGACAGGTCTAGTCCTTATCCTGTTCGTGACGCCAGTTGTGAAGCCCCGCAAGTGCAGTGTCGGTGCATTACCTTCAGGGACTCCACTCGGCTGGATCTTGTCACAGGTAGGTGATCTTCTTTTAGGATTGTCGTGACGCCACTCTCAGAATCGCGGTCAGTGGGGACCGCCACTGCAGGTTAAGGGATGCCTGGGGCTGATGGTGGGTGCAGCCAGTTGTAATAGCCTCCTGAGAGTGAGGCAAGCCCCAGGGCCCTGTGTAGGTGTGTAGAACCACAAGGCGCAGAATAACTCCACACAAGCAGAATGTCTTTCAGGGGTTTTACTCACAGAAGGTGGCAGAGTGAGTAACCCGGGCGTAGCTGGGATGAACCAGGCTGGAACCAGGTGTCCTTCAGGCTGACTGATGAGGGTGGCTACCGACTCGCCTTCCTTAGCCCTTCTGTGGTTTGTGGTAACCCCGACTTTTAGTCCCTATGGGGGTCACCCAGGGAAGTAACTGCTCCCCTCGTTTGTTTGCCGTTTGCTTGTCGCCTGGACCAGATCACTCCAGCTGCTTGCCTCCTGTGAACTATGGGCCCTAACTGTGGCTACGTGGCTGCGGCTTTTGTAGTGTTGTGGCGTGGGCTTTAAGGGCTCCACACCGGCAGGTTTAGCAAGGAAAGGTGGATCTATCCCCGCTCTGGGATCTGCCGCCCGTTTGGGCCTGGTACTCCCTGACAGTCTCCGTACTTTCCACTACGCGGCTCTCTCTCCAGCTGTGTGTGGTGTTCGGGCAGCACTACCAGGTGACCGTTCTCCCCCGTCGGTAGTCACTGCGCGGACGCTGTTAGACTGCAACAGCTCCAGGAGTCTGCTCCTGACGTCTGCTCTCCCTGGACTGCTGCACTAAACCGGCTCACTCGTGGGACCTGCACTGCTGCTCCTGTCTGAGCTCCACTTCCATGCTCCTCACTCCTCCACACTCTGCTTCAGACTGTTTACTCCTCCTTCTCTTTTCCCCTTGTGCCTGCCTACGTCACCTAGCAACCAGGCTCTCTACAACACCCCTTGAGTGGAGATGGAGGCTTCGCCCCCTCCACTCCTCAAGTGGAGGTGAAGGCTTTTACCCCCTCCTGGGATCCCCAGGGGTCCTCCCAAAGGTACATGTGTGAGACCTGATCACTATGCGCCTGTGTAGTCACACCTCGGTCAGCCTTCTGGATTACCTGTTTTGTACTGTCCCCAGCATGGGTGCAGTACTCAGTGGTGCCTGACCCGGTCAGGGGCGCCACACTCCATCCCCCATGCTGCGCACTCCCCATCGTGCTCCATCCTCTATGCTGCGCACTCACCATCGTGCTCCATCCCCCATGCTGCGCAATAGGAGGAGTAGTCCTGGGGGGAGAGGAGTATAATGCCGGCTCCCTGCACAGGTGTACCGGGAGCCGGTGCACGCTGGTAACTATGATACACATCGGGTAACTAAGGGACCTTAGTTACCCGATGTGTATAATGGTTACCAGCGTTCACCGGCTCCGTCAAGAACCAAGCATCGCAAGGTTATGTCTGGCGCTGCTGGGATCGTGACGGAGCCGGTGTACACTGGTAACTATGATACACATCGGTTAATTAAGGGACCTTAGTTACCCGATGTGTATAATGGTTACCAGCGTTCACCGGCTCCGTCACGATCCCAGCAGTGCAAGGTTATGTCTGGCGATACGTGCGGAGGGCTGGGGCGAGTGGCCAATCCATGCGGAGGGCGGGGCCAGGCCGAAGCGAGCGACCAATCCGTGGGGGGGCGGAGCCAAGGCGAGGCGAGCGGCCAATCTATGCAGGGGGGCGAGGCCATGGCGAGCCGAGTGGCCAATCAGCTTTGTGTCACCGTAAGGACACAATTTTGGAGCAAGACAGACAGACAGACAGACAGAATAAGGCAATTATATATATAGATAAGGGTACACCGTGTTGCAGCTATTGCTAATAAGGGTAGACTGTGTGGTGGATAGCAAATGAAGGCAGAAAGTTTGACAGTTATACAGTAGCTAATAAATGTGGACAGTGTAGATTATTGTTAAAATACGGGGAACTGTGTGGCACTTATAGTTCATAAGAGCAGATAATATTTTATATGAAAGATCATTGTGGAGGCCAAGTACCATATTAGGGACAGTGTACGTGTTCATATTAAGAGCAGGGAACAAAGTGAGGGGCAATTACTTATTTAGCGGCACAGTGTAGGAGTAGGACAGATACTTATTATTCGGGAGCATTATAATGAAGGTACTATTTTTAAGGCCACTATTTGGGATGTACTGCAGAAGACCAAAGAAGATGAAAGTCTGCATACGACACATGGATGCAAAAAGTCATCATGGTGTCTGGATAAGATTGAGAAAAAAATAAAGAAAATAACTCCAATCAAATAAGATGTCACCTATAAGGAACCTGTATATAAATGTTTATTTATGATACTGACTGCACCTTATCAGTACTGTGGTTTCTGTATGGTCTACATGCTGGTAATGACTGTTAATACCTTACATTATCTCCTTATCATTGTTAAGGACATGTGTATGGGGCTGACTTGACATTGCAATTGATCACTGCACTTATCTTGGGGATAGGTTCATGTACTGATAGTGGGTCTTGTACTGTTTTTGTTTATACTAATGGTGAACTTGGTGATGTATTCTTGTACCTGTACTACTGGTGGTTCTGTTCCTGAATTCCTTTAATCATGGTGCTTGTGGTGTTGTATTTTTGCATTGATGGAGGTTCTAGTGCTGTATTCCTTCACTGTTACTGGTTCTGATCCTGTACACATGTAGCAGTAAATAACAATTCAGATAACATGACAAATGGCTACGTTAATAATCTAAAATGCCATCTGAAAAGTTAAAGAAATTGTTTGGTCACTTTGTGTGACTGCAAACTTCTGCACTCTGCCATCATGCAGTGCAAATGACGTTAGAATTCACAGGTATTGCCGTGAGAGCAGATGGTCACATGACTGTAAGTATGGGATTTGTATACATGCAATCACGTGCCTACTAGACATGCTCAGTGACTTTCAATTCACTTGTATTGAGAGAAGCCAGGCACATCTAGTCTGAATGTGACTGTAAGTATGCAAATCACAAATAAGCAGTCACATAACAACTACTCAAACTTAAGCTGTGTATAGAAGGAGGTGCTCAAGAATTTTTTTCGCTTCTGGTCTGCATATGGCCATCAAGTAGTTGTGATATGAATGGCAGCCTGTCAACAGTTTTTCTATCTTGTGAAAAAAGTATTGAATTTGAATAATAAGAAACTGCGACCAGCACCACTAATCTAAGTCCTCTACCCCTAGTACGCTACTCACCCTTTGTCGTCTTTCTCTGTTATCCACATCGCTCCTGTCGGTTTTCTGCAGTTTGCGAACAGCTGGCTGTTCCAGTGTATCTTGGAGCATGCCAGAGATCACACTTCAATACAAGTTTATGAGAAACTTGTTCTGGCTCTCATAGACCTGCATTGAGAGCTTGTGACATAACTTCGAGGGAACCTGTTAGTTGCAATATGACCCCAGGACCACAAGCAGTTTTGGTGCATATTGCTAATCCCTGCCTAACCGTTCCTGTATCTAGTAGCATAGATAAAGAGATCTTTAGAAAAGGTATTTCTTCAAATCCTTTATCATATGCTAATGAGCGCAGGGACTAGTCGTAAGGGCATTATTTCCCCTGACCAGTGTTTTTTTTGCGGTGGCACATGCTGGTACGGCGTACCGGAAAATCTGAAGAGTGCTGATGGCCAGCACCTCTGGCTCTGTCCACATGGCTAATTTGTAAACTATACAAATTAGTCATGTGTGGAGCGGAGGAACAAGCAGAGCAGCTACTGGAGCTGCAGGACCTGCCTGACCTCAGGAGGGGTGGTGCCTCCCCGGACCTACGGAGGCTGTGATTGGCTGACGAACGCCACTCAGCCAATCACAGCCACTGTAATGTTTCAGCTATTGAAAATGGCTAAAACATTGAAATCCAGCCATGATCAGTGCAGCTATAGCACCGATCATTGGCTGGAGCTGGGTGACCTCTGCTTCACCCGCCCCCACCTCTGATTGGAGAGACCGGCCTTGAGACCGATCTCTCCAATCACTGTGGATCTGGGGCCGGTGACCGCTCCCCTCAGCTTCACTCTGGCATCTGTGGGAGCTGAGGAGAGCGATCCCTGCAAGTGCCGCATCAGTAATTTATAGCCGCCGCCCCCCCTCTCCATCTGCTGTTTCCCCTTCATCTGCCGTTGCTCTCCCCATCAGTTGCTGCCCCCTCCATCTGCCACTGTGTCCTCCATCAGCCGCTGCCCCCTCCATCTGCCACCGCTTTCCCCATCAGCTACTGCCCCCTGCATCTGCCTCCCCTCCTCCATCAGCCGCTGCCCCCTCCATTTTGCCACCGCTCTCCCTATCAGCCGCTACCCCCTCCATCTGCCACCACTCTCCCCCATCAGCCACTGCCCCCTACATCTGCCTCCCCCCCTCCATCACTATGGGGAGATAAGGTATGCACACCAGTGACTATGTAAGGGGAATACATGGAATAGCAGAAACTGCTGTGTGAATACTGACTTGAAAAATCCAATAGCTATGTGTAAAAGTGAAAATGTGAAAAATGGAATCTGCATTACTGCCATGAACATATGAATCAAGAGAAATTTAGCTACTGAATTGATCAATGCAACAGAGCCCCAACACTACGCCAAAGTATTTCTCTACGTTGGGGTCCCTAGCTTGTGTGTGTCCTCTCATGCAGTTAAAAAACTTACCGTGTATGGGAAGCTGAGACCCAGGTTATTTATGTGTATTGTATGGATTGGCAATAGGTGTGGTGGGGAGGGTTCACAAACGAAAAACTACTAACAATAACGAATAACGTTTGGAACACCATTCTATGTCTGAACTGGGTGCAAAAAACCTAAAAAAACATCACTATGGGGAGATAAGGTATGCACACCAGTGACTATGTAAGGGGAATACATGGAATAGCAGAAACTGCTGTGTGAATACTGACTTGAAAAATCCAATAGCTATGTGTAAAAGTGAAAATGTGAAAAATGGAATCTGCATTACTGCCATGAACATATGAATCAAGAGAAATTTAGCTACTGAATTGATCAATGCAATAGAGCCCCAACACTACGCCAAAGTATTTCTCTACGTTGGGGTCCCTAGCTTGTGTGTGTCCTCTCATGCAGTTAAAAAACTTACCGTGTATGGGAAGCTGAGACCCAGGCTATTTATGCGTATTGTATGGATTGGCAATAGGTGTGTGGGGAGGGTTCACAAACGAAAAACTACTAACAATAACGAATAACGTTTGGAACACCATTCTAAGTCTGAACTGGGTGCAAAAAACCTAAAAAAACATCACTATGGGGAGATAAGGTATGCACACCAGTGACTATGTAAGGGGAATACATGGAATAGCAGAAACTGCTGTGTGAATACTGACTTGAAAAATCCAATAGCTATGTGTAAAAGTGAAAATGTGAAAAATGGAAACTGCATTACTGCCATGAACATATGAATCAAGAGAAATTTAGCTACTGAATTGATCAATGCAATAGAGCCCCAACACTACGCCAAAGTATTTCTCTACGTTGGGGTCCCTAGCTTGTGTGTGTCCTCTCATGCAGTTAAAAAACTTACCGTGTATGGGAAGCTGAGACCCAGGCTATTTATGCGTATTGTATGGATTGGCAATAGGTGTGTGGGGAGGGTTCACAAACGAAAAACTACTAACAATAACGAATAACGTTTGGAACACCATTCTAAGTCTGAACTGGGTGCAAAAAACCTAAAAAAAACATCACTATGGGGAGATAAGGTATGCACACCAGTGACTATGTAAGGGGAATACATGGAATAGCAGAAACTGCTGTGTGAATACTGACTTGAAAAATCCAATAGCTATGTGTAAAAGTGAAAATGTGAAAAATGGAAACTGCATTACTGCCATGAACATATGAATCAAGAGAAATTTAGCTACTGAATTGATCAATGCAATAGAGCCCCAACACTACGCCAAAGTATTTCTCTACGTTGGGGTCCCTAGCTTGTGTGTGTCCTCTCATGCAGTTAAAAAACTCCCCCCCTCCATCAGCTGCTGCCCCCTCCAACTGCCATCGCTCTCCCCATCAGCCACTGCTTCCCTCCTTGATTGAAATTAGCGTACAGACTACAAAACAGAATAATAAGAAACAGGGCCGCACCGTCCATTGGACAAGTTGGGCAGTTTGCTCAGGCGGCACTATATTTAGGGGGGCGGCAATGCGGCCGGGGGGGGCGGAGCTGTATGGGGACTGCCGTTTTCCGATGCCCAGTGCCTCAACAGATAAACCATGCACAGGATCTCCCAGCCGCCCGACAGCACCCCCTCCCTGCTCCTCAATCTAGGCAAACGGCTGACAGATCGCCCTCCCTCCCGCTCCTCAATCTCGGCCATCGGCGCCTGACAGCACCCTCCCCCACTCCTCGCCTCACAGATGCGTACCGGCAAATATTTTTTTATGAAAAAAGTGCTGCCCCTGACTAGTCCGCCCCCTTAGCATGGTAGCACACCCACAGGGGCGTCCTAAGATGTTATTCAAAGCAGCATCACCAGCGGACTTCCGATTATGCGTGGCATAAAGCTGTGTGTATGTGTTTCGGTTTCAGAGAGGTCTAGTGCGCATAACCGAACGTGCTGGGAATTCAGATTCAGCAGTCACAGCGAACACAGGTACACCCGGCCCCGCTGGTGATGCTGCATTGAATAGCATGTTAGCATGTCCCTAAGGGTGGATAATTCGGGGTAAATAACGCCTTTGCGACTAGTCACTGGCCCCATTACCATATCACATGGGATCTTTAGAAATCCTTTTTCTAAAGATCTTTTTATCTATGCTACTAGATACAGGGATGGTTAGGCAGTGATTCGAAATATGCACCCAGAACTGCTAGTGGTTCTGAGTGCATATTGAACCTGACAAGTTACCTTTAATGACTTTAGGATAGTCAGAGGTTGTGGTCATAAGATGGCAAAGTGCGACCAGAGCAACACCAAAAAAAGGTGGAGACATCAGAAGGTGAGTATATTACTAGGAGAAGGGAAGTTAGGTTTAAAGTGCCACGCCAGCACTGAACTCCCACCAGAAAAAGCTGGAAGATGGAAATCCTTCAGTCCTTTTCTGATCATATCATCCAATACAGTCTTAAATCAAGGGGCTCAATTTGACTTAAGCGTAGAAAATGTAAGAAATGGTGAGGAGTCCAATATTAATCTCAGCAGAGAAATTATGATGGACAATATAGCACAAAGTTTTTGATATTTTGATACAAAACGTATTTCAATTGTCTATAACCCAAATAATATCTATATTTACATGCACACATTGTCTTCAACCATTAAGAAATCCAAAACTGTAAGATACATTTTAATTACTTGTCTCCTTAGATTCTCAATGGTTATCGCAACTCAAGGCTCCGTCACACGCAGAGATATCGCTTGCGAGCGTACCCGCCCTCATCGTTTGTACGTCACGGGCAAATCGCTGCCCGTAGCGCCCAATATCGTTCGGAGCCCTCACACGGACTTACATGCCTAGTGACGTCACTGTTGCCGGCGAACCGCCTCCTTTCTAAGGGGGCGGTTCGTGCGGCGTCACAGCGGCGTCACTAAGCAACCGCCCAATAAAAGCAGAGGGGCGGAAATGAGCGGCTGTAACATCCCGCTCACCTCCTTCCTTCCTCATTGCCGGTGGCCGCAGGTAAGCTGCAGCTCGGCGTTCCCGAGGTGTCACACGAAGCGATGCGTGCTGCCTCGGGAACGACGAACAACCTGCGATCTCAACAATCAACGATTTTTTTAAAATGAACGACATGTCAACGATCAATGATAAGGTGAGTACTTTTGGTCGCTAACGGTCGCTCGTTGGTGTCACACGCAACGACGTCGCTAACGATGCTGGATGAGCGTCACGAAATCCGTGACCCCGGCGATATATCGTTAGATATGTCGTTGCGTTTGACGGGGCCTTCAGCCCTGAAATCTACAGCTATAATACTTCTATACTCCTATTTTGTTTTTTCATCTCAGTCTCCAAAACCATATTCTGAATCTGTGCTCTGCGATGTGTGTTGGAGATATTAGGTTGTACGGTGGAATGACAGAGGTCGCCTTTTTGCGAAGTTTAAAGAGCGCCTTGATTAGGACACTGTAGGGATGTTCCAATCTATATTGGAAAATAATTTTTACAGTTGCTGTAACACTATAGAAAGAAGCTTTGACTGCTGAACACCCAATTACAATGAATGTAACTACACCATAAACAAGATAATTAGGTGTCAAGACATGCAATCCAGAACAAAAACCTGTCACGTATTGTCTTACTTTTACAAGATGGCTTTGTAGTGACTACTTAGAACTATGAGAAATATTCTGCTTAACCATAAGTGCGACGGAAAAAGTTTTATTGATTAAATTGCCTTTTTCGAAAGATCATTTGCAAGTTTTGTTTATTAAATAAAAGCATTTGGTGCTTATCTAAAGCAATTAAAACATTTTTCTATTGCTTTATAGTTAGTGATGACAGGAATGTTCATCTAAATATCACTCTCAGTAAAATAATCAAGGCCCCTGAATTACTTCACGTTTTATCAATATTCCATCTTGAACCCTATTTGGTGTAGTTATTGTACATTATAGGGGAAATCCTGAATTTGTATTATTTTTGCGTTGAGATGAGCGAACCCGAGGTTTGGTTTTCGGTATTGGTACCAAACATAGACGTTACAAAAAGAACAGAGTTTGGGTGCTTTATGTATGCAAGCCACTTGCGTGAGTACCGCTGTACTCGGGAACGCTCGGTGGTCAACCCAGTGTGAGCCAATTGCAGTGTTTGAACGGCTCACACTGGGGGTAGCAACAGCGTGACCGATTGTAGTGTGCACCAACAAAAAAATTGAAATGTGCCGCCCACCCGCCCCAAGAAGTGATCTGTTTATGGCTGGCTGCATGTTGACGGAGATCCGAACTGCCAAATTAGTGACTTCCATTGAGGTTCAGGTCAAGTCTAGATCACGAACCAAACTTCTTGGGGTCCGCTCATCTCTAGTTCTAAGAAATAACAGCTATGGAATTTCTACCCACCTGCCCGTTTGCCTGGCACTGATCTATATCAGCTCATGGATTCCACATGCCAGCAGGTCTGTGGCTTTTGTTGACTTCACGTTGACTGAGCTACATCTTCTCTCCCGCTCTGCTCTGTTGATACAGTGTGTCTAGCAATGTTATCCAGGTTGACAGCTGGAACCCTGCTACCTAACTGCTGGCAGTCGGCAGACCGGAAGAGGAACAGCTGTTCTATTTAATGTATTGTGTCTGGGAATGACAGCCGGTACTCTGCTACCTAACTTTGGGCAATCAGCAACCAGCTGATGACACCCCATTGACAGAGCACACCAGACGATAAAGAGCTGCTCTGTTAATAAATGTGTCTGGGAATGACAGCTGGCACTCTACTACCTAACTGTGGGCAGTTAGTGTTTCATGCTCAGCCTGTACCTGTCACATTAGAAAGGTAGGAAGTGCCCTCAGTCCTTTTCTTAGATTATAGGGCCATGCCTTGTGATTAAGCACTCCTGCTCTTCAGCCTTGGGCAATATTAATTGTTCATTAGCAGGTTCCTATTAGCCCATACTGTATATTGTAGGTTTTTTAAACCAAAGAGAAGCATTAGAGTTTGATAGGGACCCAACAATAAGAGGTCGCCTTGGCGTTGGCTGTTGGGCTCACATAAAACTGGCCATTTTTGTGTGCTGAGTACCTCAATTTTCATGGCTTGTCATAGCAGTAATGCATGTCTATACTCCTATATTCATTGTTACACATATCTTAGCACTACACAGTGCAACTGTTTCTTTTTTGTTACTATGTTTCATGCTCAGTATGCAACTGTTCATATTAGAAAGTTAGAAAGTGCCATCAGTCTTTTTCTTAAATTATATGGGCAACCCTCTGTCAGTCAGTGTGACATCTGCGGTGACACCCCATTGACAGAGCACACTGGAAGAGCTGCTCTGTTTAAGAGATGTGAACTAATGACGGGAAATCGGTGGATGAGCCAACAGAGATTGTCCCCAGGTAGAACAGGAAGGTAGTTAGCAACTACCTGCCTGTTAGTTCTTAGCCTCATACACTAAAGTATTAAAATATTGGATAACCAATATATGATGACCCTACAGCTCCCCATACAGTATAATGCCCCACAGCTTTCCACACAGTATGATGCTCCCACAGGTCCCAACACAGTATGATGCTTCAACAGCTCCCCACACAGTATGATGCCCCCACAGCTTTCCACACAGTATGATGCTCCAACAGATCCCCACACAGTATGATGTCCCCACAGCTTTCCACACAGTATGATGCCCCCACAGGTCCCCATACAGTATGATGCTCCAACAGCTCCCCACACAGTATGATGACCCCACAGCTCCCCATACAGTATGATGACCCCACAGCTCCCCATACGGTATGATGCCCCCACAGCTTTACACACAGTTTGATGTCCCCATATCTCTCACCACACAGGGTGATGCTCCCACAACTGATCACACACAGTAAAATGTGCCCAAAGTACATTCCCCATTACAGTGTGATGCCCCTGGATTACATTCCTGCACACATAGTATGATGCGCTCACAATACATTTCTCCATATAATGCCCACAGCTCACATTATGATTTCCATACAGCCACCCACACAGTATCATGCCCCCACAGCCTCTCATATAGTATAATACCCCCAAAGCCGCATCCCTACAAACACAGTGTGATGTCACAATGTGAACCACATAATATGATGCACTTAGAGTGCCTCCAAATAAAGTATAATGATTCTATAGTGCCCCCACAAAATATGGTGCCCACGCAACCTTTTACACAGTATGATGCCTCAACAGTCATCCTAAACAGTATGATGTCCTCACAGCACTCCCACACAATATGATGCCACTACGGCCATCAGCTTTGCATTTTCCCCCTATGCTCTCTACACAGGATGATACCCCCCATAGTGTAATGCTGCAACACTATCCGTACTATGTGCTACCCTCACATGCAGTGCGATGCCCCCACAGCTCCAAACACAATATGATGCCCAGACCCATAAAATGATGCCCTCACAGCCAACCACCCCACACTGTATGCTTTCCTATTTCTTTCATGGACCCATAGACATTCATTGGACATTCACTTTATTCACGGACCACTTGATAAAAGGAAAAATATCTAACAACCACATAAACTAACATATGTACGAGCGCTAGCCATAAACAACATGGCTAGCACTTGTGTGAGAAAAAGTGACTTCTGAATGAGGCCTAAAACATGGAGACATGTCTGGGTTTTTTTCGAGTCACAGATCAAACTTCTGCAATGCAAGTCCATGGGTCCATAAAAATATTAGACAGTGCTTGGACAAAGAAACATTGGATTAAGACTTTAAATCCCGTGAAAAAGGAGAACAAACGAGCGACTATTATATATATGTCATTATTTTTATATATTTAGAAGA
Source organism: Anomaloglossus baeobatrachus (assembly GCF_048569485.1). Lineage (NCBI taxonomy): Eukaryota > Metazoa > Chordata > Amphibia > Anura > Aromobatidae > Anomaloglossus > Anomaloglossus baeobatrachus. The sequence goes on from NC_134356.1 coordinate 70,512,341, forward strand.
AAATCCTATTTCTACGACTTTATTAGGCAGTAATGGCCTTTTAATTAACTCAGTAAAGTGCAGCTTTTATTGCCGAGAACTGATATAAAATCCTCGCCTTTTATCTTCTCAAAGCAGAAAAAAAAAATACGACTAAACTTATTTCATACTAATGACTTCAACATGATGTTTTTTCCATTCATTTACAGTTCTTACACCCAAGCGCTTGAAATCTTGAAACATCTCCCGGCAGTCAAGGTGCTTTTAAAGACAGGTCAGTAGCTCTATTGGGAAATGGTCCATGACACATCCCCGATGTACAAGGGATGTCATGCAGATGACATGACATTTCCATGGGGCAAAAAACCATTTCCCTGCCTAATTAACCACAAGACAAATCGTCAGAAGACTGGCAATATTTCACCGAGGAGCTCCAAAGAATGTTTTTGAACCGTAAATAAAATTAATCTCCGTGACTAGGTGCAGTCTGTAGCCACCTCTACAGATCAGCCCATATTATCTACAGAAATGAGAAGATAATTTGCACTTATTGTACATTTTAGCTGAATTGCTCCCCAAAGTGTTTTGCTCCTGTAGTAATGAGCTGTGCTTCTACCTCTCTGCTGGAAAGTGCCGGTGTGGGAGGTAAATGTGTGAAGTCGAAAGGGTTTCAAGATGAAATGTTCGGATGAATTTACTTTACTTATCAAGGGAAATTGAATATTTTCATAGATGGAGAAAAACAGTGGAATGTAATATACCCATGTCATAAAAGCATATACACTGAATGTCTATTCATAATCTTGTGGGATGTAAGATACTTTTGTACTTTAATGTTTGATTGGCATTCATAATACGTAATGTAAATACAAGCAGGGTTGTGCATCTCATATCTCCGTGAGCAATACTTAGATTATAGGGAGAAAACTGTGTGTAATAGTCCATAAGTGCGTATTATGCAGAAAGGAAAGTTAAGTGTTGATTTAAAATCGCTAATGCTACTGATGCCAAGACCCACAGCAAATGCATAATTCCCAGGAAACATGCTCAAAGGAGTTATGCAGGGTTTTCCTAAAAGTCTGTGCAGCGCCCCACGGGGCAGGTGGTTAACCTACTCATTGCAGGGCTGTTTCAGGTCGGGTCAGGCGTTGTCATAGGTAGCCTTACCCGGTTCCGTTGCCCCGAGACATGTAGTAAATGGTGGCGAAAGCGGGGTGATTGGGGAAAGTTTGTTGTGACGCCACCTGTGGTATGCGGCCAGGGAGTAGCCTCCGCTGCCGGATTCCTCGCCAGGGCACATGTTATGGCAGCTGGGATAGTGTCGCTACCCACAGGTGGAGAGGGCCCCAGGTGGATGATGAGGGTTGTAATAGCCTTCAGCACGTAAGCGCTGGGCAGCGGCGCCGGTAAGGACAAGCCAACACAGTCTCTTTGGGTTCAGGGTGTAGTTTACTCACAACTTCAGCTGCCAGCCCGGTCACACTGGTCACTGCCGTGATAGGCTCAGGTTGATCCCGGATCCGCAAGAGGTCAATACCGGTATGGTAGTCCATGGGCCCTTCCTCACTGCGCTTTGTAGTGGCTTGAAGCGCTGAGAGTTCCTTCCGTAAAAGGTAGAGTACTGTTCCCTATTTCAGTGGCAAGGATCCCCTTGAGTCTGACCGTGATTGAGGCCCGGGAGTCCTATATGCCACTTTGCTCTGGGAACTTGGGTGGTCGAAGATGCATGGAACTTCACCATCCGACAGAATCTTTTGATGCAATGTGTAATTATACCACCCTAGGGTGCTGGACTCTGAACAGCGCTGGCCTCGGGGGAACTGACTCGGTATCCTCCTCAGCGACCGTTAAACTCCTATGTCCCACAGGCGCTACCAGGAAAGACGTCTGCTCACTGTCACTCCTGCTGTAGAACTCGAAAAAGTTCTTGAGTGTGTGTGACTCCTAACTCCCCCTGGTAGCTGCTCCTCCCCCACCACCCAGGTCCTGAGCTAGTGGATTGGAGCTCCTGTTATGAGGCATTCTGTAAATGCCACACTGTTGGAAACCCCTTTTGTACCCGACCCTAGCCCATTCCCCTGTGGGTAAGGGGCAAATTTTGTGTGTATGTGCTTGTGGATGATGAAACCGGTACCGACCTCCTTTTGGATCCATGATCAGCACCACACCCTGAGTGGGGTGCAGTACCCTGTGGCGAACTGAGCCTCAGGGGTTCCACATCTGCAAGTGACTCTATGTGACTGCAGACTTATGAATCTTCACATTGTGCACAGGCTGCATAGGTCTTGTATTGAGACAGGCGGCACATGTCTAGTTGGAATGTGGCCAGAAGTACGCACATTACATTCTTGCAGTCATATGATTGCTCAGCAATGGAGAATCCTCACAGCCTGCACTGTATGAAATGTGAAGACTCACAGGTCTGCGGTCACAAAGAGTGACTTTAATGGATAACCTGGACAGCCCCTGACCATGCAAATGAGAAATTGTACACTAGGTAGGGGAAGCACCAAGCAAACAATGAAAGGAAAGGGAAACCCTTTGTCTAGGGAAAGGGAAGATAGTGACTCCTGACTAAAGCTGGGTTCACACTAAGCGACAGCGACAACGACGTCGCTGTTACGTCACCATTTTCGGTGACGTAACAGCGACCTTGTAAGTCGCTGTTATGATCGCTGCTTAGCTGTCAAACACAACAGAAGCAGCGATCATAACGTCGCTGTGCTACATGTGCAGAGAGCAGGGAGCCGCGCTTAGCGCTGGCTCCTTGCTCTCCTAGGTACAGTACACATCGGGTTAATTAACCCGATGTGTGCTGCAGCTACATGTCACAGTGCAGAGAGCAGGGAGCCGCGCACACTGCTTAGCGCTGGCTCCTTGCTCTCCTTGCTACAGTATACATCGGGTTAATTACCCGATGCGTACTGCAGCCACATGTGCACAGAGCAGGAGCCGGCACTGGCAGCAAGAGCGGAGGCTGGTAACGAAGGTAAATATCGGGTAACCAGGGAAAGGTCTTCCCTTGGTTACCCGATGTTTACGCTGGTTACAGCTTACCGCAGCTGCCAGTGCCGGCTCCTGCTCGCTTCATTTCGTCGCTCTCTCGCTGTCACACACAGCGATGTGTGTGTCAAAGCGGGAGAGTGACGACCAAAAAATGAAGCTGGACATTCAGCAACGACCGGCGACCTCACAGCAGGGGCCAGGTCATTGCTGGATGTCACACACAGCGACAGCGACAGGACGTCGCTGCAACGTCACAGAAAATGGTGACGTAGCAGCTTTAACCTACTGCTGGTCCCTGGGATCCCTTACTTTTGTGCCGAGCCGTGTACTTGACCATAGGTATCCCTAGTGCTGGAACATAATTAGGAAACGAATAGGGTGAGCTCCGTGTTAACCCCTTAAACACTATAGATGACAAAAGGAGGACATACAGTGGGAAAATGCATGAACCTCTTATCTATAAATGACACAGATAGAAGTTCAGCAAAGTTTTCAACAATGATACCGCAGAGGAGTACAAGCCACCTGCTTACACCAAGGGCTTAAATGAATTGAAAATATCACCAGTATCAGTCCAAGGAAGGGAAGGGTATTTAAGCACCAAGAGAATACTGATGATCACAAGCTGGGTAGAAGGCGAGCTCCTACTGGTTCCAAAAGGGAGAGATGAATCCAGCAGGAAAGCTACCTATACCAATGAATATTGACGGGGGGAACAATGGAAGGTCAGAGAGCATTCTGTGCAGCCAAATGCTGTGACCTTCTATGGCCAGAAACCACATGACTGCCTGGGGAAAAGCTTGAGTGTGAGGTAAAAGTCAGTTGGAGTTGGTGTCAGGGTGGTTGTGTGAGGAGAGTGTAAAATGGAGATGGTCCTTAACTAAGGTGGCTTTTGAAACCTCTGAAGGTACCAGCTGCAAAAGAGGGGTACCAGTCCCTAGGCCACCTAGACTTTCAGGGTCAGTGGCAAACTGAGAGGCTGCTTAGAGCCTTTTTATAAGGAGCAGTAAATTTGCCCAGGAGCTCATTGAATCCGGAAACTTCTACAAGCATCAGTAATCTTTCCTATAGGATTCAAGTCACCTGCTTACTGGAAGAGATCCAAAAACCAGAGTTTTTCTGCCTTGAAAATCCAAGGGTTTCAAGACACCTTTTCCAAGGTAGCGAAGCAGCAGCAGGAGGATTACACTACCACACAGCAGAGAAACTGAACTCTCATTGGGACAGGTCAGACCACCAACCTAGTATGTGCTGTATGGAAAGTTCAGGACTGTTTACTGCAGAGCTTCAGTAAAAGGTAAATGCTCCCTCTCCTGTCTCTGGCTGATTATTCTCTGCTGCCCCATCCTTACCTCAACTTCCCCAGGAACCCGCCCTAGTTGGGGGGGTGAGGGGACAACTCTCTGGCACTGCACAATACCATATAACTCCTGGAGATCTCCAGCAGTGCCCGGCCATATCAAAGCCGAACATCCCAACTGGCATTACAAACTATGTATTTATTTATTTACTTTTCTCTACCCTTTTTATATTTTATTTTTAACTCCCATTTCAAAGTATGTTGCACGTGCCCGATATGGCAACTTCACAACTCGACTGCGTGGCTCACTACCTACTGGGGGGCACACATACACATGGCCAGGTCTGTTATTGTGAACATTGTAAGGGTAGGAATTATATGGTTATTATAAGGGTTTTCCACTTTGGACAATCATTTCTAGTTATCGACAATAAGCTTTTCACAAAACTCTTCCTGGGTGTGAATCCAGTATGGATTTCCACAGCATAGCCACCTATAGAAGGCACAATAAGCCAAGTTGCTTACTTTTAGAGGAGATTCATTTTGTATACTCGTTTCTCAAGAACCACTAAAAAAACCCTAACCAACTTAATTTTTGGGAACGTGAATTGGTAAATTCAATAAGTTCACATGGAATCTCATACAGCGAACCTGGGCCCCTCTCTGTACTGAAAATGAGAAGATACTCCAAGACTACTGTCTACAGATGAGTGTCTGGTTGGGTTGATAATGCTACATATTAGAGATGAGCAAATACAGTATATTGAAGTGGAACTGAATTATACTCAAATATTACAAAAATCCACATGTACAAAAATGCAGATTTTTTGGGGGGTAATTTACGTTTTGTGCAGATTCAATGAAAAGGTGGCTTCTGGTAACCATTTTGCTGAACCACAATAGCCATAAAAAGATTAAAAAGAAAATTTTAAAAAAAATACTCATGCTCACCTTACCACTCACCTCTCTGGTCCTTCTGCTCCTCACCATGATTTGTCTGGTTGGATTCCTGGGCCTTTTCATGCTAGGCCAGGACTTTTGGTTCTGATAAAACCTGGGACATTTCAGCTCATAAGGTGTAAGGTCCAGGGTTTCCATGGAACTTGTTGTGTCTTCTTGCCCTCGTCCAAGATGGAGTCTGTTGCCTCATCTTGCCCTTGAACTTCCTGTCTTCCCTGCTTATAAGTACCAGTCCAGGACTTATTCTTTGCCTGAGTATTTTGTGTTGCTGGCTCCTGAATCTCTCCTGGCTTGCTGCAAGACTTCCTGCTGCCACTTGTTAGTTCTGTGCTCTGCCTCATTGCTGCTTGGCTGCCTGCAATCTATGGTGCAGTATCCTGACCCTGGCTGTGGTTCTCTCCCTTCAAAATATCTAGTAGGAGAGCTAATACTGCCGGACTTTCTTGAGCTTTAAGAACTTAGTTTCTCTGTTCAGTTATCAGTGTAGTTTATCCAAGATTCAGTCTGTACAGGCTGAGTGCTGGACTTGAGTAGGACTTGGTCAGTCCTAGAAAGTACACTGGTGACCATTTGTTTGCTGTGCATACTCCTGCATATTTTTTCTGGGCATTCACATATTAGTGCTTGTCACACTCTTATATATTATTAATGGACATTTACATATTAGTGCGGTTTTCACTTGCAGTTACTTTGTAGTTGCCTACTTTTAAGGTACCGTCACACAGAACGAGATCGCTAGCGAGATCGCTGCTGAGTCACGGTTTTGGTGACGCAACAGCGATCCCGTTAGCGATCTCGTTATGTATGACACCTACCAGCGATCAGGCCCCTGCTGTGAGATCTCTAGTCGTTGCAGAATGGTCCAGGCCATTTTCTTCAAAGGCGATGTCCTGCTGGGCAGGACACATCACTGTGTTTGGCACTGTGTGACAGGGTCACAGTGACTGCTGAGATCGTTATACAGGTCGCTACTGCGACCTGTATTGTTCCTGTATCGCTGGTAAGATCTGGCTGTGTGACATCTCACCAGCGACCTCCCAGCGACTTACCTGCGATCCCTATCAGGTCGCATCGTTTTCGGGATCGTTGGTAAGTCGTTGTGTGTGACTGGGCCTTTATTCTCTGTTATTTACACATTGTGTTAATTATTTGTAAATACAGAGTATTTACCCAACTGTTGTCTGTTTCATTATACAGTATTCCACGCTATCAGATTCCAGAGCATCTAGATAAGTGTTATACAAAGTCACTGCACACGTTGTAAGGTTGTGCAGAACCATCCAAAACCTAAACAGAGCCAAAACTCTTGACCATGCGCGAGCAACGGTGATGAGAAGATGCGACAATGAGCGGAGGAGCAGCAGAAGAGACGAGTGAGGGGAGTATAAGGATTTTTATTATTTATTAGATCTTCCATTTATAATGCTCTGGAGTCGGCAGAGACCCCAGAGTATAATAAGGGACATTCAAATTAAGGAAGAATGACTTCTCCACAAATCGAATTTCCTCTGAAAATTGGAGCAAATTCGAAATTTGCCTTATTTTCTCATCTCTTCTACTCATGTTTAGAAGGATCAAATCATGATAAGTTCGAGGGGCCACCTGTATGTAGTCAATTGAAGATGAAACTGTAGGGCCAACTGTGACAGTGTCAGCAGATCCAATCGCTCAAATCTGCTGTAGAAAATGCTTGGCCAACCCAGAAATATATGATAACTTGACCTTCAAAATTAGACACTGTGAGGCTGACGTTACAATGTTCACTGACATTAATCACTGATCTAAACCTAAAACTAACATAGAAGGGTCAATTACCATGAGAAATAACACAATGTGTTGTAAGAAAGCCTTGGCTCTTTTTTAAAGGGGGGGGGGGGAGTACTCAATTCTGCTGCATGATACTATAATTATCTGTTTTATTATAGCTTTTTTTTACAACTTTATGGGAAATAGTAGAGCAATATAGTAACAATAAACCCTGCTTACAATCTAATTTAGTGCATTCTGGGGATTTTGTGCTTTACCCTAGGTCAACCAAAGCCAATATTAAAGATGGGTCCCATTCTTCATGTTACAAGACTGTGCTAAGACACATTCTACGCATGGATCCCAGATGTAATAGAAACAGCTGGTTAATAACAGAGATTCTGTATCTTATAAACCCTGTGCAGTAATATTGTTTCAAGATGAGGCAATGGCGGGATTCCTAGAAGTGACTTTTAAGGATAAAATAGCAAAGCTTGTCTTGTATGAATCCAAGTAACATAACTTGATATGACTTTATAAAACTGCTGAATCTGTTGACTTGATGTTACATATTTCATATTCCTACAGAAAATAATGCTTACATTCGCAACACAAAAGCCTCTGAAATTCCCCCGTAAAAATTGGTAGCATACATTGTGATCTAAAGCAGCATAGGGTTTGAGCTATAGGGATTAAAGGGTTTGTCCATTACTGGATAACCCCTTATTAATGGTCCCTGGGTGATGAAAAAAAGCAATAAAAAAACAATCTCCCAGACCTGTGTAAGTAATCAGGTCTGTATCCACTAAACTGGCATCAGCATCGAGAAGGGGTTCAAGTCAACGTTACAGAAGATCAGTTATGGCTGACAAGTGGACAACCCATTTAATGATGACAACTCTAGTGGTTTAGGGCAGTGAAGGAATTAAAAAAGGACATCCTGATGGAGTAGTGGTCTCCACAAATATTAGATAAAAATTGGCTGGGCGGCATGTTTTTGCAGTACTGGACATCTGATGTGTAAGGGGGCCTCTCAACTCTTTGTGAGAGGAAGAAAGGATTGGGCCATGTGTAGGTTTATTTCTGAAAGGGAATGAAGCCTGAATTGAAAGTTGCAGGTCGTCTTCTGATAGCACTCTTTTCTATGGCTGTAGCCTCGTTGGACATTAGGTATTTTGCCATCAGTTATCAGCCAGGTACAAAGCGCTCGGGCCCCCAGATGTAATACTACCTATCGGTCCATCACAGACTAGCTTAATCACGCACGTTCTGATAAAACATAATCAGCTGTCAACTGATCAAAAATAACTAAAATATCTATTATGTCTCGGTGATTAGCTGACATTGTTTATGCAGTGTCGGTGTAACTTCACAGGACAATGGTAGAAGGTCTTCTGGTCCCACAGGTCAATATTCTGTTGGATATCTTCTAAGAGTCTATTGGGTGAACATTCACCCTCTTCACTACACAGTTTACTTACTTCACAACACTGAAACCTACATAACTCTTCTTAGTCCTCATCAAATCTTTCCACTTCCCCTATACTCTGCTCTCTTAGAGCTGAAATCACATACAGTATACTATGGCCAAGCTACCACTTCTACTGTTGCCTCAAACATCTACAGTATAGCTGGTTACAGAGCTGAAGATTCACATAGCCCACACAGTCTCCAGACAACTTCTTTAACCTTGTCTACAGTGAACCAATGCAAAGTTCTGAGGGGTACTTTGCACGTTGCGACATTGCTAGCATCGGCTAGCGATGCTGAGCGCGATAGTACCCGCCCCCGTCGCACATGCGATTTCTTGTGATAGCTGCTGTAGTGAACATTATCGCTACGGCAGCTTCACACGCACTTACCTGCCCTGCGGCATGGTTCTGGCCGGCGACCCGCCTCCTTCCTATAGGGGAGGATCGTGTGGCATCACAGCGACGTCACACATCACGCCCACCTCCTTCCTTCCGCATAGCTGGTGGAGGCAGGTAAGGAGATGCTCCTCGCTCCTTTGGCTTCACACACAGCGATGTGTGCTGCCGCAGGAATGAGGAGCAACATCGTATCTCCTATTGGTGCGACATTATGAAAATGCCCGACGCTACACAGATCACCAATTTTCGACACTTTTGCGATCGTTTATCGGCGCATCTAGGCTCTACACGTTGCGACGTCGTTACTGGCGCCGGATGTGCGTCACTTTCAATTTGACCCCTACGATATCGCAGTAGCGATGTCGCAACGTGCAAAGTACCCCTAAGGTGAGGTAGTGGTCTAATGTCAAAGTAAACTATGTCTCATAGTCAATGTTAAGTCTTTGGTGTCTAATGATCACTGTCCATCTCATGGTACCAGATGCTTGAGATCTACTAGTAAAACTCATGGCAGTTAGAAATATTCCGTTAACTGATTGGAAGGTACAAGAGATCAACCAAAGGAAAACTGTTTAGGTTTTTGTCCTCAAGTGTATGATTCTTGACTATCACTGACAAAAAAGGTGTTCAAAGGGAAGGGAAGGGGTTAACCACCGCGCTGCCGTACGATGTATCAGACTGGAAATTTCTTTGGAAAATATGATGATTTATTTCTACGCATTTCGTAGTATTAGCTCCTTCTTTAGGATAAAATTACAGAGGTACAAAGGAGGTGGAAAGCAAGCAGGGTCAAGGGTGTAAGTACAAGAGAAGAAGACCATGTGACCTTAACAGGTAAATTAACCTTACTGTATTTGCGCTTAACCTCTATGGAGTGTTTGGTGTGTAAAACAACCATCAGGCCCATTTGCCAGGTTGACAAAACAAGACATCATTATGTGGGATTGCTACTGGACAATTTTCCTTTCAAATTATACCACTAAGTAGAGCAACTGGCAAGCTGAAGGGAACCTAATCATTACACATTACCCATAAGATGAGTTGATTTTCAGTGGGTGCAAGTACAATATGCAGATGAATCCAAGGTAGTACACCTCTTCATATGTACAGCAAGTAAAGCAAGGTGTACTGTCCTCAGCTCCACCCATGTGATGATCATACATGCCATGCTGCTCATATCACAGAATAATATTTCTGTAATGATCAGATTCCACATGTCTATATTTTGATCACTAAATACAATACAATGAATAACAACATTTTGGTCCTAAACTAATTAATAAGATTATTTTACCTTCTTTTCATTCAATAATTCGAAAGTTACTGAAACCTGATTATTACGTACCCTTATTCTTCATAAAATGACAGTTTGGAAGATAGCAAATTTTGTAATTCTCCACACACACGAAATTAAAAAAATTGCAAAAAAACCTGCATCTCCAAATAAAACATAGCAAGTGTGAACAGGTGACAACTGCTATAACTACATAAAACACAAACAAAAGAATATAGCAATGCTCTGTAAGCGCTAAAAACCTAAAGGCCGCTTTACACACTGCGATATCGTGACCGATATCGCTAGCGTGCGTGCCCGCCCCCATCGGTTGCGCGACACTGGCAAATCGCTGCCCGTGGCACACAACATCGCGCGGACCCATCACACTACTTACCTGCCAAGCGACGTCGCTGTGACCAGCGAACCGCCTCCTTTCTAAGGGGGCGGTTCGCTCAGCGTCACAGCGGCGTCACAGCAGCGTCACTGAACCGCCGCCCAATAGAAGCGGAGTAACATCCCGCCCACCTCCTTCCTTCCTCATTGCGGGTGGGCGCAGGTAAGGTGAGGTTCATCGTTCCTGCGGTGTCACACATAGCGATGTGTACTGCCGCTGCAACGAGGATCTACATCGCTAGCTGTAGCAGCAGCGATAATCGCGAATAGGGGGGCATGTCACCGATGAGCGATTTTGAATGTTTTTGTGACAATTCAAAATTGCTCATAGGTGTCACACGCAATGTCATCGCTAAATCGGACGGATGTGCGTCACAAATTCCGTGACCCCAACGAGATCGCTTGAGCGATGTCGCAGCGTGTAAAGCGGCCTTAAGACATATGCAACCATAGAATATGCTATATAACATTTACTTTGAAATTAAGAAGGTTCTTAGCACAAAAATTGGCCAATTCTTTTGTGCCCATCAACCATGATAAGGTGACCTTTCTTTGATGGGACCTTATTCTAGCTTCATGCCCCTCCTGGACTAATAGTCTACAAATATATGAGCAGATAGGATCTGTGACTAATTAAAACCACCCTGTAGCTAATGGGCAGAGAGCACAGTTAGAATAGGAAGCTGTCACTACCTCCAATATATACGGCAAAAAACTGCATCACCAAAAATGACAAGTGTGAACAGGTGCCAGCTGCTATAACTACCTTTCTTTGATGGGACCCAATCCTAACGTCATGTCTCTCCTGGACTAAAAGTCTACAAATGTAAAAAATGTTGCAATTACTAAACTATAGATAACATAATTTTGAATGCTAATAAATAAAGATTCTTATAACATAACAAAATAAATGCTAAATACTATATAATAATTTGGATCATTTATGATTTTCCAGAAAATTCTTGTATTGTATTATATTCTTCACATTTTCTTGTATTCTGCAGTGGATGCCGTGATCGAACACCAATAGAGTTGTAATTAAAAATTTATGTCAATGAGTCATAATATAGAGGAAGCCTCCAAACCATTTTCACTTAAGGTCTATTGGATTAGAAAGTTACCATCAGCAATTTAGTAGAAATACACTAGGTTCATATTAGCCTTTCTAGCAAAAAAACAAGAATGTAAGATATAATTTCCTGCCAAACAAACCTTATTTTGTCTTGGAGAAGTGTGGAAAATGTAAAAATGTAAAATTGTTAAACTTAGCTTTTAGTTTAATATTTGAAAATGGTGATGATTTACATACTATTTACTTCCTCCTCCTCAATATTCACATCCCATTAGTATACTTTCAAACAAATATTTATATCCAATACAATTTTGAAAGGAGAACTGTTCATTCTAATAAGATATTTGTTTATACGCAGGTGAGTGGATTGATGATGCTTACTAGGTATTGATGAACAAAGACCAGATTATACCATAGATGTCAACTCAAAATAATATTGATAAAAGCCATAAAAGTATACAGAACTGGAGCAAGGATGCTGCCATTCCATACTTCTGCTAAGACGTGGTAAGTGTGGAAGTGTGGAGATACTTGAAAAAAAATGGGTTGGAGGAAACTAAAGTAAGTTGGGTAAAGTTTTTGCATGTGAAAGTCAGAACAAAGATCTATATAAACTGTGCAACATTGGAAATTTCAACTTGAACCAAAGTTTCTTTTATAGTCAGTTTTGGAGTAGGTATAGGGTGGGGAGAAAGTCTAAGGGGGCGATTCCTTAAAGAGAATGCCTTAAAAAGATGCAGAGATTTCAACTTTTTGAGTTTTCACATGAGTATGAAATATCTCTGTCAAATAGGCAGAACTGGGTACTACTAAGTGTAGCTGCACACAGCTGTCAAATGACCAAAAGTGTTAAGGGGGCTTTACACGGTATGACCGATTGTGCAATTTTACAATCGATCGTACCCGCCCCCGTCCTTTTTGCGTCACGGGCAAATCACTGACCGTGTCGCACAAAGTCGGTAACCCCCATCACACGTACTTACCTCTTGTGCGACCACGCTGTGAGCGGCAAACGTCCACTTCCAGGAGTGGGAGGGACGTTCGGCGTCACAGCGATGTCACACGGCCGCCGGCCAATGGAAGCGGAGGGGCGGAGATGAGCGGGATGTAAACATCCCGCCCACCTCCTTCCTTCACATAGCCGGCGGCGGCCGCGTGACGCAGGTGAGCTGCTGTTCATCATTTCATTCCCGGGGTGTCACACGGAGCGGCGTGTGCTACCACGGAAACGATGAACAACTAAATTAAACGATATTATGGAACCTACCGACCAGTACACGACTCACGATTTGTGAGTGATACTGCGTCGCTAGGAGGTGTCACACAGGCCGGCATCGCCAGCGATGCCAGATGTGCATCACAAAAACTGTGACCCCGACGATCTATCGCACGATAGATTGTCTGGTGTAAAGCAGCCTTTAGCGTTTTTGGCACCAGAAATGCTACTTCGGTCATTGATTAAAGTAGAATTTTTGGCAATGCGAACAGAGAATACACGAACCAATGACAAACTGCGCCATATTCATTAAAGGGAATCTGTCAGTAGGTTTTTACCATGTAAGCTGAAGCCAGCATGCTGTAGCGGTTAAAAAACAAAAATCAGCTGTACTTCTCTTATCAGGCTCCAAGCTGTTTACTTAAACTAAAGGCTTTATCACTATGTGATTATTATTGCTAGCTCTAGCTGGCTCCTGCATGGGAGTCCGGTACCCCCTGCTGTGATTGACATCTCACTGTCATTGTACTATCTCTATAGGGAGCCTGGTGGGAGTTGTGACAGCTTTTCCATCTCAGCTACATGACTAAAGCGGGGTTTACACGCTACAATATATCTAATGATGTGTCAGCGGGGTCACGTCGTAAGTGACGCACATACGGCATTGTTAGTGTTGTTGTAGCATGTGAAACCTATGTGCGATTGCGATTGAATGAAAAACCGTTGATCGCATACACGTTGTTCAATTTCTAAAAATTGAACGTCCAGTTGTTCAATGTTCCCGAGGCAGCACACATCGCTGTGTGTGACACCCTGGGAATGATGAACTCAGCTTACCTGCGTCCCGTGGCTCCCACCGGCTATGCGGAAGGAAGGAGGTGGGCGGGATGTTTACGTCCCGCTCATCTCCGCCCCTCCGCTTCTATTGGCCGGCTGCCGTGTGACATCGCTGTGACGCCGAACGTCCCTCCAACTCCAGGAAGTGGATGTTCGCCGCCCACATCGAGGTCGTATGGAAGGTAAGTACGTGTGACAGGATTTAATCATTTGTGCGACACGGGCAACAAATTGAACGTGCCACACATACAATGGGGGCATGTGTGATCGCATACGAGATCGCATGTGTAATGGTAAGGTGTAAAGCAGCCTTAAAGCTAAAAATTCTGATTATATCAGAAAGGCTGCACCCAGTAATCTAAGTGATACATCTTGAATGTCAAAAACTTGGTCAGAAAGCCCTAATTGTGTTTGATATGATGGTTTTCTTAGAATTTGAGCGATAAGAGCAAATTGATTTTAGGGTGGTATTAGAGATATCTGGAAACCATGCCAAATTGAGGCAAACTGCACCCATCAGCTCAATCTAGGGTCAAGCTGGTTGATGAGAAGTAGGCAGCTAATTTGAGGGGTCCACCTGTTTTCCACCTTCTTTTGACCATTTTGGTATACTTTATATAAAGAGCAAGAGAAACTAAAGTTATGGAATGAATCCAAGGTCTGTATATTAATGACGCAAGGGGATGAAGATTGAAATGTGACTAAAAGTTGAACAAAGGCCCTATGTGGAAATAACTTGGGGTTTAGAAACATGGTTGGGTTCTATAGTACATCGATCTCTTGTATTGCTCACACACCTATAGAAATAATGTAAGGAGGCTCAGTGAGACAGCTAAGTAATATTACGGCTTGACGGGCCTGCTTTTCAGTAGAGCTGGATGGTGCATAGAAGAGCAAACTGTCAATGACTTGAGCAGAGGAAAATGTAAAAATGATTTAGTGCCCATGGTTAATAGCTTTGCAATAAATTATATTGCACCAGAGTCTAATCTTTGACGTAAAGCTGACTCAGCAGAAGATATACCACGTAGGAAGCTAAAGCGGGCTTTACACGCTGTGACATCACTAGCCGATGCTAGCGATGTTGAGTGTGATAGCACCCGCCCCCATCATACAGCCGATATGTGGTGATCGCTGCCGTAGCGAACATTATCGCTACGGCAGCGTCACACGCACATACCTGCTCTGTGATGTCGCTGTGACCGGCGAACCGCCTCCTTTCTAAGGGGGCAGTTCATTCAGCGTCACAGCGACGTCACTAAGCGGCCACCCAATCGGGTGCGGAGGGGGCGGAGATGAGCGGGACGAACATCCCGCCCACCTCCCTCCTTCCTCATTGCTGGCGGAACGCAGGTAAGGAGAGGTTCCTCGTTCCTGCGGCGTCACACATAGCGATGTGTGCTTCCGCAGGAACGACGAACAACATCGCTACTGCAGCAGCAACGATAATTGTGAAGAGGGGGGCATGTCACCGATTAGCGATTTTGAATATTTTTGCAACGATTTAAAATCGCTAATAGGTGCAACACTCAACGACATCGCTAACGCGGCCAGATGTGCATCACAAATTCCGTGACCCCAACGAGATCGCTGTAGCGATCTCGTAGCGTGTAAAGCCACCTTAAGAGTAACACAGACAGAGTAGTTGAGACTATCACACTTTAGTATAACTTGTTTTCTGATGTTGCTGGTGAATGGTAGAAGGTAGAAGCTTAGTAAAACAGAGATGGAGCACTTCCGTAACACTAGACAGTCTGTCAAAAAACGCAGATTGTTTCAGTGAAGCAGCTGTAAATAGCATCAGAGGTTAGACCTAGCTCAGTGCATCTCCTAGCTGGAGAAATCTGGTCATCAAATTCAGCATTGGAGATAAGTGCTGGGTCGTCAACCGTTCAGAAAATCCAGAACAGTCCGAAAAAATAAGTCCCATTTTGGCCCTGTCCATTTAAAAAGATTTTTTTCTAAGCTGAAAAAAATTCTACTGTTAATTTTACTGTAGTTATCATCATTTTACAGTTTTCAATGAATGTGTGGCATCCCACAAAGTGGCCATCTCCACAGGATACCAGAAATATAGATATTTCACAGAAATGTAATTTTCTATGCATATTGTGTACTGTAGGATATTGTGAAAACCTGATGACAGGCAGCACTCAGAGGGTTAAGTTTCCCCTGTGCAGTCAACGAATGACTGCAGTGGTAGGAGTCCCATGCAAGGGGAGGAGCTAATTCCGACTACGCGTGGAAGGATATGGTCAGTTGGGAGACGGCAGTTGTGAGGAAAATGAGAGAGTTGACATCCTCCATTTTGTGAGGATTTTCTAACAGATCTGGAGAAGAAAAGCTTCCCCTCAGAGGTCTGCCTGTCTGGTGTGGTTGAATCTACCACAGTATGTGTGGAAAACACTGACCCGCTATCACCTGTAAATAGTTATGTATATCACCAGTAAAGAGACTGTTCATCACCGAAGCGGAGTTGTTTTATGATTAAACATTAACAACAAGAATAACAACTATTACCACCATCAGACTCTACCGTGTCGAGGTTACCACAAATGCAGCTGAAGTCTTCTTATCAGAATTATGATCTGTGGACATAAATAATTTATAATAAATTGTTGTTTTTCAAGGTGTCTCTAAAAATATTGTCTGACTATGATTTTTTGTATGAACTGTCATGTAAAAAAAAAAAAAAAAAAAAGTCAAGTTGGCAACCCTGTATCAGTGTGCAGATAAGTAGGGCAGTTGTTGGGTGAGAGCTCCAGGCTAGGTGGTAGGTAGTCCAGCCTGCTGTTGCATCAATGCACCTGTCCAATATTCAAGATAGGGTCTAATCCGGGTCTGGCAGCGAGATGTAGATCTGTGTATGGGTAAGTGAGACAGTCAATAGATTAATGCTACAGCCCGGGTGCTAGTGCATCATAAGGCTTGGCCAGTTATCAGTTGGGTACAATGCTCTAGAAGAAAAAGGTAGAGCAGGTTGCAGGTTGAATAGCAGAGAGCACAGATATCGATTGGCCACGTTTGCCACATGTGGCAGCACCTGGTAAATTAGAGGGATATTTTTGGTCATTTTGATCATGGGCTCTGGGAAAAAAGCAGAAAAAAAGTAGATGTTTTGACTTAGATTTGAGCCAGCATGAAGTAAGCGAGAACTAAAAGAAAGGGATTAGGTAGCTATGATCTTCAAAAGTCAAGCTCTTCCATTCTGTGGCACATTTTCAGATGTACTGTATATTCCACCCCTACAAAAACAATGTCCCCAAAATCTTTAACTGTCTTTGAAGGTAACTGTTTCAGAACTGAGAAAATAAAAAAGTTGTCTTTATGCAAGAAACAAGGGATAAGGCCTAAAGGCACAAGACCCTGGAAGCCAGGACCTCCTCTGGTCTTCCCCAGACCCCAGACATTACAGCCTTTAGCTTGGTGTACAATATAATTGTCAGGCTACCACTAGGTGGTGCAGACACTCAGGAAGGAAAACTAAGCTGAATGTAATGCTAAAGAAGCCCACCAGAGGTCACCAAACTAATAGTCAGAGAAGTCAAATAGAAATGGGTCAATGTTGGGAAGTCACATCTTGGAAAAGGGAGCAAAACTCGTCACAGTCAAGAACAGAGCCAAAGTCGGATACCAGGAAGCAAACTACACAGAAGAAACACCAGGAAGGACAGAAGACTGGGTAACTGAGGAAACACAGAGGTAAGACTGGGCAGGACAGATGGAGGACAGAGCAAGCAGGGACAGAGGAGGTCAGGCAGAACTGAAGGGGCGAGGTCAGACAGGGGAAGTGGGACCGAGGTCAGATAGGGACTGATAGATGGGGGTCGGCATGTCAGGGCTCAGGACAAAGGTACCAGGTAGCAGGGAAATTGAGCAGATTACTTCTCACAGGAGTAGCACGATGCCAAGCCGGAAATATCACTGGCTGCATCAAGGAGACAGCAGCACCAAGATATAGCGGCGTGACCCCCCCAGAACAAGGCCAGAGCCAACAGGCCCCTCCTGGAGGCAGGTTACATGCACCTGCTCAGGAATGGCAGAGCCGGCCATGAATCTTGACAATAGTCTTGGCAAAGAGAAGTTTGTATCACTAGCAATCAGAGAAGGTGCCAGAAAGACACCTTCAACCCCATAAGTGCGGGAGGGTTGAACAAATTTTGAGATTTTGAAAATGCCTTGCCTTTCTTCAGGAGTAACCTCGACAGATTGGGAGAGATGACAACTCTGGTTCATAATTAGGCACTTCTGTAATGTAAATTTTGGCCTTCGCTAACGTGAATACCATATGATTGTTTTTATGGACTATTTTATCTCTGCTCTGTCTGTGATCTACAGCACTTTATTTTATTGTGTCCACAAGAAGGCAATAATGCAGTACATCCAGTTTTCATAAAATGTTTTGTTTGACCGAAATGTCAAATTCAGCTTATGACTGTCTCACTTGAAGGCCTTCTCTTTTACATGAGAATCTTCTGTCACTCAATGTGCACACAGCATGTTACCTGACAAGCTTGCATGTAATTACCCCCTTGTTGTAATGTAAAGCTGAGTTGAGGGAGCAGAGAGGATATGCCAGTTTGCTCACCCTAAGGCAAAATATCAGACAAGCTATTAGGTTTGGAGGGGAGGGAAGTCCCGTATCTCACTAGGAGGTCTATGTTGCTTATTCTGCTTCTCTGTTAACACGCGATTGTTTTTTAAGCTGTCAAACAGAATTCTAAACAAAACAACGTTAACCAGGAATACAAAGATACCTTAAAGTCCGATGATACTGTAGATCTAGAAAACTTATTCTCAAACAATGTTTAAAATACTTACCCCGAATTAAGATTCATTAATAATAGAGATGAGCAAATGTTTTGAAATGCAAATTCACCATCTTCGACTGATTTTTTTCCCAAAATTCGATTTGCAGCATATCGATTCACTTTGAAACTCAAGTGATTTAATTGTCCTGAAAAGAAGTGAATGACACAGTGAGGAATCCTGGGACTCTATCCAACACCTCTCAAGCTCTTCGATGCAAACTAAACAAATTGGTAATGTTATTGTGTTATTTTTTTATATTAGAATACCCTTTAACCACTTTACGACCAAGGACGTACTGGTACATAATTGGTTACCTCCCTCTGCTTACCGCAGGCTTTGGCGGCGAGCCCGCGGTATTACCCGAACATGTCTGCTGATCTGATCGGCAGACATGTGTAGTTAACAGGCGCAACCCATGCCTGTTAACCCCTTTGATCACACTGTTGAACACTGACAGAGCAATTTAAATGGCCGCGGCAGGGATCACGCCGTTCCCCGCCGTCATCGGCGGTCCCATGATGAGATCACGGGGTGCCAATGTGTTGACATGGTAGCACAGAGGTAGCTGATGACCCCTGATGCTGCCATGACTCACTTCCTGTGAGAACTGAGAGTGCCAGCACTCACAGGAGATGAGCATTTCTGCTGATCAGAGCAATGCTGTTCTGATCAGCAGAAATGCACAGTCGATCGGACTGTGCCATGATAAAGTCCCCTATGGGGACTAGTAAATAAATAAACGACAAAAAAAGTTTATATAGCAAAAACCTAAAAGCTCAAATCGACTCCCTTTCACACCATTGAAAATAAAACAGCTGTAAAAATAAAAAAAATACACATTTGTTATTGCCGCTTTCAGAAATTCCCAATCTATCAAGATATTAAATCAATAAATCCGATCAGTACACGGGGTGGCGAAAAAAAATCCAAACGCCAAAATTACGTTTTTTGATCACTGCAACATTTCTTTAAAATGCAATAAAAGGCAATCAAAACAGCGTATCTACACTAAATTGGTGCTCAAGATGTAAATAATAAGCCATCACTGAGCCCCATATCCCAAAAATGAGAACACCCGGGGTCTCGGCGACAAAAGCACTATTTTTGTTTTTGGACAAACGTCAGAATTTTTTTTCACCTCTATGATAGAAGTAAAAGTATACATGTTTGGCATCCACGAACTTGTTCTGAAGTAAGGCATCATACTGACACATTAGGTTTATCATATAGTGAACATGGTAAATAAAAAAAACCTCAAAACAATTGTGCAATTTCACTTTTTTGGAATTTTTTCCTGTTTTCCAGTACAACCTATGGTAAAACTAATGGTATCATTAAAAAGTACAATTTGTCCCTCAAAAATGAAGCCCTCATATGGCAATATGGACGGAAAAATAAAAAAGTGATGGCTATCGAAAAAAAGGAAGGAAAAAATGAAAAACGGAAAATCACTCATGGGTGAAGAGGTTAAAGGTCTTTTCTGGGACTATTTTATTTTATTAATTTGGGCATAGGAACTAATGGGCAGGTAGTTGCTAATTACATGCCCAAAGAAAGGTCATAAATGGCTCTTGGTGGCAATTCTGCAGCTCTCTCTGATAAGTCGATAAAGCAGTAACTTCTCTTCCTCTCTACTTTGTTGATAGGGTGCTTGCCGATGTCATGCTGTTGGATCGTTGGCTTCCCATTATCTGACTGCGGGAAGTTGGCTGTCAATCAGCATTATGGCGCTCATTCACCATCGACAGAAGTAGCCTGACTGAGGAACAGCTGCTCTGTTGTTGTGGCCCAGCAAAATCGTTGTCAGGAGTGGTCTCTTTCCTCTCTGAGCCAGCACCGGATAGAACACATAGGAAATTAGCAACTACCTGCCTATTAGTTCTTAAGCACATAGTTAAAATATAAAATTGCACTGGACAACCCCTTTGAAGATGTCCTGTCACTGGATTTTTAATTTATATTAGATATTTACTATATGTGCTGCTTCGCTGATTGTGGAATAGTTTTTATTTTCCCATTCCAAAGGTGTGACCTGCGGTAATAATGTTCTAAATTTTCTCTTCACCCAACTGAGCGTATATCACAAAACATCTTGGTGGGCACAGCTATGTTTTGAGTGGCTAGCATCAGAGGAGAAAAAACAAATGCCTAGAGAGATGACCTCCATGGTATTCACCCAGTTAGTTGAATAGAAAATTTTCAGCCTTTGTGGACATAACCTTGGAACTGAAGAGTCCAAAAGAAAAAGAATTACTGATCCAGAATCAGAGGAACAACCACTTTTGGAAGAGGTACTCCGTTTCAATTTAGAAAATCCAGTGAGCGGTCCTATTTAAACGAGTATTTTTGTTTAGTATAGTTATGTATTATTTTCATCACATACCAGATATATGGTATTTGCAGTTGTATCGTTTATGGTAAATTTGGAACCCAAATGAAAGGAAAGAACAGGGCCGTGCTGCATGCCACTGTCAGTTGGAGAGAGCCATACATGTTTTGGAATCTGACCACCTCTCCTCTAACAAGGTCTCTGTTGTCTAGATAAGGCCCCCTTCACATGTCAGTGATTCGGGTATGTATGTAGCAGTTTTTATATGTACCAGAATCACGGACATACACAGACCTATTAAAATCAAGTCTGCTCCCACATCAGTGATTTCTCACTGATATGTTTCTGTGCAGTGTAAATGCGTGTCTGTGTGTGCTGCACAGAGACAAAAACATTTTTTCTGGCATCACTGATGTCCTACAGACCACAAAATGGTGTGATCCATCAAACATATACCAGGAAAATCATTAACATATAAAATAAAAAGCTTTTTAAACTCACCTTCTCCAGCGATGCTGTCTTCAACTGCTGCTGTCTCCTGCTTCCAGGCCGGCTAATTATACTCATGCATATTAACTGCACAGCTGACCCAGAAGTAGCTGCAGTGGAGAGACAGCAGCGGCCGGACACATCATCGCCGGAGGCATCAGCACCACGGACAGCAGTGGCATGGACAGGTGAGTATAAGTGCCTGATCTCCATGTATTATCACTGATAGCACACAGAGATCACACGTGTGCCAAAATCACAGTACAAGGAGGGATATAAGCACCTTTATCACGTCAATGAAAAACTGTATGTTTTTTATTGCTGTGCGAAACAGTCCTTAATGTGGGTTCCATTGGTGGACACTAAAGATGAGTGAATAATGAATATTCAAATTCGGGTTCTGGGAAATCTTCAATAAAAATTCCCAGGTTCCCCATTGACTTGCCTTAGGTTCGTTATTTGCGACATATACTGGAATAATACTAGGTATTCGGTACGATTAACCCAAACCCAAATATTTAGTATGCGCTCATCACAAGTGGACACACATTGATAGCATACCTTGTGGGTATGTCATAAATGTATGAGATGGGACTGCCACTTTAAACATCCTTCATGTGGCTATTTTAATAGGTGTCCAGAGTGGCCTTTTCGTCTCTTCACAATCACTACGCTCACGTTTGTATTCTTGGAAACACAGCGCCATCTGTTTTTCGCTAAGTGCAAGGCTGCCCCTTAAATACAGAATTTAATCAAAATGTAATTAGCTGCTTGCTCCGTGTCATATCTTCTTTCTTTTTTTGCGTGTGGAGGTGTAATGGGGAATTTTACCAATTCAGGTCACAGAGAAGGCAACAACAAGCAAACAAAAGATTGATTTATGTTTGTTTGGCTGTTTATGTGGAATTACTATCCCTTTACATTCTGCGGAGTAACAAAGCACCTGAGTTGCTTGCTGTTTTAGTGTCCCTCATTAGATGTATTTTTCTTCCGTTACAGTATGAAAGATAAGAAAAGGAGAAAACACCATGTAAATAGGACACCTTTATATACATTTGCAGTGTGTTTTTTCTCTTTTCATTCATATGTTTTTATATTCAGAAGACATTTAGCAGCTGCGTCTCATACATTCCAATTAGAATATTTAAGAATATATGTGAATTCATGGGATAAGTAATTATGGGCTAAGTTGTTGGAGTTAAGAATCAAAACATAAAGACTACTTAGTTGTTCTTTATGCTATTGCATATTCTTGAGGTTTTAGATATTATATATATATATATATATATATATATATATATATATATATATTGAACTTTCCAGTGGTTTACTTGAGACATTAGATTATGTTTTACTGAATGTAGACTAGGTACTATTGCTAGATTTTACTATTGTGGGGAAAAAAAAACATAGACCCAATAGACTATTCGGAGAAAGAAATATACAAATGATAAAGGAACATAGAAATGATAGCTGTTGTCCTTAGCCTATATTCACACATCATTGTGACACGTCCTAATGCTGTCCGTTTTTTCACAACACTTAAACCAAAGAGTTTAATTGAGCCATGTATGCATTTGTTTAAAAAAATGGATTTGTCGCCTGTCTTTGAGACTAGAGACAGTTCTGTAGGTCACAGTGTTTGTCTCTCTGATCAAGCTGCTTTCTGACTTTCCCTTTTTCCCTGCGTGGGAGTTATCCTTTTCTCTTTGGGACCTTGTTGATTTCCTCAACTTTTCAGCTTTTAATCTTCAGCACTTCCTTTTTTGTCTTTAAATACCCTCATTTTCCCTTACTCTGTGGTAGCGATAGGTCTAATACTGTCACGCTCCCCGGGTCCCCTGTGCTGCCCTCCGGCTCACCTGTCACGCTCCCCGGGTCCCCCGTCTCGCTTCCCGGTTCCTTGGTCCGGTCACCGCCGCTCCCCGCTCTCCAGCACCCCTTGCCAGCGCGTCCCCAGCGTCCTGGTCCCCGCACCCGGCGTCCGTCGGCTTCACAGCCCCATCCTGGCCCTGCTGCTTCCTCCTCGCAGCTTCCTGCTCTGGCTTCTGGCACTCGGGCAGCGCGCATGCGCATTAGGGCGCGCGCGCGGTCATTGACCCTTTCTTAAAGGGCCAGCGTCCATTAACAGGAAATGATGCAAAACAGGTACAGGGTATAAAGGGGGTTTATGTCCAAGGGGGCGGGGCCTGATCTTCGTGTTTCTTAAGCTAGGAGTCAGGTCTCCTGGTGTATATGTGTATATACTCACCTATCTCTCTTGTAGAGCCGTGCCTGCCTCGCCATCCGGTCCAGACCGAATCCCGAACCCCGAACGCAGTCCATCTGCCATCCTGACAGTCCGTACCATCTCGGATCCCTGCGGTGACCTGTCATCTCGCTCCAAAGGTTCCGGACACCGCCTGACATCTTCTCGGCTTCCGAACCTGAGCTGCGTCACCCGGACTACCACCAGTGACTCCGTAGTCCCAGGGACTTCTCCGTTATACTCCTGTGCACGGACTGTTCTGCTGCCTATAGTGCTCCAGCTACCGGACCCCTTACCACCATCTAGGAGTTCGGCCCAGTGGATCCACCTCCTGGGTCTGCCCGTCCACCTGGCCCTGACAGTAAGATCAGGCCATGGATCCCGCTGCAGCACTAGCAGCCGTACAGGAGGAACTCCAACGCCATCGTGAGACTCAGACCCGCATGCTGCAATTTATGTCTTCTGTGGACGCCCGCCTGAACACGCTACAAGCGGCAGTCACGTCTTCAGCATCCCGGGCCTCCACTAGTCAAGCCACGGCTCCAGCTCCCGTGGCGACTTCTTCAGATACTTCCAGACTTCGTTTGGCCTCACCACCCCGGTACGCCGGAGACCCCAAGACCTGCAGGGGATTCTTAAACCAATGCTCCCTCCATTTCACGCAGCTGCCGCATTTGTTTGCCTCTGATCAAGCCAAGGTCGCCTTCATCATGTCCCATCTAGAGGGTGAGGCACTGGCGTGGATGAACCCCTTGTGGGAGAAGGGGGATCCTGTGACCACGAACATCCAGGACTTCCTGCAGGCATTCCGTGGCACCTTTGATGAGCCCGGACGCGCCTCCGCGTCTGCTTCGTCTCTTCTCCGGCTGCGTCAGGGGACTCTGACGGTGGGCCAATACGCAATCCGGTTTCGCACCTTGGCTTCGGAACTCGGGTGGAACAACGAGGCCCTAACCGCCGCCTTCTGGGAAGGACTCTCGGGGCGAATTAAAGATGAGCTGGCGGGTCGTGACGTACCGACCACCCTGGATGCCCTGATTACCCTAGCGACTCGAGTGGACATCCGCTTTCAGGAGCGGTCCAAGGAAGTGTCCCGTGAGAGACGTCCGGTACGGCATTCCTCTCCTCCGCAGAAGCCCTCCGTACTTCAGTCATCAACAGCTGGGGCCCCCGTCCACGAGCCCATGCAGATCGACAGAGTGCGGCAGTCTGAACAACGTAGAGCTGAGCGGCTCGCCAAGGGCCTCTGCTTTTACTGCGGAGAGGACACACACCTGCTACGCTCCTGTCCTGAGAGGCCGGGAAACTCCAAAGCCTAGGGTTGGTAGGAGAGGCCACCCTAGGTGCTGGGACTCTCTCAGACCCGGTTACATGGACTGTGCAAGTGACAACGGGAGAGACGCGGTTCACGGCTGAGGCATACCTCGATTCCGGGGCAGCAGGCAATTTCATCCAGCAGGCCACGGTGGACAAGTACCAGGTGCCTGTTACTCCACTTGACAAGCCCCTCGTGATTGCCTCTGTGGATGGGAGACCCCTCTCTGACACCATCTCCTGGATCACCAAGCCGGTGGAACTGCGTATCGGTGCCCTGCACACCGAGAACATCGCTCTCTACGTCCTCCCACACATGTCCCATCAAATCCTGCTGGGACTTCCCTGGTTGCGGACACACGAACCATCAGTCAGCTGGGGCACTGGCGAAATCACCCGATGGGGCTCTTCGTGCCATGAGAAGTGCCTGAAGACCATACAACCCATCCGACGACCTCCGGTTCCAGAGAACCTACCGGGGCTGCCCTCGGCCTATTGGTCCTTTGCAGACGTCTTTGATAAAAAGGAATCCGAGGTACTTCCGCCACATCGTCCCTACGATTGTGCCATCGACCTGCTCCCTGGAACTACACCACCTCGAGGACGGATATATCCATTGTCTTCAGCCGAAACAAGGGCCATGTCTACTTACATCACAGAGAGCCTGGCTAAGGGATTCATCCGGAGATCCTCCTCTCCTGCTGGAGCAGGTTTCTTCTTTGTCAAGAAGAAAGAGGGCGACTTACGCCCATGCATAGACTACCGGGGTTTGAATCAAATCACCGTAAAAAACAAGTACCCCCTGCCGCTCATCCCTGAATTGTTTGACCGGCTTAGAGGAGCTCGTGTGTTCACCAAGCTGGATCTTCGGGGTGCTTACAATCTGGTCCGCATCCGCTCTGGGGACGAATGGAAGACCGCGTTCAACACTCGCGATGGGCACTATGAATACTGTGTGATGCCCTTCGGCCTGTGTAACGCCCCAGCCGTCTTTCAAGAACTGGTGAACGACGTCTTCCGGGACCTTCTTTACCTCTGTGTGGTAGTATATCTGGATGACATCCTTGTCTTCTCTCCGGACCTCCAGACCCACAGAGAGAACGTGCAGCTGGTTCTACAAAGACTGAGAGAGAATCGTCTGTACGCGAAGTATGAGAAGTGTGTCTTTGAGCAGTCTTCTCTCCCCTTCCTGGGGTACATCATCTCTGATACCGGACTGCAGATGGATCCAAAGAAGGTCTCCTCCATTCTCAACTGGCCTCCTCCTTCTGGACTGAAGGCAATCCAACGCTTCCTGGGATTCGCCAACTACTACCGCCAGTTCATCCCTCACTTCTCGGCTCTGACTGCTCCTCTCTCCGCTTTGACCAAGAAGGAGGCTAATCCAAAGGACTGGTCACCTGCGGCCGACGCCGCGTTTGGCTCGCTGAAGCGGGCATTTGCCTCCTCTCCTGTACTTCACCGTCCGGAGTTAAACCGCCAGTTCACCTTGGAGGTGGATGCCTCCTCCTCAGGAGCCGGAGCAGTGCTCATGCAGAAATCCTCCTCCGGGAAGATGGTGACTTGCGGATTCTTCTCCAAGAGCTTCTCAGCGCCTGAACGCAACTACACCATCGGTGACCGAGAGCTCTTGGCAGTCAAACTGGCTCTGGAGGAATGGCGCTACCTTCTGGAAGGAGCAGTGTACCCCGTTATCATTTACACGGACCACAAGAACCTGGAATACCTGCGGTCTGCTCAGCGACTGAACCCACGGCAAGCCAGGTGGTCCTTATTCTTTGCCAGGTTTGATTTCCAGCTCCATTTCCGACCCGCGGACAAGAATGTACACGCTGATGCCTTGTCCAGGTCTTTCATGCCCATGGAGCAGGAGGAGGAGACTACCCAACCCATCATCTGTCCTAGCAAAATCATTCCGGTGGCCCCTGTCACCCTGGCCCAGATACCGCCCGGGAAGACCTATGTCTCTGAGACAGACAGGCAAAAAGTGTTACACTGGGGTCATGCCTCGAAAACAGCCGGTCATGCTGGTCAGAAGAGAACATGGGGTGCGATTGTACGCCATTACTGGTGGCCATCCCTTCGCACGGACGTCGCTGCTTTTGTCTCTGCCTGCTCCTCTTGTGCCAGGAACAAGACGCCCAAACACCTGCCATATCGCCGTCTTCTGCCTCTGCCGATACCTTCAGTTCCGTGGCAACACATAGCGATGGACTTTATTACAGACTTGCCATTGTCCTCCGGACACACAGTCATATGGGTCGTGGTGGATCGATTCTCTAAAATGGCTCATTTCGTCCCTATGGCTGGATTGCCCTCTGCTCAGGAACTCGCGGACGCCTACATACATCACATCTTCCGCTTGCATGGCTTTCCATCTCACATCGTATCCGATAGAGGAACTCAGTTCACCTCCCGCTTCTGGAGGGCTCTCTGCAACCATCTGGGAGTGACTCTGGACTTTTCATCTGCATACCATCCTCAGTCTAATGGCCAAGTGGAGAGGGTCAATCAAATATTGACCTCTTTCTTACGTCACTATGTCAACGCCCATCACGACGACTGGTCCACGCTTCTTCCTTGGGCTGAATTCTCCCATAACCACCACATCAGTGAGTCGTCCTCCAGCTCTCCCTTCCATGTCGTTTACGGACTTCAGCCCTCCGTCCCATTGCCTGTATCCCCTTCTTCGGATGTCCCTGCTGCTGATACTGTAGCCCGTGACTTTGCAACCATTTGGGACTCTGTCAAGGCGTCCCTTGGGCGTGCTTCCCTGCGGATGAAAAGACACGCAGACAAGAGACGTCTGGATCCTCCGTGTTTCTCTCCTGGAGATCTAGTCTGGCTTGCATCCAAGTACGTCCGATTGAAGATACCATCCTACAAGCTGGGTGCTCGCTACATCGGGCCGTTTAACGTCCTCAACAAGATCAATGAGGTCTCCTACAAGCTACAGCTCCCGGCCACGATGAGGATACCCAACTCATTCCACGTCTCCCTGCTCAAGCCGGTTGTCCTGGGTCCCTTCTCCGCTGCTGCCAGTTCGGCTCCTCCACCTATTGCCGATGACGACATCTATGCGGTAAGGGATATCGTGGCCATGAAGACCGTACGGGGTCGGCAGTTCTTCCTGGTGGACTGGGCAGGGTATGGTCCTGAGGATAGGTCCTGGGAGCCCCGGGAGAATGTGGGTACTCCGCTGATCCGTGCCTTCCTGTCCCGGTTGCGGGGAGGGGGACGTGGGGGGGGGTACTGTCACGCTCCCCGGGTCCCCTGTGCTGCCCTCCGGCTCACCTGTCACGCTCCCCGGGTCCCCCGTCTCGCTTCCCGGTTCCTTGGTCCGGTCACCGCCGCTCCCCGCTCTCCAGCACCCCTTGCCAGCGCGTCCCCAGCGTCCTGGTCCCCGCACCCGGCGTCCGTCGGCTTCACAGCCCCATCCTGGCCCTGCTGCTTCCTCCTCGCAGCTTCCTGCTCTGGCTTCTGGCACTCGGGCAGCGCGCATGCGCATTAGGGCGCGCGCGCGGTCATTGACCCTTTCTTAAAGGGCCAGCGTCCATTAACAGGAAATGATGCAAAACAGGTACAGGGTATAAAGGGGGTTTATGTCCAAGGGGGCGGGGCCTGATCTTCGTGTTTCTTAAGCTAGGAGTCAGGTCTCCTGGTGTATATGTGTATATACTCACCTATCTCTCTTGTAGAGCCGTGCCTGCCTCGCCATCCGGTCCAGACCGAATCCCGAACCCCGAACGCAGTCCATCTGCCATCCTGACAGTCCGTACCATCTCGGATCCCTGCGGTGACCTGTCATCTCGCTCCAAAGGTTCCGGACACCGCCTGACATCTTCTCGGCTTCCGAACCTGAGCTGCGTCACCCGGACTACCACCAGTGACTCCGTAGTCCCAGGGACTTCTCCGTTATACTCCTGTGCACGGACTGTTCTGCTGCCTATAGTGCTCCAGCTACTGGACCCCTTACCACCATCTAGGAGTTCGGCCCAGTGGATCCACCTCCTGGGTCTGCCCGTCCACCTGGCCCTGACAAATACCCTTAACAAGTCTTCAGTGCAAGCAGTCGGCTTGTATTCATCTGGAGAAACTTTGCTGTTATTGTAGTTTCTCTTCCTGAGTTATCTGGAGATAAGTTATTTTCTTACTTTCCCCTGTATGTGTTCCCTGTGTTCTTTAGAGCTTAGTAAGGTTGACTAAGCGCTCATCCCATCCGTTCAATACCTAGGGCCTATTTCAGGGTCAGCCAAGAGGGAAATCAGCTCGGCGCATAGGTATGGAACCTATTTAGGGTGGTGAGGGAAGCCAGGGCTAGCGGTATGTTTGTTCAGGGGTCACAATTTCCCCCTTCCACAAACACAGTGTTTATCTTTGATTACCTTTTGCTGTTAGCTTGGTACATCCCTATACCTAGCATGACAGTGCTATTCTCATCCATTTTATGGATTAGACTAGTAATGTTAGACTAGGTCACAGATGTATGGAGGAGACAGGTTGTCGATGACTTTATATGTCATGGTTAAGGTTTTAAACTAGAGTCTTTGGGCAATGGGAAGCTGGGGAAGGGATTGGCAGGGAAGAGAGGCTAGGGAATAGCGTAGGGGGGGACAGAAAGATTACTCAGGCAGCAGAGTGTAGGATAGTTTGGAGGGGTGTGAGAGTGCTAAAAGGGAGGACACAAAGCACGAGGTTGTAGTAGCTGAGGCTGGAGATCATGATGGCATGCACTGGTGTTTTTGCAAATTCTTGATTAAGGAATGTAAGGATTAGGAAAATATTTTTGAGTTGGAGTTGGCAGGAAGTGGAAAAACCTTGAATATTTGACTTGAAGAAAAGAGTAGTGTGAAGCGTTACCTCGAGGCAGCCAGCTTGCGGAACTAGGGAGACTGAGCAGCCATTTAATTTAATAGTTAGTCTGTTGGGAAGGATGAGTGAGATGGAGGAAGGATGGATACTGTTTTGTCCACATTAAGTTTTGGAAATTGAGCAGAGAAAAAGGATAAAATTGTTGACAGACATTGTGGGACTCAGTTAGTAAAGAGGTGATATCAGGTCTAGAGAGGTAGATCTGTGTGTCGTTAGTGTAGAGATGATATTGAGAGC
This sequence comes from Anomaloglossus baeobatrachus, assembly GCF_048569485.1. NCBI lineage: Eukaryota > Metazoa > Chordata > Amphibia > Anura > Aromobatidae > Anomaloglossus > Anomaloglossus baeobatrachus. The sequence goes on from NC_134356.1 coordinate 70,542,298, forward strand.
CATGGGACTGTATGAGCTGAACCATGAGGGACACCAACAGATAGGGATACAAGATATGGAGGTGGTGGGAGAATACTAGATGCTGAATGTCCAATCCTTAGGTAAGAAGAGATCCAAGATAGGGCTAAGTCTGTGATGCCAAGTGGTGAGAGAATCTGTAGCAGGAGGGAGTGATACACTGTGTCAAAGGCAGAGGACAAGTCCAGGATGAGGAGGACAGAGTACTGTTGCTTGGCTTTGGTGGTTAGTAGGTCATCGGTGACTATAGTTAGGGCAGAAGCCAGATTGTAAGTGATCAAAGAGGGAGTAGAAAATTGTGAGGACAGTTCATGATGGACATGCTATTCCAGTAATTTTGTGGCGTAGGGGAGAAGTGATATAGGGTGATAGCTAGACACAGAGTTCGGATCTAGAGAGGGCTTTTTAGGATGGGTGTGATCAAGGCATGTTTAAAGCAAGAGGGGAAGCCACAACTTTTTAGTGGTAGGTTGAAAAGATTGGATAGAGTTGAGATGAAGACTGTGGTGAAGTTGGTGATGAGGTGGGATGAGAGAGGGTCAATTGCACAGGTAGAGGTGAGATGTGATCTGGAGATCTGTCAAGGCAGAGAAGTTGTTTTTGAAGGAACAGGGCTAAGTATTTATGATATTTATGAGGAGGGGTTATGGAGACTGTAGGCCAAAGCTTTCTTGGATGTTATCAATCTTCTGATTGAAGAATGAAGAAAGATCTTCAACTAAGATGAGAGGAGAAGGGGGAGGTGCTGGGTGACGGAGAAGAGAATTGGAAGTGAGGCATAGCTTTTTAAAGTTGTGAGAAAGGGATGATATGACATGAGAAGTTTGTTTTGCAGCAGTGAGTGTGGATTTGAAATTGTTGAGGAACTCTTTCTATGTGATGAAGTGTTAGTTGTAATGGGAACTCTTCCGTAATCTCTCAGCAACCCTGGAAGCCTGCCTCAGTTCTTTAGTCAGGCTGGTGTGCCAGGGTTGTCCTCTATCCGGAGTTTTATGGGATAGAGCTTGGTCTAATGTTGTTGTTTTTTTTCGTAAATCGGATCAAGTGAACCCAATCAAGTCTATGGGTGCCTGAAAAGAAAAATGTGGTGTCATCCAATTGCAGACTGCTTTACACAGACACAAGCAATGGAAAAGATGGAGAAATTAAGTTCTCCATCTTATACAAACCTATGATACGATTTTCTCATGCAACAGAGTCAGATCACTGTAAATGAATGTCATGCCAATAATGGATTTCATTCTCTCAGCAGAGAGAATCACAGTTCATGTGAACACAGTCTAAGAGAAATACTGAGAATTTCTCTTGCAACACCATGCCTGTCCACATGGTGTGATGTCCATTAGCAAAACATAACAAACAGGCCTGATTCTTCAATGTGCTTACATAAGAAAACTGACGTGAAACACTCTTAAAAGTAGCAAAATTATTGTACAACTTCAAGTTGCACAAATGATGCAATGTTTTTGCCATTTTCACACCAGTCGTGGTCAGCTCCACCAAAGAGGTGGGCAAGATTGGGGCTTTGCAACACCTGCCCATTAAATTTATGACCAGATGTAATGGAGCTTATGCCAGATATCTTACTCCAGTGCCACATGCGACTCGTAAGATGCACCTGAGTCATTAGGTGGTTGTCACGCATGGTGTGGGAGATGTCCATATGTAACGCGTGACACACGCATTCAGACTGATGGGTGTCTGATGCACTACAAAAACTACCAACAAAAAGGGGGAAAACACCACGGTAATGATACAATGGAAGTCCCTGCGACTAGTGAGAGTGGTGAGGGGGCACCACCTGAACTCACCTACAGCTAACTCCTGAGCTCCCTGGTGTCCCTATACATGTTCTTTCTACCTGTTTGCAGGAAGGATACCTTGGACCCTCAGCTGGCCCTAAACTCACCCTGCCTAGTGGGTAGGCTGATGAGTTCACTAGACTCGCCACTACACTATTAAACTTGGAGGGAAAGTTAATACAGATTAGGAAATAAACAGAAGAATACAAATGCTAAACTTCAAAGCAGCAGACAGACTGTAAAGTAGCAGATGGATGGGCACAGGACAGTTCCTCAGCAGCTCCTTCCACCAAGCTGGCCAGAGTAGAAATAAATTTTAACAGCAGCAGTAGGGTCTGCTAGGAAAGCCCCAGTATTTAACTGAAATGGGTGTGGGCCCAAAGCAGCTAAAGCTGACCTATACTGCTTTGAGCTGCTGGCAACAAAACCTGAAATTAACTCATGAGATGCCAAAGAAAATGAAACCTCATTAAATGAAGAGTCAAGATGGAGATGGGAGGCTCCAGTCCTAAGGCTGTCACTAGTCTCAAAACAGCAGGGAGACATCCGTGACAGTGGTATGAGCATATACAAACCAGTCTTAATGATTTGGGACCACAATACTTTTATTTAAACATGCTTCACCTAAAATATAGAAAGTGTACCTCAAAAACAGCATATTTGTTTTTGTATTTTAAGGGGTAGTAAGATATAAATAACTATTTTATACATTAAATATCTTTGTGTGCAAAACTATATAATGCCAAAAGCACTATGTCAAATGTATAACTATGCATTGTTCTATTCTACTATATATGTAAGAAACACCATTACGTGCAGGCGAGACATCTATAATGTGGAGGTATTGTCTGCACCTGCTAGTTAGCATGCAAGAGGTAATTTCATTATTTAACCAATTTGCTGTTCTGTAATTGTTTAACCATTTTGCTGCTTATAACACAATGCATCACAGGCTCTTCCATTATTGAAGGCTAAATAGAGTAATCTGCTGAAGCTTTCAGCTGATTTTTTTTCCCCTGTGGCAGTGAATGGATGTTTTCATCTTCTTAACCCTTCTGCTGGAAAACAGACCCATGTAGTTCTCATATCAGAGAAGGTTATTTTGGTTAGCTCATAAGCACATTGCATATGGTTTTGATTTATGCTCAAAACTTTCACAGTATGCTAAATTCACCTTTTCTGCTAAGGGTTGAGGCCTATGTGATATGCGTGACTTTCTCATCGACTAGAGGGATTTACATTTATACACATGCATCCTGTGCATTATCAGTTTAAACCTGTCCTACAGCCTTTCCGATAGTATACGTTTTATGGATTTTTTCCCTAGAAGCACCTTTGGATCCATGACTAGTTTAACCCATAGCCAACATTCGCCCTAAATTTGCCAGTTATTGGTAATCTGTTATAGTTAATTTGGAGGTTATTCAGAAGTATATTCGTTTTTTCCCATGAATCATAAACGCTCTGAATGGATAGTCTAGATCGAATAAAAAGACAAGTCCCACCAACTTGATTGTTTCCTTACCTTCAAACAATGGAACCTAAGGCAATTATGAAGCTGGATTGTAGTTAGTATATTGGTCCAGCTGCCCCCATGGGATGTTAACATCAGCATGGACATGTTTGGATAGCCTGCTGTCGTATGTTTGGTCTGGGCCTACTACCTCATGTTTTGGTTTGGGCCTACGTCATCATTTTTGGTATGAGCCTGCTACATCATATTTGGTTTTGCCTACAGTTCCTGCCTTATAGAAAACCTTGGTTTAACTATTTAGCCTTGTGGCTTGGTTTTGCTTTTTGCCTCCTGGCTTTGTGTGACCTGGAGCTTTGTGTGTCCTAGTGGCTTTGTGAAGCCATTAGGACACACTTTGCCTTTGTGTAGCCCAGTAGCTTTGTGTGGTTGGCTATTTCTTGGCATGGTTCTAGATATCTGCATTGTGGCTTTTTGACTCAAGACTAATACATTTTACCTTTTGGCTTGTGGTCCAATGCTGCTGATTTTGAGATATTAGTAGTCTATAAGTTCTATTATTGCTAATATGCATGTCTATGCTAAGTCTGGTAAGTCCAACAACATTCCAATCTATCCCTCTTAAGATAGGTTGGTGAAACTGTGACGCCCTGGCAAAACCAGGTTGTCACAGAGACTGCACAAATCTTCCAGGTGCAAGACTTCATCCTCCTTGGCATACCAACACAAACCCACACCCAGGTCCACAACACCAGCCAGCAAAGCCTAGTCACCTCCCATGACAATAGGGACACATTAGTGGGTGGGGCCAAGCAGATGGTGATGTTCACCTAGGGGTCCTGAGATGTTCTGGGAGGGAACAAGTCAGTCAGAGACAGTTTAGTCTACAGTGAGGAAGTGAGAGGAGTGTGAAGTGATAGAGTAGTAAGGGGTTGGAGCCTCTTGACTACCGGACTACTGACTAGGTGGCAGTCGGAAGACAAGGCCACAGGTGACGGAGATCCGATCGCGGGAGACCTTAAGCGGACCGGGGCAGGGTTGTAGCTTGCCGGCGCCGACAGCGGGAATCCGGTCCAGAGGCCGAGCACAGTCGGGATGCCTGGACCCTAGGGCAAGGACTGCTTCAAGCCCCTTGTCAATTAGCCAGCCGGGGACAAGATTCCGTATCTTGTCCCACCAGCAAGCCTAGAGAGTGAGACGGAAGCCCAATGAGGGGGATAGGGCTCCGCAATTGCCTGCTAAGATCCCACGGGTCAGTTCTAGCGGGCCACAGCTCCCAACATATAGAAGCGAAGTCGTCAAACTGAAGACACAAACACTAAGTGCAGGAGGAAGGGACCCCTGTTTGCTGTACCAGGGTGTGGGACCCGAATACACCCGCCAGAGGTCACCGGTCACTGGCAATTTGGTTTACCATTGGACTTTGTGTGAATTTCTCTGACACTGTGAGTACACCATTATCACCCAGTTCAGCCCTGCAGAACACGCTCCGCAGCATCCCTTCCCGCACATCTGGGCCCCGGGACAAACCTCTCCTACCCGTGGAGGGGATACCATCCTGCTGCCCTGCTCCATCAGCCCCGGGCATCCCATACTAAGGCAGCGGCATTGCCACCATCCATCACCGCAACCCACGGGTGGCGTCACTGACAAACTCTTCCCTTGTGAATACCCCCCTTTTTATTGTTGTGGGCGACGGGCCGCTGCACGAGCCCCGGATCCGGCTACCACTCAAGCCCCAGCCGCGATCCCGGATCCGAGCACCTCGGGTAGCCTTCTCTGATGTGTTCAGTCACTCCCTGCCAACGACAAATCCATCAATGTACCAGTTAATCCTTCTAGTTTGGAGCTGTTAGATGGACATGGCTTGTCTAACTCTAATAAAAACATCATAAATCCAGTAAATACTCCTAGTCTGAAGTCATAAAATGGACTTATCGGCATTAAGTTGGTAAACCATCAATTTCTCAGTTAATCCACCTAGTTGGAGTAGAAAGATCGACATGTTGGAGCCAAATTCATTATCCTAGTTGTGTTGTAAAATAGTGATGTCTGCATTAAGTCTGATTAGCCAATTTAAGTCAGTATTGCTGGTTTGGAGTTATAGATGGGTAAGTTGTACTAAATTTGGTGAGGCCATAAAAGGTCCAGTAAACGCTCCTGTCCTAGGGAAAGTCTGCACTAAGCCTGTTGAATGGGAAAATCAATGAATGGATTAAAGTATCTTATCCCCTGTCACACACCTTCACCGAAGGTTACCATGGGTCACGATGAATATCTTGGGCTAGATCAAGGTAATACTGCTCTGGTTTTTGCACAGGAACAAGATGAAAGTACATTGTTGAGGTCAAAGAACTCAAATATCCATGGATTAAGATTGTCTGAGCTTTAAAGAAAATCTGACATCTGAAACATACTACTCAAACTGGATGTATTATCCCAGCCAGGTATTTTTGACTCTGAAAGACTGCAGCATTTCAGAGAAAGGCATACTTTCTGCATAGCAGACTAGTTGGACAGGCGGGTCCCTAGCGATTTCTCCCTACCCTCTGATGGTGATTGACAGGTCTCTGCCTATATGCGCGTATAGGCAAAGACTTATCAGTCCTGGAAAGCAGGTAGGGAGAAGCCGTAGGAAACCCACCTGTCTGACTAGTCTGCCATGTTGCTCGGTACCCGGCTATTAACTCCTTCATGACCTATAACATACCAGTAAGTTATGGGTCGCATTGCTCCCTTTGATGCAGGCTCAGACCCTGAGCCAGTACCTTTCCTGGCACATGTCAGCTAATCTGAACAGCCGATATGTGCCTCTAATAGACGGGGTTAGATCAGATATCCACCCTTGCCTCTTAACTAGTTAAATCCCATGGTCAATCACTGACTGCATGACTTAACGTGCATCGACGGGGAGTATGCTATTCCTTGCACCCATCGGCGGCCCTATGATGTGATGACGGGGTACCGATGGGTTGTCATGACAGCTGGTTGTCAGCTGATGACCCCTGTCACTGTCATGATGTATTTCCTGTATATGTTGGCTCAGTGCTGGTATTCATAGGAATGTAACACTTGTGCTGAACCATCGCTCTCTACAGCACAAGTGATCAGAGTATACCAGCTTTAAGTCCCCTAAGAGGACTATTAAAAGCAATAAAATGCCTTAAAAATGTTTTGAAAAAATATGAAAAAAAACCCAAAAAAACTCCATGAAAGTTCATATCACCCACCATTTGCCCCATTGAAGATAAAACAATTAAAAAATACTTATATTTGGAATTGTCGTGTCCAATTTATCAAAATATTAAATAAGTTTATCTGATTGGTAAACTGCGTAAAGAAAAACAAATTAGAAATGCCAAAATTACATTGTTGTTTCCTCCGCAACATTGTAATAAAATTCAATAAGAGGCGATAAAAACATTGCATCTACCCAAAAATGGTATTCGCAAACATATCAGCTCAGGTTGCAAAAAAAAAGCCCTCACACAAGCCCCTGATCACAAAAAATGAAAACTTTTTTTTTTCACCAATTAAATAAAAAAAAAATCTATCCATGTTTAGTATTTACGAACTCATACCGACCTGGAGAATGATTTTGCCAGGTCAGTTTTACCATATAGTGAACATTGTAAATAAAAAACCCAAAAAACGATTGTGGAACTGCACTTTTTTTTGCAATTTCACCGCACTTGGAATTTTTTTTCCCATTTTGCAGTACACTATATGGCAAAACTAATAGTTTAATTCAAAAGTACAACTCATCCTGCAGAAAATAAACCTTCATATGGCTATGTTGACAAAAAATAAAATAAGGTATGGCTCATGGAAGAAGAGGAAGAAAAAATGAAAAACGGAAAATTCACGGGTGGTGAAAGGGTTAAAATATGTTCTCTGAAACGCCACAGAGTCAATGATAACGTGCTGGCATAATATAGGCAGTGGCTGATACATGTTGCCCATGGTCTGGGCAGCATGAATCAGCTGTCAGGTTCCCCTTAACCAGTGCATATCAAGTTTTTCTACCTGTGTTGCTTGCAAGTGGGAAGGATTATGTTCTTCAAATATTCTAACCCATTTAATTATAATTTGATATGCGTAATGGCTGATCGATTTGGTTCACTGTAAAAATTTGGAAGTATTAGGCAAGGGCTTTTTCACTTACATCTCTTTGGCCCATAAAATATTTAAGTGTCTGCCAAGAACTGATGTAGGGTAAAATCCCTGGGATGTTTTTTTGGAAATACTGCTTTATTTTGTGTCGAGACCTAGTTCAACATACTTAAGGATTTCAACCTATTGATGGCATAAAATATGACTGGATATTTCTAAATCTCAGACGATTCTCTTTAAAACTAATTTTTACCATAGTATTAGTGGGATACATCAGGTGAAATAAGTATTGAACAAATCACCAATTTTCTAAAAAAAAAAACATTTCTAAAGGTGCTATTGACATGAATAGCTCATCAGATGTTGCTAACCACCCATCCAATCCACACAGACAAAGAAATCAAACCATAGATATCTATCAATTGTATGTAATAAACAGAAATGACACAGGAAAAAAGTATTGAACACATGAAGAAAGAGAGGTACAAAAAGTCATGGAAAGTCAGAAAAATCTATCATAATTAGAAAGGAATCCTGCCACTTAATGAAAAATAGTATCAGCTGGTTCAAATGATAGCCTATAAAAAGTGTCTCAATACCAATCCACAACACAAGAAACAGTTCATGACAGGTAAAACCAGTGAGCTGTCTCAATATCTTTGCAATCTTATTGTTCCATAACATACTGAGGACATTGGTTACAGAAGAAGTTCTAGATTTCAGACAGAGGACTGAAAAGAAATATCAAAGGAGTTGTCCAAGAGCCAAGGACTACCTGTAAAAATATACCGAAAGACCTCTAATCAACAGGTATAATTGTTTCAAAGAAAACAATAAATAATGCACTCAACCTTCATGGCCTGTATGAAAATGTAGGAATGTGGACACAACGGTCTGTACAACCTTGCAGGATTCGTGATGAGACACTGCCCTCTGCTGGTTGAGGAAAAAATAGTCAGACAGAAGGAAGTTACCTATTAAGCAAAAATCAGCATTTTGGTTCCTGCGAGGAAGCTTCTATAAGGAGGACCAGGCCAGGGAGAGGCAAGGAGAGAGGAGGGAGATTGAAAAGGCTGGGAAGCAACCAGAGAGTTCTGGCACGAAGTGTAGCAAGAGTGAGGATGTGCATGTGTGGCGCCCCAGGACCTGGTCGCCACAACAGCATTGCCCCTCCAAAGGGTTAATGCTGAGCCTGGAGGTAATTGGGGGAATCATTGGCCAGTAAGTTCAACATCCAACGCAGTTTTGTCCCTCAGGCCAGCAGGGGGAGCTCTGAACCTGGAGTTCCAGGGAGCATTCCTCAAGTCTGACCTGAGGGAGGAGTTAGTGTTCAGTCTGTGTAGAGAGAGCAGAGAGTGCAGACGCAGAGTTAGTACTGTCCTGTGGACTGGGGCCTGGAGCTAGAATAGCTTGGCCCAGTGAAGCAGGATTTGCAGAGAGGCACAGAAGAGACTCAGACATCGGAGTCTGTGGTTGCCAGGGTGTAAAATCCTTCCCTGGTAGCCGAATCTGGAGGGCAGGAGAGCTGCAAGCCCCCTGGCCCATAAGCAATCTGAAGGTACAGCTGCATCCCAGCGCAGCCTACCACACAGAAAACGGGACGAACCACCAGTCCCAGCAGCAAGAGGGCCATTGCTAAATTCAGAGTGCCGGGTCCTGTAGAAGAAAAGAAAGAGCAGGGAGTAGGCCTGATACTCAACTGGCCAAAGAGATCACCCCCAGGCACTTCCAGGCCGGCCGGATCATCTTTACCACCTGTGACGGTCTCCCAGGACTAAACTGTTGCCAAGTAACAGAGGAGAAGGTAAAGAGACTACTGTTTGTGCCTGTTTCTTTCACTGCCCTGTCAGCCCTGCACCGAATTATTCACACAACATCACACCATAGACTCTTACGAGCACCAACTGTTGCCCCGGGGCACCGCTCCACCTGTGGGGAGCAGGACCATCCAAGCTGCCATTCCACCAGCCCCGGAGGCCTCATACAGCAGCAGCGGCTTAATAGCCGCAAACCACAGGTGGCGTCACGGATATAAACTTTAAATCACCCCCAATACTGAAGCCATATTAATTGACCCCACCAGGGTACGGAGTCGGGCCCCGCCACCATGTGTCCCATAGCCCTGGGGTGGGCGAGTCAATTTTGGCGTCACGAACAGGATTACGTGCCCGGCGCCCACCGGGTACTGTGCGCCTTTGAAAAGACTGTGTGTTTTACTGAAAATTGCCGCCGCCATTAGCACTGCTGAGCGCAGGAAGAAGGGGGCAAGCCCGAAAAAAAGCGCGAAGGGAGCGCGCCATCAGAGCGGAGGGTCGTTAACCCCGCGCGACTCTGCAGAGATTTTGAAAAGTGAGCCTGGTAAGGTCCACTAAGGGGGAGGAAGATGTCCGACACAGAGGGAGAGCAGATGGCTGCCATAGCCCGAGACGCCGCAGCACCGGCCCAAGTAATCCCAGTCGCCATCGCCCCAGCCCCCGCTGTAGCGCCGGTAATGCCGATCACAATGCCATACATCCCGGGAGCAGAATGGCTGCCGCAGTACTCCGGGGAGTCACATACCCTGAGCGACTTCAGAGAAAGGCTGCACAGCTTGTTTAGAGTGTATCTTCTGACTGAGAGCCAGAAGGTGGGCATATTAATGGGGAAGCTAGCCGGCGCGGCCCAGCGTGAAGTGAAGTCCTGGCTTGACACAGATAAAGGGACAGCAACCCAGATACTGGCTAAGTTAAAGAGTACTTTTAACACCCGCACTGCAGCAGAAATAAAGATGAGATTCTTTGGGTGCAAACAACGGGCCACAGACAGCATACGAGACTATGCCTTAAACTTGCAGGAGGCCCTGAGAGCAATTAAACAGGTGGACCCAGAGAGTGTACGTGAAGAAGACAAACTCCTAACTGAGCAGTTCATAGAGGGGCTCCTGTCAGATGCCCACAGGACACAGCTGCATATCATGGTCCTGCAGAACCCTGCTCTGGACTTTGCAAAATTTAAGGACCAGGCCATCCTGGTACTGAGAGAATCTACACCGAATGACACAGTACCCCTCCGGCCTCTTGCTATCACGTACCCCGGGGTGGTGCCTGCAACACGAGCCGCTGCAGGGGCTGAGGCGCAGACCCTGGATAAAGATACCACTGCAGAGCTCAGACAGCAGGTCCAAGAACTGACCAAGACAGTGGCTACCCTCGCAAAAACAGTGAAGTCTCTACAAGTGACCCCATCACCTGCAAGAATCGAGTTGCCTCCAGTCCATATGACGTCCCGTGGATGCGGCAAAGGAGGATTCCGCCGACCCGAGGAAAAGACAAAGACTCAACTGGATAACCGATCTGCCGCCGCTGCAGCCAGGCGGGCCACATTGCAAGACACTGTCCTTTAAATGGGCCGAACCTGGGGCCAGGAGCCAACCCCCAGGTGTAAGGAAGCCCGGCTCAACTCCCAGTCGCAGCAAGTATGTCGGAGGACGACCGGTCCTTCCTATTGTGCTGGATGGGATCCCTTTGAATGCCCTCCTGGATACGGGGTCCCAGGTAACAACCATCCCTTATAAACTGTACAAAAGATATTGGCTGATTCAGACATTGACCATGGCCCAGATGATGATTTAACAAGTGTGGCCAGTAATGGTCAGCCCTTGCCTCAAATTGGGTATAAGGAGGTAACCATTAAAGTAGGGCGGGTAGAATTGCCATGTCAGGGGATGATAATTGTAGATATTGATAGCAAAGAATCTAACCCACTGCTAACCATTGGTACAAATGTGATGGAAAATTGTCTTGCCGAAGTGATAATTTTGTTGCAGCAGGCGTCTGAAACTGCCAGCTCCAGGCAGCAGTGTGCCCTACAGAGGGAAATCAGAGCCCTGATGAGGAGGCAGCAGGTAGAGATGGCCGGAGGAGAAATTGGCAGTGTGAGGGTAAGTGACCCCCTCCCCATTGCAATACCCCGAAGAAGTGAAATGTTGATATGGTGTCGGGCAGCAATAGGCCTCAAGGGTCAGGATTACCCGGCCTTGGTAGAACCGGTGTATTCAGACAGCAGGCCTGGAGTCCTGATAGCCAGAGGGGTAGCAGACGTCCGCAAGGGAAGAGTGCCCGTCCGTGTCCTGAATTGTGGGGAGGAGGAAGCCAAATTGCCCCGGTACGCCACCGTAGCAAAACTGTACACTGTCAGTAACAATACCATCAAAGCAGTGGAACCCTTGATCCCGTCCGACCAGGCGGAAGACAATGGCTCCAAGGGACAGCTGGAGGACTGGTGCCAAAAATTACATGTGGGCACCGACTCCACCCCCTCACACCAAAAGCATGGGGTTTACCGGGTGGTACAGGAATACGAGCGGGTCTTCAGCAAACACCCCCTAGATTTTGGGCAGGTAAAAGGGGTTAAACATCAAATCCCCACTGGTGACCATCATCCCATTAAAGAGAGATACCGCCCTCTACCCCAGCACAGTATCAGTGTGCCAAAGAAATGTTACGGGAAATGAAGGAGGCTGGGGTTATCAGAGATAGTTGTAGCCCCTGGGCAGCTCCACTAGTGCTCATAAAGAAAAAAGATGGTACAATGAGAATGTGCGTAGATTACAGACAAATTAACCGCATTACACATAAAGATGCTTATCCACTACCCAGAATAGAAGAGTCACTAACAGCCTTAAAATCAGCTAATTATTTCTCCACCCTGGATCTCACCAGTGGGTATTGGCAGGTTCCCGTGGCAGAGGCGGACAAGGAGAAGACTGCATTCACGACACCAATGGGTCTCTGCGAGTTCAATTGTATGCCGTTCGGCCTCTGCAACGCCCCAGGGACATTTCAGAGATTGATGGAGTGCTGCTTGGGCCATTACAACTTTGAAACCGTGCTATTGTACCTGGATGACGTCAAAGTCTACTCCAAGACCTACCAAGACAACCTGAGGCACTTAGCAGAAGTGTTTGAGTCCTTGTCGGAGTATGGCCTGAAGATAAAGCCGTCCAAATGTCACCTCTTGAAGCCAAAAGGTACAGTACCTGGGTCATGTGGTCAGCGCAAAAGGTGTGGCACCTGATCCGGAGAAAGTCACCGTAATCAAGGACTGTCCAAGACCCACCACGGTAAAGGAGGTGCAGCAGTTCCTTGGGCTGGTGGGCTACTACCGAAGGTTCATTGATGGTTTCACAAAGATAGCAGCGCCTCTTCAAGATCTCCTGGTGGGCCAGCCAAAGAAGGCTAAGAAGCAAAGCCCTCCATTTGAATAGAACAGCCAAATAGAAACATCTTTTGTCCGGCTGAAAGGGGCTCTCACGGGAGAAGAAATTCTGGCCTACCCTGACTACAGCCAGCCGTTTGTACTGTATACAGATGCCAGCAACGTGGGACTGGGAGCAGTTCTGTCCCAGGTACAGGGAGGCAGAGAGAAGGTGATAGTTTACGCCAGTAGGAAGCTTCGTCCCACAGAAAGGAATCCAGAAAACTACAATTCCTTCAATCTGGAGTTCCTCGCTATTGTTTGGGCAGTGACTGAACGCTTCAAGCACTATCTGGCGTCGGCCAAGTTCACCATCTTCATGGACAACAATCCGTTGACACATCTGGCAACAGCCAAGCTAGGTGCGTTGGAGCAGCGATGGATGGCCCGGCTGTCTAACTTTAACTTTACCATCAAGTACCGGGCTGGCAAGAAGAATAACAATGCTGATGCGCTGTCCAGAATGCCTCACTTACCCGAGTCTGGAGAAGACCTGGATGAACTCGAAGAGATAGAGTTACCGGCTTTCCATCACCAAGGTGTCTCCCAGTGTGAGCATGCTGTAGGAGGGAAGCGCTCGAGCCAGCAAGAGGTCTCGGTCAACCCATTACTCCACCATAATTGGGAAGAGACACAGAACGGTGACCCGGCCGTGCGATTGGTCAAAGAAAAGCTAGCACAAGCTGAGACCCATCTCGGTCCAGATGCTCCACAAGAAGCCCAGCAGCTGTGGAAGGAGAGGGGACGACTGTTCACCTACCAAGGCAAGCTATGCAAGAGATATGTCAACTGGCGAACGAATGAACTCGTCTGGCAGATAGTGGTCCCACAGAGGGATGCTCCAATGGTCCTAGTGTCGCGGGAGGAGGGGACGCCGCGCTCTCCCACTGCTCGGGTCCGGCTGCCGCGGCTGCTGCGGCCTGCTGCTGCTCGGTGGCTCGAGCGATGGGCCGGATCCCGGGGACTCTAGCGGCGCTCCTCGCCCGTGAGTGAAAGGGGGTTTTTGGGTGTGGGGTTTGGTTATTGTCCGTGACGCCACCCACGGTTGTGGTGATTTGTTGACACCACCGCTGCTCCGTATGGGGATCCCGGGAAGGATGGTATGGAGCAGCCAGTTGTTGTGTTGCCCCTCCGTGGGTAGGGGTTGGTGATCCCGGGGCCCAGTGATGAGGTGGGAGATGCAGGGCTTGGTGGGCGCAGGGACGCGGGGGCAGCGCTGTGCCTTGCGGCACTGTGGTACTCACTCAGCCTGAGACGTTGACACAGTTTTCGGTAAAACACACGGCTGGAAAGACGGTTCCCACGGACGGCTGCACTTGCTTTCCCCAGTAGGTGACGGTCCCTCTGTCCTGCACCTAAGTTGATAATGGTTGCGATGGGTTCCCACCGGTAACCCGCTCCCCGGCTTGGATATGGGCCGGAGGAGCCCTACTTTGCCCGCAGGCGCTGGCCCTGAGAAACTGGTGCCCTGGCGGTGGCGGTGTCTCTCCGTTACGGTCGGACTGTTGCCTTCAATCGGGACTTGGTTGTTTGGAGACAGACATCCCCTTCACTGACGGATTTGGCAAATTTCACGGCGACTCCTAGCCTTGCCGGGATCCGAAAGGCCCCTGCCCTGGTACTGACTGTTCTTCGTATACTGCTCCAGACCGCCGGGTTACTACCCGTCCGCGGTCCTTCCAGCAACCTCCGAGCAGTCACCCCTGCGGACTATCACCGCCGTCTGCTGACCTTGCTGTCACAGTCCGGGACACACACTCGGACCAACTTCAGGCTTTACTACTGTCACTTCAGCTTCTCTCTTTAGCTCCACTACTACTTCCTTCTACTTTCAACTCTAACTTGAACTCCACTGTTTACTCCTTCCACTTCCTCCTCCAAACTCTATCTGCCTGGTTCCTCCCGCCTCCAGGGCTGTGTACTCCTCTGTGGGCGGAGCCAACCGCCTGGCCCACCCCCTGGTGTGAACATCAGCCCCTGGAGGAAGGCAACAAGGATTTTGGTAGCTTAGGTGTTCCTAACTGGGTGTAGGGTGTGGTGGTGTGATGACCTGTGACCCCTGGCTTGCCCAGGGCGTCACACTAGCAGCTTACCATGATAAAGCAGGACACTTCGGGTGGAAGAAGTTGGAGATCCTACTCCGCGATCGGTTCTACTGGGTGCACATGAGAAATGCAGTCGAGAAGTGGTGCCGAGACTGTGGTCCGTGTAACCTGAGGCGGAAGGATGATGCCAGCCAGAGGTCTCCCCTACAGTCAATTGTCATGAAGCAGCCCCTAGAGTTGGTGGCCCTGGACCACGTGAAGTTAACACCAAGCCGGTCAGGCTATGTTTACGCCCTCACCATTGTGGACCATTACTCTCGTTTCCTGGTAGTAGTGCCTGTGAAAGACCAGACAGCCAGAACAGCAGCTAGAGCATTTCAGGCATACTTTTGTCGACCTCACGGTTATCCTGAAAGGGTACTGACCGATCAAGGTCCTGCATTCGAGGCAGAAGTGTTTCAAGAGTTCTGTAACATGTACGGCTGTAAGAAAATCAGAACAACACCGTACCACCCCCAAACCAATGGATTGTGCGAGAAGATGAACCATGTGGTTATTGATATGCTCAAGACTCTACCTCTAGAAGAAAGAAACCAATGGCCAGAGAAGTTACCAGATCTAGTGGACTTGTACAATAATATCCCAGTAAACTCGACCAACTGCAGCCCTGCTTACTTGATGCGAGCAAGACCTGGCAAGTTACCTGTAGACTTTGAGATGGGAACTGTGTCACCTGAAGTGGTCCAAGAGATAGAGGATTGTGATACAGAGCGACAACAGCAGTACCGCAAAGTTCAGAAATGCGTAGAAAAGAGCCTGTCCCAAGCAAGAATGAGACAAGAAAAGAACTACAATCAAACAGCCCCAGCAACTCCCTTAGCACCTGGAGAACAGGTCCTCAAGAAAAAGCGGAGAGCGCATAAATTAGATGATCAGTGGGAGAATGAACCCTACACCATTATTCCCTCCAACTTTGACAATAGTAAAGTATGTCTCATAAGCAAAGATGAAGGCAAGACCTATCAAGCAGTTTCTAGAGACCGCCTGAAAGCGTGCCCTGAACGGTGCAAAATCCAAAAGGAAGTAGATGAAGTACAAGAAAGTGCCCAAATTCAAGAAAAAGAGGAAGAGATGATCCAAACAATACTTGGAAAATTCCCCAAACCTTGGACCCGAATAAATAATGCTGTAGTGGTACCAGTCTTGACGTTCCCGCAATTGGTCGAGCCAGAAACAGAAGAGGTTCCAGATCCACCTAAGGAACTGTCCGTCCCAACACAAGATGACATGCCAGCAGTGGAACAGGAGAATCAACCCCCTGCCAGTGGTGAACCTCTCCTACCCTTGGCGAATCTCCAACCACGTAGGCAACCATCACGCATACCTATCAGGGTTAGGCCTACCAGTATCACTGAGGTAGTGCATACACCAAGTAGTCAGGGACAAACACCAGAGCTACGCAGGTCCCAACGCAGCACTCGGGGACAGCCCCCTCCAAGGTATAGAGAGTAAAAAGAAAAAGTACCTATTAGAATGTATATAGTTATGTAAAATGTCTGTAATGTTGTGTATAAAATGCTTTTTATTTAAATGATTAAGTATATGGACAACTGGGTCACTGGACTTTGAGTGGCCAAAACTTCAATTGTTTATAGGTTGCACCTACTGTGCTCTTCACCCCTGAAGAAAAACCCGTCCGGCGTGCATAGAGTGGGGTCAGCAATGCTCTGACGCACGCCCAGAGCCTACGTTGGGGGTTTTATTGCGGCGGGTCCCCCATGGAGCAGTGTAATGGACACCCGGCAGGGAGCCACACTGGACTCTTATAGTATTGTTTAAGTTTGTAACGTTTAAGAAAATGCGCCTCCCACCATGGGATGAAATGTTCTAACATGTTATGTCTTGTTTTTGTTTCTTCAGTCCGGGAGTACTGAGTTTAACTAAGGGGGAGTGTGGCGCCCCAGGACCTGGTCGCCACAACAGCATTGCCCCTCCAAAGGGTTAATGCTGAGCCTGGAGGTAATTGGGGGAATCATTGGCCAGTAAGTTCAACATCCAACGCAGTTTTGTCCCTCAGGCCAGCAGGGGGCGCTCTGAACCTGGAGTTCCAGGGAGCATTCCTCAAGTCTGACCTGAGGGAGGAGTTAGTGTTCAGTCTGTGTAGAGAGAGCAGAGAGTGCAGACACAGAGTTAGTGCTATCCTGTGGACTGGGGCCTGGAGCTAGAATAGCTTGGCCCAGTGAAGCAGGATTTGCAGAGAGGCACAGAAGAGACTCAGACATCGGAGTCTGTGGTTGCCAGGGTGTAAAATCCTTCCCTGGTAGCCGAATCCGGAGGGCAGGAGAGCTGCAAGCCCCCTGGCCCATAAGCAATCTGAAGGTACAGCTGGATCCCAAGGGCCCGGTGTGGACTCTAGCAGAGAAGCACCCGAGAGGGCCTGTGCAGCTTACCACACAGAAAACGGGACGAACCACTGGTCCCAGCAGCAAGAGGGCCATTGCTAAATTCAGAGTGCAGGGTCCTGTAGAAGAAAAGAAAGAGCAGGGAGTAGGCCTGATACTCAACTGGCCAAAGAGATCACCCCCAGGCACTTCCAGGCCGGCCGGATCACCTTTACCACCTGTGACGGTCTCCCAGGACTAAACTGTTGCCAAGTAAAAGAGGAGAAGGTAAAGAGACTACTGTTTGTGCCTGTTTCTTTCACTGCCCTGTCAGCCCTGCACCGTATTATTCACACAACATCACACCATAGACTCTTACGAGCACCAACTGTTGCCCCGGGGCACTGCTCCACCTGTGGGGAGCAGGACCATCCAAGCTGCCATTCCACCAGCCCCGGAGGCCTCATACAGCAGCGGCGGCTTAATAGCCGCAAACCACAGGTGGCGTCACGGATATAAACTTTAAATCACCCCCAATACTGAAGCCATATTAATTGACCCCACCAGGGTACGGAGTCGGGCCCCGCCACCACTGATGACCCCCGGACTAGTCCGGCCCGGCACCGGGTGTCCCATAGCCCTGGGGTGGGCGAGTCACATGCAGGGGTGAAGAGAGAAGCATCCCCTTCAGGAAAGTCAAGTGACTTGGTGACAGCTCTGGGGTAGACTGGAACAGGTAGTCTGCAAGGCTAAAGCCCCCACACCACTCGCTAAGTCCCTGAGTACAGACCGAAGCCCCCAGCACTGCCCGCCAAGTCCCTGAGTACAACCCGCAAGACTCAGACCCCCACTACACCTGTGAAGACCAGACCCCCACTATGCCTGTCAAGACCCAGACTCACACTACGCTTGTCAAGACCTCTGGCCCAGACTACATGGTTAAGCCGCAGACATCGCCAGTCAAGATAGCCACCCGGGGGTGACCTGAATCTGCCGGACTGTTATTTCCTGCCCGGCCATGTGGTACCTAATGTGGGGATTTCAAAGATAGTTATTTGAGTTGGTTTAATTTGTGGGATAGTGACTGTAACCCATAGAGACGGAGGTTGTAGTAGTTGAGGACTATCTACAAAGGCCTTGATTTATCCATAAATGTGAAAGGAAAAAATGGGGGGGGAAAGCGATCCAGCACAAGTCCTCCTTAGGTTAAAACATTCGAATCTTTATTTGCACATCTTTAAAAATATAGTGAAGACCGAAAAATAGCTTGGGTAGTAAAGGTACAATTCATGAGGGCTTTACGCGCTTATGACTAAGGACTAGTTGGTTTTAATGTCAGTCCGAAACGCGTAAAGCCCTCATGAATTGTACCTTTACTACCCAAGCTATTTTTCGGTCTTCACTATGTTTTTAAAGATGTGCAAATAAAGATTCGAATGTTTTAACCTAAGGAGGACTTGTGCTGGATCACTTCCCCCCCCCCCCATTTTTTCCTTTCACATTTCTGTTACCGGTCGGGATAGACCGTGGGATTCCAGGCACCCGCAAGGCTGAACAGTCCGGGCAGCAGGTGAGCTGAAGACTCTATTATTTATCCATCACTACTTGATTTATCCATACTTTCCCCCGTAGGAATTAATGTGTTCCACGAGCTAGTAGTGAGGCTGTATAGGCTGCGGAGTTGTTAATTCCTAGTGCAACCAAAAAATGAAATATTTACAGTACCTTGTGATAATTTCCCCCTTTATTTCCCCAACCACTATTTGCATATTAATAAATACAGTTGAGTCACCACTGTGTCTTCCCCCTGTGTGTGTTGCATATAATAATAAGTTTAAAAAATGGCATATGGTCCCCCTATTTTTGATAACCAGTCATGGAAAAGCAGACATCTGGGGGCTGGCATTATCAGGGTGGGAGGGCCCATGGTTATTTGGCCCCTGCAATCCTAAAAATAGCAGTGTGCAGCCATCCCAGAAGTGGTGTATCCATTAGATGTGCCAATTCTGGTGTATTGCCGGGCTCTTCTTTTGGGGTGGCAATTGGCATAATACTTTTGGAGTTGATGTTAGCTGTGAATTAACAGCTGACATCAAATCCAGGGGTTAGTAATGGATTGACATCTGACACACTCATTACTAACCCATATGTATTGAGTTAAAAAAAAAACACACACAGGGAGAAAAAAAGTTTATTTGAGTAAATCCTCCCCAACATGCCGTCATTCACCAATTTTTTGAGTTAAAAAAATTCTCGACTTTCCAACATAAACCAATTGGTAAATAAACAGTTCCCAATACTCGCTCATTCAGCAATCTATAAACTAAAAAGAAATCCTGGAAGTTCTGACGTAATCCAATGAAGTAATGCCCCACAACACCCATTGAGTCCTATGGAGCTGTGTTCTGAGAGAAGAGTTGAGATCATGTTCGCTTTGTTGAAAATACTAGACTTACATAATAAAGGTGTATGGAATGGACCAAAAACAATAATTCCAAATTCAGGAAAACAGCAGCATTTAGACAAGGTTAAAATATTACCTAGTTTTGGCAAGTGACACGTTCTCTTTAAGGCCTCTTTCACACGTCAGTATTTTGCATCAGTGTTTCGTCAGTGTGTCATCAGTGTTTGGATTCCAAAACCAGGAATGGAACTTAATAAAGAAGAACTATAATTAAAAGACTGACACCTGTTCTGTGTTTCGGAGACACTCCTGGTTTTGGCATCCAAATACTGATGACACACTGATGAAACACTGATGCAAAATACAGACTTGTGAAAGAGGCCTAAGGGAGCTTTGCTATTTCTCTACTATGCTCTAGGAAGTTAAAAAGTCCAGAAAATGCTGTACCAGTTCTGAAATTGTTATGGGACGATATAATTCATGATCTAGTGGAAATGGCTTTGATAATTAGAAGTAGTGATGTTACCTCCAACAGCTTTGCATGCCACTTCATATGTTAAAAAATGTAGTAATCTGGACAGTAACTGAACCTTACCCTCCTCAGTAGTCCACCTCTGTTGGAATTAAATGTTGACACTTGTAATAGATGAGTTGAAACTATTGAAGAACCTGTGATTCCAACTCATATTCTTTGTACTCATTATCATTGACAATGATGATCGGTCTTTGCAATTTTTTAGAATTTGTACCCAGGAGTGGGCTTCAACCGATTCTGACCAGTTCTCCCGCACCGGTTGTTAAAATCACAGCCAGTTTACAGAACCGGTACTAGCTCCATGGGTGCAGCACAATCCTCCTGCAAAAGGAGCACTGACTGAATATCCAAATACTGGTGGTGTGGAGGTCATTGGAAACCTGTCAAGTTCCCTTTAATAAAAAAATATACATTTATGCAAGTTTGGTATCGTTGTAATCATACTGACCTGGAGAGTCACTCCAGGTCAATTAAATGGATGGTGTCATTCAAAAGTGCAACTTGACCCACAAAAAAAAGTCTTCACATGGCTTTGTCAGAGGGGAAAAAAGTTACTTCTCCCAAATGAAGGGGAGGGATTATTGAAAGTGCAAAATCAAAAAATTCCTTTATCCTTAAGCACTTACAGGGGTGAAAGGGAGTAATTGTTCTTTCCAACAATTTGCAGGCTCTGAGGCTTGGACATGTACAATACCTCAAGGTGGGAACCACCAAAGAAACGCTCCAGTCTCACTTTACACCTAGTACACCGCTGCCTGGTGTATTACTAGACTTTCTGATGATATAGCTACCCTTAATACTGAAGCTACTGTCTCTTCACCTGCTATAATGTGCCTCCCTCTACATCCAGACATCAGGCGGTGCTTATTATATGTGCCTTCAACCATCTAGATACTTGCCCCACTCCCTTCCCACCAAGTAACCTCCTGGCCCCCCATTATATGGTCCTGTCCTTTGTTGGGTCTTATTAAAACATTTGATCTGCTTCATTTACCATTACTCTTGGTAGTTGTTCCTGATCCACTACATGCAGCTCTCGCTGACCATATTTAGAGTCTCCTGAATTAGATTGCATCAAAAAGGGTCAGAAAGGGCCTGCAAGCAGTGGATCCGAAGGCAAGAATAAAGGTTAGTTATGGCCAGTGTGTGGTGAGTCAGAATGCAAGAAAAAGGGTCCGTGAGGGCCAGCATGGAGTGGGTCAGAAATCAAGATAAGAGTCATTAAGTATCGGCACATAGTAGGTCAGAAGGCAAGAAAAGGGTCAGTGAGGGCTGGCATGCAGTGGGTCAGAAGGCATATAAAAGGTTCAGTGACAGCTGGCTTAGAGTAGGTCAGAAAAAGGGTCAGCGAGGGCCAGCATGGAGTGGGTCAGATGGCAAGAGAATGGGTCAGTGTGGGCTGGCATGGAGTGAAGCAGAAGGAAAGAAAAAGGGTTAATGAGAGCCAGTCTGCAGTGGATCAGAAGGCAAGAAAAAGGGTCAGTGAGGGTCAGCATGGAGTTATTCAGAAAGCCAAAAAAGAGTCAGTGAAGGCTGGCATGGTGTAAATCAGAAGGCAAGAAAATGAGTCAGTGAGGGCCAGCATACAGTGGGCCAGAAGACATATAAAAGGGTCAGTGATGGCCGGCATGGAATAAGTCAGAAGGCAAAAAAAGGGTCAGTGAGGGCCAGCATGGAGTGGGTCAGAAGGCAAGAAAAAGAGTCAATGAGGGTAGGCATGGAGTGAAGCAGAAGGAGAGAAAAAGGGTTAGGGAGAGTCGACGTGCAGTGAGTCAGAAGGCAATAAACAGGGTCAATGAGGAATGGCATAGAGCGAGTCAGAAACCAGAAAAAGTGTCATTAATAGCCGGCATGTAGAAGGTGAGAAGGCAAGAAAAAGGGTCATAAGGGTCAGAATGCTGTGTCTCAGAAGGCAAAAAAAAAGGGTCAGTGAGAGCCGGCATGGGGTAAATCAGAAGGCAAGAAAAAGGGTTAGTGAGGGCTGACATCGAATGGGTCAGAAGGAAAAACAAAGAGTGAGCGAGGGCTGGCATAGAGTGTATGCTTCTAACTTTATGTAATATTCAATATGTCAATAGCTGCCCCTCGTCATTCCTGTGGATCCTCACATCTCATTTTCCTCTATCCCTCTCCATTTCCTCTGTTATTTTTTTCTCTCCTAACGTCTCTATCTCTTGACTCACTTACATTTTAATAAATAAGTTTTAACTCATCCTTCTGGGAAAATCACAAAGTGCATTAGGAAACAAAAGTGCCGAACGGTTCATGCAAGGACATGCCTAATGTGAGCATTTAAAGTCTAATGGAGAGCAAATCTGGAACACAATGCAGTTGTTGATTGGGGGAAAGCGGCGCTATTTTGTCAGATGTTATCTCTAAAGGTGGTAAAACAAGATAACCATGGCCCATGGATTGGACTATAAAACATCGCTACAGAGGGTGTGGGGGGGGATGATATCAGCCATCACTAATACGAAGTGAAGTCTTCCTTTCTAAGGACCTCTTTATAAACATTTATAAACATTTGTCATATCTTACATTTTATTTGAATAATTTATTACGGGTTATTTCTATACTTAAAAAGGCAAAGTAATGCAAAATTTATAAAGTCTGCATCTTCCAATGGCAAAGATGCTTTTGCCGTTTGATTTGCGGTTTGGGGGGGAAGCACTTCTGTCGTATTAAAGGCATAAAAATTATTGAAACATTAAAGAAGCAGCAATCATGTTGAATCAAAAGCAAAAGAGATGAAAGCCTGCTCAATATAGCCAGTAGCCCTTCATTTGGGGCTAAGAAAAGACTGACAGGCAGCAGCTAAGCGTATAGGTCACAGCCGGAACAGTATGTGATAGTATATTAATTAACCTCTTTCTGTCTGAGATTCCGAGGACACACAATAATTTAAAAGTCTTTTATAAAGTTCCACTTCTCCAGTAAATTTCACATTTTTTTCAGTAAGTTGTTAACTCTAAGCTGTTTTTTTTTTTCGTTTTTTTCATTCTGTCGGGAAATATTTTGCTTTTCATGTGATATCTCACTTACTGAAGGCAGAAGATTGAATTATTTGTTCTGATGTTCGTATTATGAAAAAAAGGCACAAGCTGTTTGGAAAATTGTAAAGTAACTGAAAAGTGTAAGGACTGGGATGGCATCTCTTACATGGCATACATGAAAATACTGTGGCCCTGAACTATCAAAGCAATTTTGGCCAGAATTATTTTTGCATTGTGATGGATGTTTCTCCCAGTTCCAACCAAAAGGGTGGATCTGGGAAATATAGGGGCTCCGCGGGGGCATGACATTGCTGCTTGTAAATGTCATGATGAGCTGTTGTGTTCCTTATTCTGGAAATCTTACTCAAGTAAGGTTTTTGGCAAAGCGGACAGAGGTGCACGCAACTCGTGAGACACTCCTGGTGTGTGTAATGCTCGTGAGTGGGAGTTGGCCGCCGGACCAGCTCAACCTGGAGGAGCGTAACTAAGTGCCTACCGGTAACTCAGAACATCTGATGGTTAGGTTTGGCTTGGCTGCGGGTAGTCACCAGGTGAAACCCGAGTGAGTACTGGTAGTGTGACAACTGGCCCGAGGGGTCAGAGTAGGATGCTAACAGTCTCTGATGTGGACAAGTAAAGCCAGGATGGCTGATGCAGACTGGACGGCAGGGACTAGCAGGCATGGAAGATTCAGATGATACAGCAGATGTCGCAGATGTAGCTGAGATGGCAGATACTGACAGGTGCAGGAGGTACAATGGGTGCAGCAGGTACAGAGGTAAAGCAGGTAAGGCACATACAACTGGTACAGGGGGCACAGCTGGTACAGATATGTACTGCAGGTACTGCAGGTTCTAAGACACATATTTGTATTCGCAATCACAGCTTCAAGGTACAGCACATGGGAACGGGATCTGACAACTATCAATGCATCTTTAAGGATAGACTACATTGCCAAGGAATCTCTCATAGGAAGAGAGTGCCTTAAACACTTAGCCTATGGCTGAGAGGCACTTCTGAGTTAGGGTGTACTGGCCCTTTAAGAATAAGTATGTGTGCCCTAAGTGCATTCTTAGGAGACCTGTGTGGTATGCGCAGGCCGTGGGAGTCAGCGGCAGTGACCGGTGACACAGGAGCTACTGCTGAGCAGCCGGGATTATTAGTGTGCTGGCGTCCCCACCAGGAGGATAGAGACGGACAGTGCGGGGATACCGGTAATGGCATAACAATGTGTGTCTGTCCACTAATCAGAAGTATCTAACTGCGCAATTATCCTTCATCAAGACCAGCATGAAAATCACCATTATTGAAGAATCGGGGCCCAAGGATTTGTGCCTTTGTGAAATTCTTAAAATGACAAGTTCCTTAGAACAAGCCTAGTTATATTGGTCATTTCACTAAGTTATTGTAGCCTCTATTCATCCTCTTGAAATGTCAATCATGGTCTTGAGGCATGGTTGGTCTATACCACTAGGGTAAACCAAAGAAGTGAGCTGGATCAGAAGGTGGTATAAGTGCAACGTGTAGCTGAACGTTCACACTGTGGTCATAAACCAACAGAGCCTAGGATAAAAAGAAAATATCCTGCAGTAAGTAAATAAGTAAAAAGCAATAATACATGTAAATAACATGAGGAACTTAGCTGACACTATTTTGATAAAAAAATTGTAAAAGCCATCCCACCACGACAAGGTGAACCCAATCAGGATGGTCCAGTCTATTGTATTAAATCTCTTTAAGTCCCAACAGGCCTTAATAGATGCCTTCACACCTTCCCATGGAAAGCTTCAAAATGGACAGAAAGAATCATTGATTATACTTACTGCCTCATGCACATTATTGTCAGGATGGCGGCAAATCTCTACAGCTTTGTATTTCTAAGCCACATGCACTCTTTTGGGTGATGTATGTTCTCTTCTTAAGGCAGTAGTCTTTATGGAAACAGAGACAAGACAACGCCTTGTGGCCGTGGAAAATTCTGGACACAGAGGTAAATTTGAGTGATTTTTACCGTCTGGAATTTTCCACAACCCGGCGGCGTTGTCCCATCTATGGGTCCATTATGTCAGGTTTCCGGGATTTCCAGTTCTCTTTTGAAAGAGCTTGCCCTCGGTTAACATGGAGTTTACTGTTCTGTTGCCCTACTTCCTGTCCAGCTGCTTAAAAGGCCGCCTCTAAGCCTAGTCCAGTGCCTGAGTATACTGCTTGCTGTGTGCTCCTGCTTTGCTGCTCCTATTTCCTGATTGCCATTTGGATCCTCCTGAAAGACTACCGACACCGACTCTGGACTTTACCCGGTTTCATCAAGCTGTGCCCGGACTCCGTCTGCCGTCTTTGGTCAGCACTTCTGCCCGGTTCCTTCCGGTTCGTAACCACTCTGGACTATCATCCCGTACGGACACTTCTGGACTTTACCACTTGCCCCTTGTGTCCCGGCTGCTGCGCATTTAGGCCTTCCGGGGTGATTGCCAGACAGTCCCTGTATAGGGGTTCGCTCTTGGTGGTCTCCCTGGGGGAGTCCGGTGCGTGGCCCCGGGAATTCCCTTCACTCCGTTTCGGGAAGGTATTTCGTGTGTTATTGTTTTACTGTGTTTGTTCCGTTTGTGTACCTATCGTGGTTACATATTATAAACATCTCTGTACCAAGAACTCGTCTCTGGTTGTCATTGCCCTAACGCTATCGAAATCCTCAGAACATACAATAGTATTACATTATACTCAGGCCATAAAAAGGATTTCGCTGGGGCAATGACTGAGACACGAGTAGATCAGCTCTTTTCCATGATCAACTCCTTGCAGCAGGAGATGGAGGCGGTACAAACTAAACTTAGAGATGTGGAGGCACAGCTGGGCCATGATCACCAGGTACTGGGTCCGGCTATTCAGGATTTGCAAGTCAGAGTGGAGGCTCAGGAAGCCGTCCCCAATACGTCCGTATCAGCTGCCGGTATGCCTAGGTTACCCCCATTTCGTTTCAATGGTGATCGTAGTCAGTTTCGTGGTTTTGTCAACCAGTGTATACTATTCTTTGATGTACATGCTGATTATTACCGTTCTGACCGGTCAAAAGTGTTATGTATAATCATGTTATTAACCTCACGAGCACTGGCTTGGACTAATCCTATGATAGAGAATCGGGATATCCGTTTAAATCACCTGGATGACTTTCTGACCGCAATGGCACAAATGTTTGATGATCCGAATCGCCGTGCGACCGCTGAATCGGCTCTCCTTTCCTTACGTCAGGGAAAGCGGTCTGTCGTTGAATACGCCACTGAGTTCAGGAGGTTAGTGGTAGACACCGACTGGGGAAACAATGCATTATTGTCAGTGTTCAGAAAAGGTTTGTCCGGTACCATCAAGGACGAGTTAGCTCGTTCTGAATCTCCAGGGGATTTTGAACTGTTTCTCCAACACTGTGTGCGTATTGATACCCGCTTGACGGAACGTAGACAGGAAAAATGGGCAGCTGTAAACCGGGTAACCAACTTTGCGTTTCCTTCCAGAGAACCCGCTCTCAGGACGCCACGGGAGGCCGAGGACGTTCCTATGCAAGTGGACTCTCTGCAAAAGCGAGAGACCAACGAACGTCGTGAACACCGGCTCCGTGAGCGTTTGTGTTTCTATTGCGGTCAATCGGACCATTTCTTGATCGACTGCCCGAGACGTCCAAATCGCCCAAATAAGGTATTGGCAGCCATGGCAGAGTGTGACAACACGGACGCAGAGTCCGATATCTCTGAGGCAAGTGGACACCTGGATGCGGTATTTCCCTTGACTGTAATGTCAACATCACCTAAGGACTCAGAAGGGAAAGATACCCATTGCTCGCTTCCCATTCAGATCCGGTGGGAGGGACAGTTAATACCTACATCCGCAATGATAGACTCTGGGGCAGGGGGTAATTTCATGGACTCTTCTTTTGCCAGGAAACACGGTATCCGGACTCAGCAAAGATCCTCACCGGTTACCATGGAGACGGTAGACGGATCTACGTTAGTTTCTGGACCAGTTGATCGGGAAACAGTACCTCTAGAATGCGTGATGAAGCCAGGTCAGCAGGAGACCCTTGTTTTCATGTTGATTTCTTCTCCTCATTTTCCGATTATTTTAGGAATTCCGTGGCTGCGGTCTACAAATCCAGTCATCGATTGGGAGACTAAGGAAATATCCTTCCCACCGCAGAGTGGTCCGACCATTAGTCCAACTGTACCGGTTCCAGTAACACCGAATGCGGAGGGCACTGTACAGGTACCTGTTTTACCCCCAGTTTATCATGACTTCGCTGATATATGCGACAAAAGAAAAGCAGATCGGCTTCCCCCGCATAGACCGTATGATTGCCCCATAGACTTACTCCCAGGGGCGGAGATCCCGTTTGGCCATGTCTACCCGTTGGCGGCACCTGAGCTAGAAGCACTAAAAGAGTACATCGATGAAAGTCTAGCCAAGGGATTTCTTCGCCCGTCTACCTCACCAGCAGGGGCACCCATCTTTTTCGTGAAAAAGAAGGAGGGGACTCTGAGACCCTGCATTGACTACCGGGAACTGAATAAAATAACCATCCGGAACCGGTATCCGTTACCGTTGATTCCTGAGCTATTGGAGAGAGTCCAACAGGCAAAGATATTCACTAAATTGGATCTCCGTGGGGCATATAATCTACTTCGCATACGTCCCGGAGATGAGTGGAAGACAGCGTTCAGATGTCGGTATGGACATTATGAGTACCTAGTGATGCCTTTTGGACTTTGTAACGCTCCCGCGGCTTTCCAACATCTAGTTAACGATATTTTTAGGAATATAATGGACCAATTCATGGTGATTTATTTGGATGATATCCTGATCTTTTCTGATTCCCTACAGGAACACCAGGAGCACGTCAAGACAGTACTTACCCGTCTGAGGGATAACCACCTGTACATTAAACTGGAGAAATGCGAATTCCATTGCTCACAAATACAATTTTTAGGTTATGTCATCTCTCCTCAGGGACTGAACATGGAGTCTGGCAAGATACAAGCAATTCTAGACTGGCCGGAACCGGGAAACATCAAAGAGGTACAACGCTTTGTCGGTTTTGCCAACTTTTACCGACGCTTTATCCGTAACTTTTCAGAGATCGTCCGTCCCATCACTCTGTTAACCAAGAAAGGACAGAAGTTTGTGTGGTCCGCCCAGGCCCAGGAAGCTTTCCATCGTCTCAAGGTTTGTTTTACCTCAGCGCCAATATTAGTACATCCGAATCCCGCACTTCCCTTTATTGTGGAAGTCGACGCTTCCGACTATGCATTAGGGGCAATCCTTTCTCAAAGGACTGGGGACAAGAGTCTCTTGAATCCGTGTGCTTTCTTTTCTCGCCGGTTGTCCCCTGCAGAAAGGAACTATGACATTGCGGACAAGGAATTGTTGGCGATTATTTCAGCTTTTAAGGAATGGAGACACCACTTACAGGGAGCTGCGCAGCAAGTGATAGTACTCACAGATCATCGTAACCTGGAATTTCTTAAGTCTGCCAGGTGCCTGTCTCCACGGCAAGCCCGTTGGAGCTTATTCCTTAACCAGTTCAATTTTATCGTTACATACCGTCCAGGTTCACGTAATGGGAAAGCCGATGCCTTGTCCCGAATCCACGCCGTGGACTCCGTGCCTGGAACCCCGTCTCAGACCGTGTTATCGGATGCCAATTTCGTTGGAGTAATCCAGGACCAGGACTTGTGGAAGGACATCAAGCTGGCCTATGATGGTGACGTATTTCTTGCTGCCCCCCCGAATGATGTAACTCTTGTTCTTCGGAATGGTGTGTGGTTGAGAGAGCGACGCATTTATGTCCCGGAGGCCGTAAGACTTCGGGTTCTCAAGTTGGTCCATGACTCCGTGTTGGCTGGTCATAGGGGGGTACAGAAGACGCAGGAATTTCTGAGCCGTTTTTTCTGGTGGCCTACCTGTTTAAAGGATGTAAAGGACTATGTCCACTCATGTGTGGTTTGTGCCCGGTGCAAGGTCCCTCGTGTGGCTCCTACGGGACTCCTCCAACCGTTACCCGTTCCATCTCGCCCTTGGGGATCCATCTCAATGGATTTTATTGTGGAGTTGCCAGTCTCAGGCGGTCACAATACCATTTTAGTGGTGGTGGATCGGTTGACAAAAGCTGCTCACTTTATTCCGTGTACCGGTCTTCCCTCAGCCGCAGAGACAGTGGATTTGGTTATCCAGAACATATTCCGATTGCATGGGGTACCAGACGAGATCATCTCTGACCGGGGCGTGCAGTTCACGTCTAAGTTCTGGAAGGGGTTTTGTACGGCACTCCAGATTGATGTCTGTTTGTCTTCTGCATACCATCCTCAGACAAATGGGCAAACCGAACGGACTAATCAAACCCTGGAACAGTACCTTCGATGTTATGTCAGCCATCTGCAGGACGATTGGTTGAAGATGCTTCCGTTGGCGGAGTTCTCGTATAACAACACTCAGAGCAGCTCCACTAAGGTAACGCCCTTTTTCGCTAACTTGGGTTACCATCCGAATGTTTTGCCTAGGTCACCGGTTGCGGTTTCGGTGCCAGCGGTGGAGGACAGATTGACAGAGCTACGACAAAATCTGGAGGTTCTAAAGGACACTGTGGCTACGGCTCAGGAGCGTTACAAGAGGTCGGCGGACACTCACCGGAAACCGGCACCCATGTATAAGGTAGGGGACTCAGTATGGTTATCCACCAAAAACCTGAGATTGGGTGTTCCTTCGCAGAAGCTGGGACAGAAATTCATCGGTCCGTTTAAGATCACCGGGATCGTGAGCCCTGTGGCCTGTCGGCTACGGTTACCGCACCATCTAAAGGTACACCCGGTCTTTCATGTTTCTCTCCTCAAACCCGTTTCTCCTAATACGTTCCATGGTCGTGTCGTGCCTCCTCCTCCGCCTGTGATGGTTGACGGCGAGGAGCAGTTCGTGGTTGAGGACATTATTGACTCCCGGCTCCATCGTCATAGGCTTCAGTATCTGGTACGTTGGCAGGGGTACGCCCCCGAGGACGATTCCTGGGAACCGGTGGGTAACATTCGGGCACCCCGGAAGATTGCTCAGTTTCATCGGCGGTACCCGGGCAAGCCAGGCCCTGATCCGTCCTGAGGCCGTTTCTGGGGGGGGGAGTACTGTCAGGTTTCCGGGATTTCCAGTTCTCTTTTGAAAGAGCTTGCCCTCGGTTAACATGGAGTTTACTGTTCTGTTGCCCTACTTCCTGTCCAGCTGCTTAAAAGGCCGCCTCTAAGCCTAGTCCAGTGCCTGAGTATACTGCTTGCTGTGTGCTCCTGCTTTGCTGCTCCTATTTCCTGATTGCCATTTGGATCCTCCTGAAAGACTACGGACACCGACTCTGGACTTTACCCGGTTTCATCAAGCTGTGCCCGGACTCCGTCTGCCGTCTTTGGTCAGCACTTCTGCCCGGTTCCTTCCGGTTCGTAACCACTCTGGACTATCATCCCGTACGGACACTTCTGGACTTTACCACTTGCCCCTTGTGTCCCGGCTGCTGCGCATTTAGGCCTTCCGGGGTGATTGCCAGACAGTCCCTGTATAGGGGTTCGCTCTTGGTGGTCTCCCTGGGGGAGTCCGGTGCGTGGCCCCGGGA
This sequence comes from Anomaloglossus baeobatrachus, assembly GCF_048569485.1. Taxonomy (NCBI): domain Eukaryota; kingdom Metazoa; phylum Chordata; class Amphibia; order Anura; family Aromobatidae; genus Anomaloglossus; species Anomaloglossus baeobatrachus. Next base: position 70,572,925 of record NC_134356.1, read on the forward strand.
ATTCCCTTCGCTCCGTTTCGGGAAGGTATTTCGTGTGTTATTGTTTTACTGTGTTTGTTCCGTTTGTGTACCTATCGTGGTTACATATTATAAACATCTCTGTACCAAGAACTCGTCTCTGGTTGTCATTGCCCTAACGCTATCGAAATCCTCAGAACATACAATAGTATTACACATTAGGACTATTACTACCCACAGAGATGATGCAGCAGCCGTCTATGCCTTTTTTTTCATAGTTGTGGCTTCCCAGAGCTACCCAAAGTGAGCCTCTTTGTCCTTCCTCAGATTTTTATCACCCCCAGTTAAGACCTTATCTTCTCTATTTTTTTGTTCAAGCATTCAATCTCTTCTTAAAGAGGACCAACCAGCAGGATATTGCAATATGAAGTAAAGGCAGTGCCATACAGGAGGTAAGATGCTGAATCCAGGCATACTTTTTCTAGAAAGATCCGATGCTTGGTTGTAGAAATATGTTTAATCAAAGTTGCAGAAATGCCCTGCACTTTGATTGATGGGTACAACATGGGCGGGTCTTTGTGGGTTAGGTACTCAGCGTTTATTCCTCCTCCAGCATGCCCCTTCTTCATTTGAATATTGCTCCGCATCGCCATTGATATTGTTGAACATGTGTGCACATTGCCACAGTAATTCTGTCTTCATTAAAATGAAATCAGAGTCCACTGCGATCAATGGCGCCATTTTATTGAAGTCACTGTGGTGAAGACTATGAATGGCAGGGGTGCATGCGCAGATGTGAAAAAAATATACGAGCATATGCCGATGCCTCTCATAGTCTTCACCGCAGTGTCCTCAATATCATTGTATTGGAGATCTTGGGGCGCGCATGCAGCGACTTCAGCACCATTTTAATGAAGACAGAATTCTTGTGGCAATGCGCACGTGCTGCCAACAACAGCAATGGTGGCACAGAGCGATATTCAAATGAAGAAAAAGGGCAAGCCATGAGGAGGAATAAATGCTGAGGACCTGACCCACATAGGCCCATTGCACCCGTCAATCAAAGTGCAGTGCATTTCTGCAACTTTAATTAAAGATATTTCTGCAACCAAGCATCCGATCTTTCTACAACAGGTTTGCCTGGATTCAGCATCTTATTGCCTGTATGGCACTGCCTTTACTTCATATAGCACAATCCTGGTGGTTGATTCTCTTTAAGTCCAGGATTTTAAGTCATTTCTTTAGGCCTCTGTCACACGCACGTGAAAAAAACTAACTGTTTTTTCACGTACGTGTTAAAGGGGTGGTTTGCTCCCCGTATGCCGTGTTTGTGGCAAAATCATGTTCTTCGTGTGTTATACGTAATAACACACGGAGAACGGAAAGCCCCGCCTTACCTGCTTCTTCCGGAGCTGTCTGTGGTGCTGAATCACAGTGTCCGGCACAGGCCAGCCCCCGCTGACGCTGCCTCCGGCGTCCAGTGAAAAAGATGCACTGTTCAAATTCACTGGGGGACGGATGCAGGTGGCAGCCGCGGTAGACACTGCAAAGCTGATGGAGGTGAGTATGTGTTTTTTTTATTTTTACAATGACATGTGTGTTTTTCCGGCGCGTGTCACACGGGACCGCATCCACACTACATCCGTGTGGTACGGGTGCGGGCCGTGTGACACCCATGCTGCCGGAGAAAAACGGACATGTCGGCGTGAGGAACACATGGACACACATAAGTACGGAACGGACACACGTTTCGTTCCTAAATACTTACGTGTGTCCAAACTATTAGGAAAACCTAGATCCACGTGTGTACGTGTCTCTAGTACCTGAGAAAACTGCCAAACACGTACCGGAGGCACGAACATGTGACAGAGGCCTTAGGAAGTGTAATGCTCTTTTGCCTCACAGCAGACACCAGTATCATAAAAGACATCTATTATGTGAGGGGCCCAAACAAAGAAGTGGGGTGAGGGAAACCGCTTAAATTATGGTCTTCAAGGAAAAAAGACTGAACCATTGTAATATGTAGAGTATTTTCCATAAGTAAGGCCTAAAGGCCGCTTTACACGCAACAACGTATCTAACGATATGTTGTCGGGGTCACGAAATTCGTGACGCACATCCGGCATCGTTAGCAACGTTGTTGCGTGTGACACCTACGAGCGACCACTAACGATCAGAAATACTCACCAAATCGTTGACACGTCGTTCATTTTCCAAATGTCGTTGCTCGTGCTGGATGCAGGTTGTTCATCATTCCTGAGGCAGCACACATCGCTACGCGTGGCACCCAGGGAACGACGAACAACAGCGTTCCTGCGTCCTCTGGCAACGAGGTGGATGTGTCGTTAATGTGGCTGCTCTCCGCCCCTCCGCTTCTATTGGTGGGCCGCTGTGTGACGTCGCTGTGATGCCGCACGAACCTCCCCCTTAAAAAAGAGGTTGTTCGCCGGCCACAGCGACGTCGTTAGGAAGGTATGTTGGTGTGACGCATACCAGCGATTTGCCCATGGTGCACAAACGATGAGGGTGGGTTCGATCGCTAGCAAAATCGCACTGCACTCGCAGTACACCGGTGTACTGCGAGTGCAGGGCAAAAATGGCAATAGCCGGTTACGGAGGAAAGAGGGAGATAAATCCCTCCCTCTCCTCCAAAGTGCCAACCCTCCCCTCTGCAGCACCGGCCCGCCCCTCCTCAGCGCCGATCCGCCCACCCCTCAGCTGTGGTCCGATCGCATGATCAGACCTCAGTCGCAATGACACTCGCATGACACTTGGCTCCCGCTGTGCTGCCAGTTTGAACCGAGCGTCATGCGAGGATCGCAGTAGTCCCCATGTGCCTCAAGCCTAAGAGCAAAACTGCTTGTAAATTTGGAAGTGCACCAATGTGTAGTATAGGCTCATAGTAATCAGTACACCACGGATCCATAACAGGCAACAATCTAGATATACTGTATTTATTTCACATCACCTTGTCTTCCATTGCAATACAAAACAAACTATCTCATCTATAGCAAATCCAATATTACAAGCGTTCTCCCTGCATGTAGATAACAGGCCCATTCACTGCTAACCAGAATATTATCAAGAATTATGAAACAAACATTGGAAACAATAGAGGCGTTAATTCCCGTATTCTCAAAATCGCTGTGTTTAATGCAGTGGAACATAAACTCCCTACTGTACGGTGCCTTACAAAAAAAGCAAAAAAACCCTTATATTTATGCTTACAAGTTGTAATGTAAACAGCTACGAGAGAGCTGCTGTGTCTTTGTGCTGAAATCTGTAAATGTTCCACCCGCCTGCAGCTCGCCAGCAAGACTTTAAACTATTTTCCCATTTAATCTTTATTTTATTTGCTTCCATCTCTTTCTTTTAAAATGATATTGATTTGCACTTTTTCTATCACCCTAATTACAAAAATGCCAGCTGAGGTTGCGACTCAGTGAACGGTCCATAGCGGGTGAAAGACTATAAGAGAAGGAGGGGGTGGGTACGGTGATCGAGGTGGTGGTGTTTAAGGCTTGTCGACCTAAGTCTGGGCTACCTGCCAGCTAAATGAAAAGCCTCATCAACTGTATCTAGCAAGATGGACAGAAGATAATCTTCTCGGATGAGAATGGCAGTGTATGGAAGGGGAGAGATGCAAGAGAAGGGAGCTGAGAATGGAGAGGGTTCATTTGTACGTTGCACAGAGACTTATCGAAGAGCTAAGTCATTTCTGTCTACCCGTGCTTCCGTACAAGGAGGGATCCTTATCATTCTGCGGCCACTGATCTTATCCTGAAGGGGATAACACGTGAACATTATCGGTGGAGAATGGAGAACAGAGACACCTATCGGAGTAGTCAATGCTTGACACACTAGAGGAATTAGACACCTTGTACGATGCAAGCCTTTTAGTGCTCGTCTTCTGTTCCCTTAAGAATAAAGCTTTAAATGCTTAAATGTGTTTAGTACAAAAGGTAACATCAGGTTCTCGGCTAAATGATTAAGAGCGGGGACACAATTATTAACTCTATGCTTACAGATCTCCGAAACAGACTATGCGGGCAGATTATACACTGGCTCGGATTCACTGTATTCTATGAATGATAAATGTTTACTTTTCTAAATACTTATGAATGGGTCTAATTTTACTATTTTCAACAAATCAAATTTACAGATATTATGTGAAAACTGCAGTAAATTACCAGTCTGATGCCAAAAAGCAAATTGAAATATTCTTGTACTTGGGGAAAAATTCAGTTTGGGGCCTCTTCTTATACAGTCATAGATGAAAGTGTTGGCACTCTTGAAATTGTTCCAGAAAATGAAGTATTTTTCGCAGAAAATTATTACAATTACTCATGTTTTGTTATACACATGTTTATTTCTTTTGTGTGTATTGGAACAACACAAAAACAAAACAAGAATAGGGAAGAAAAGGCATATTGGACAAAAAAAAAAAAAGAAAATGGTCTGGACAAAACACCATGTTTTCCGGTTTGTACGATGTACTTTTTTCCCCCAAACATTTGGCTTACCGGGGCAGGAGTGGTGGCGCAGGGTCGGTGATACTGCAGGCTCGTGAGGTGTCGCAGCGGCGAGCACAATTGAACTGCCAGCGGACTGCGGGCTGCATTAAATCTCCCACAGTTGATGAGATGAACTTCAAGAAAATGGCAGCAGAGCCGGCGCGTGTGTAGATAGGACTGCACGGCTATTTTCTTGAAATCAATCTCGTCAACTGCAAGAGATTCTAAGCATCCCACCGGCAGATCATTGGTCCTCACTACCATGACACCACAAGCCCGCAGTATCGTTGACCTTCGACTGCTGCACATTGAGCCATAACACCCCTTCTTCCAAGCCAGCTGGCAGATCAATGGCACCACCTGCTGTGACACTCCACGAGCCCGCACCACTATTGCCAACCCTGCGTACACTGACCCTTTTGAGCCACGACACCCCTTTCTCCGATCCCACTGCATCGCTGACCCTCTTGAGCTGTGACACCCCTGCACCGTACCCGCAGCATCACCTACTCTGCCTCCTGGGACCTTCCAGTGCCGCTCCACCACTGCCGCTCCCCCCTGGTGAGTGAATAAGTAATAAGAGACACTAGGATTATAAGACGGACCCTCATTTTAACAGTAAAAAAAAATGCTTTCGTATTTTCCTCCTTCAAATTTGGGGTGCATCTTATAATCCGGTGCATCTTATAAAATGAAAAATATGGTAGTTTGGCACCATTCCAAATTGTGGGTAAACAGCTTTGTTTAAAGCATGTGCTGCGTATTAAAATTCACCTGTAGCAAGTAACGAGTGTGGGCAATATGAAAATCATAACTAAAACCAGATAAAAAGGGGAGAAGTTGATTTAAATTTGAAATGTATGTCTACGTGTACCACACTAAGCATGGATAACAGAAAAGGAGAAGAGAACTGTCTGAGATCTTGAGAACCCAAATTGTTGAAAAATATCAACAATCTCTAGGTTCCAAGTCCATATTCGGAGATCTTGATGTTTCTTTGTCCATGTTGCGCAATATAATCAAGAAGTTTACAAACCAAGACACTGTAGGTAATCTCCCAAACCAAATTTTAAGTTGAGGGTGGCAATAATTTTGTCTGACCCATTTTTGGAGTTCTGTGTGATATTTTGTCCAACTGCCTTTTTTCATGTGTTGTTTTGTGTTGGAGAAATACTTCATTTTCTTTATCTATTTTAATGTGGGCCATGACTGTATTTACAGTGGAAACCAGAAGTTTACATACACTATCTAAAAAGATACATCTGCGTGTTTTTCTCACTAAATGACATAAAATCAGAATAAATCATTCCCGTTTTAGGTCAATTAGGAACCAAAATTATTTATATTTCCAAATGTCAGAGTAATGATAGAATGTTTTAACACATTTTTATTACTTTCTGCAAAGTCAAAAGTTTACATACATTTCATTAGTATTTGGTACCATTGCCCTTAAACTGTGTGACTTGGGTCAAACATTTTGGATATCCTTCCACAATGTTCTCACAACATAAGAAGTAAGAACTTGGGCCCCCTTCTTCCAAACATGAACTGGTGTAACTGAGACATGTTTAAAGTCACCTTGCTCGCAGCTGCCTTTTTAGCTTTGCCCATAAATTTTCAATAGGATTCAGATCAGGGTTTTGTGATGGCCACTCCAAAACATTGACTTTGTTATCCTTAAACCACTTTGTAACCAGTTTTAGCAGTATGCTTCGGGTCATTGTCCATTTGGAAGACCCATTTCTGCCCAATCCAAGTTCCTGGCTGATGTCTTGGGTTGTTGCTTCAGTATTGTCACATAATAATCTTTTCTCATGATGCCATCTATTTGTGAAGTGCATCAGTCCCTCCTGCAGCAAATCAACCCCAAAATTAAGGTCTTTGTTCCTGTATGTATTTGCAAACATTATTCTGGCTTTTTTATGTTTCGTTGGAGTAATGACTTCTTCCTGGCAGTGTGGCCTTTCAGCCCATGTTGATACAGTACTTGTTTCACTATGGATAATGAAACAATCTTACCAGCTTCTGCATGCATCTTCACAAGGTCTTTGTCATGATCCAGGATCGGGAATCTCCACTCCAGAGTTTCCCAGACCCGCCTGGTCATGTCAAGGGTTAACTCCCATCAGCCTCGTTCTGGTTTCAGGAGGCACTATATCTGGCCTCTTTAATTTCATCCTGGTGCTGGTTATAGTTTTGCTCTGCAGCCTGTGACTTGCTCTGGTGAGAATTTCTGTTTGATCTGACTCTTTGTTACTGTGCCCTGACCTGTACCCTTCCCCGCTTGTCCGTCTGTGGCAGCCCCTGACTTCCCGCTCCTGTCTGTTGTTTGTGTTTCCCTCTGCATACCTGATCTTCCGGCTTCCGACTCGGTTCTGTTTTCTAACTTGGTTTTGATCCTCCCTTTGCAGTGACTCGACTTTCCTGGCTTTATACTCTGACTGTTTGACTACTCTTTTGCCCCTGGTGGTTTGCCAGTTAACTTCCCGCTGAAGTTACTCTGCTGTACTTGAGCTGCCTTTACGTTACTGTGGACTTTGTCTCTCCTTCTCTACTCTGCTGCCACCTAGTGGGGAATACACTGTACTATGTCCTATCAACCCTTTGTACAGTGTGACAGTCTTTTGCTTTTTTTGTTGGGTTGATATGCACATATCTGACCAAACCACATTCACCTCTGGTACACAGAATCATTTTTTCTCATAATGCCATCTATTTTATGTGTACCAGTCCCTCCTGCAACAAATCAACCCCACAACATGATGTGATGCTGCCACCCCCGTGTTTCATAATCAGGATGGTGTTCTTAGGCTTCAAAGCTTCTCCCTTTTTCCTCAAAATGTAACGATGGTCATTATGTCCAAACAGTTCAATTTTAGTTTCGTCACACTACAAGACATGTCTCCAAATAGTAACGTCTTTGTTCCTGTGTGCATTTGCAAACATTAATCTGTCTATTTTATGTTTCTTTTCGCGTAATGGCTTTTACCTGGCAGAGCGGCCTTTTAGCCCATGTGGATACAGTACTCATTTCACTGTGGATAATGACACAATCTTACCAGCTTCCACCAGCATCTTCACAATGTCTTTTGCTTTTGTTCTTGGGTTGATATGCACATGTCTGACCAAACAACGATCATCTCTGGTACACAGAACCCATCTCCTTCCTAAGAGGCATGATGGCTGGACATTCCTATCTTGTTTCTACTTGTGTATAATTGTTTGTACTGATGAATGATACACCTTCAGGTATCCTGAAACTGCACAGAAGGATGAACCAGACTTGTGTAAGTCCACAATTCTCTTCCTGAGATCTTGGCTGATTTCTTTTGACTTTTCTATGATGCTACACAAAGAAGCAGTGTGTTTCAGGTGTGCATCAAAATACATCCACAGGTGTGTCTCTAATTAACTCAGATGTTGCTGATAAACCTATCAGAAGCTTCCAAAGACATGACATTACCATATGGGCTGTCTCCTATTGTTTAAAGGCATAGAACTCTTAGGGCGGCGTTACACGGGACGATATATCGTGCGATCGCATTAGCGATCGCACCCGCCCCAGTCCTTTGTGCGTCACGGGCAATTTGTTGCCCATGGAGCACAAAGTTGGTAACCCCCTGTCACACATACATACCTTCCGAATGACCTCGCTGTGGGCGGCGAACATCCTCTTCCTGAAGGGGGAGGGACGTTCGGTGTCACAGCAACGTCACACAGCGGCCGCCCAATAGAAGCAGAGGGGCGGAGATGAGCGGGACATAACATCCCGCCCACCTCCTTCCTCCTGCATTGCTGGCGGGACGCAGGTAAGCTGTTTTGTCATTCCCGGGGTGTCACACGGAGCGATGTGTGCTGCCTCGGGAACGACGAACAAGCGGCGCACAGAAGGAGGAACGACTTTATGAAAATGAACGACGTGTCAACGAGTAACGATAAGGTATTTTTGCTCGTTCACAGTCGTTCGTAGCTGTCACACGCTACAATTTCTCTAACGATGCCGAATGTGCGTCACGGAATCCGTTACCCTGACGACATATCGTCCGATATATCGTAGCGTGTGATGCTGCCCTAAGTGTATGTAAAGTTTTGACCTTGCAGAAAGTAATAAAAATGCCTCTCTCTCATTATTCTGGCATTTGGCAAATATAAATAATTTTGGTTCCTAATTTACCTAAAATGCGAAAGGTTTATTCTGAATTCATGTCAGATAGTGCTAAAAAAGTACACATGTGTCTTTTTAGATAGTGTATGTAAACTTCTGTTTTCAACTGTAGCTGTCCTGCTGTCCAGAACTTTAAATTTATGACCTATGTCTGATTGGTGGAGATGCGACTCCTGTGTCTGGTGGCTCCAGCAGCAGGATCTAGGAGGAAAAAGCGGGCTATGGACCCAGAAAACAATCGTTGAGGTGAGGGTACCTCTCCATATAGCATTGCAGGATGCATATATTACTTTTAGATAAGAACATGGTGTAGTTTGGTGCAGTTAAAATCAGGGCCACCATTAGAGCATTAGAACCATTACTGGCGTATGGGGCCCAGCTGGGCCCAGGGTAATTACTTAGCTTTATTAAACCCCAGGCCAAATGGGCCCCACTCTTCACTGGGCCCCAGTCACAGCCACAGCAAAGGGGCCCCGCAGTAGCTTTGGCTACTATACATGGCTAATTTGCATGTCAAGGAATGGAGCATGCAAAGTTGAGCAGAGCAGGATGGCAGTGTGTCATCACTGGGCTGTGTAGCATACACTCCTGCAAGCAACAGAGGCTGAGGTCGTGAGGACGTGGCAGCTAGCGGGGACAAGTAAGCACTCGGTGTGCTGAAGACGATCTCCGGGGGTGGTGGGGTGGCGGGGTGGCCTGCCCACCAACAGCAGCCCAGGGGGCATGCCCGCCAACCCCTACCCGGCGGGGGCCACCCACTGACCACAGCTTGCCCCCCCATGCCCGCCCACCTCAGCCCCTGCATTGCTTCAGCCAGATGAGTATCGGAGAGCACACATCCAGCTGAAATGCATCGCAGCTCACTGCTCAGAGATGATACCGTAAGACGTAGGAGCTGGGTAAAATGATTCTTTTTCTTTTTGCAGATCACAAATATGCTAGGAGACCCCCAGGATGGGACATATATACCAGGAGGATGATATATACAGCAGAAAGAGGCAGATAACCAGGCTGGGAACATATATACCAGAATGTGCCCAGGAGATGGATATATATATACCAGGAGGGGCACAGGATGGGATATGACTCGCCCACCCCAGGGCCTTAGGTGACTCGGTGTCGGGCCGGACTAGTCCGGGGTAGTCAGCGGTGGCGGGGCCAGATTCCGTGACCCTGGTGGAGTCAATTAATGGGGCGATATTGGGGTGATGATAGTGTTAAAGCTTATATAAGATTTGTGACGCCACCTGTGGTAATTTGCAGCTATGGAGCCGCAGCTGCTAGAAGGGACCTCCGGGGTTGATGTTATGGCAGCTAAGGTGTTTTTTGCTCTCCATAGGTAGAGCGGGTACCCCGGGGCAACCTTTGGTGCTTGGTAAAGTCTATGGTGTTTGTGGACGAGGTGCAGGGCCGACAGGGCAGTGGAAAGGAACAGACACAGACAGTAACTTCCTTTTACCTTCTCCTTTACTTGTCCAACCAGTGAAGTTCAGGGAGCCTGTTACAGGTGGTAATGGCGATCCAGTGGCCTGGAAGCAGTCGGGGGTCTCACACTGGCCAGGTGAGTAATGAGGCCTGCTCCCTATGCTCTGTATGTGTAAACGGGGTCCCACTGTTTCAATATACTGAGACCCGTTCTGCTGCTCTCTGAGGTAATTTGTTACCTCTTCCGTATGGCGGGCTGCGTGGACTGTCAAAGGTGCCGTTCTTTCTATCTGGGCTCCTAGTTCTGGCTTTGCAGCTGCACCTCCGGGTGCGGGGTGGACAGAGACCTGCCTTGTCTTGTCCTCCGGATGCGACCACCGGTACTCGAGTACTCGAGTGGCCCTGAACTCCGATATTCAATTTCTTTAGCTATGACGTTGGAGTGAGCTGGCTGCGCTCAACTCCCAATGTTCTCCTCCTTTTTGCCTCTCTGTGGATGTGTTTTTCTGGGCCGAGCAATCTGGCTCAGCTCCCAGCTCACACACCACAGTACTCGAGTCCTTGTCTCTCTGAACTCTCCTCACAGACTACACTGACTTCTCTAACTGACTGACTGACTGACTGACTTTGAACTTCCTGGTTCCCTTATCTACTCACACATTCTGACTCCTCCCACACACCCTCCGACTAGGCCCCACCCACACTATTGGGACCAGAAATGGGACTTATGGCTCCATGAATACATCTATGGGGGCTGCTGCCACTATCCCTGACCCAGTGTATGCCTACCAATCGGTGTGTGCAAGTTTAGTCTGTGGACCGACATATTACCTCATTCTTACCCAGGATGGGACATCACACCTCTGGCTGAGGTGCAATATCTCTGTGGCGACGGAAGCCTCAGGGGCGCCACACTCCTCCAAAGCAAAGCCCAGCACGTCCGCGGGCTGAAACAAAAATACAGTGCTGTTAACTGCAAAACATTTTATAACGCTAAGATAACAAACTTTTCATCCCTTAATGGGAGGCACTTTCACTTGAACGTTGCAGAAACATAGAAAATAAAACTTTAGAGTCTTTGGTGCACTTTTACTGTCCAATGCACAAGTGCTGCAGGCTACTTTCTCACCATAATTCTGGTAGGGGGCACAACGGGTGCAACTATATACATTAGTAAAGTCCTGGCCACACATAGTCCAGTGGCCCAGTTGTCCATCAAACTACAATAGACCAGCCACCTAACGTCCAGTGGCCTGGTTATTTATTAACACATAAAACACACAATATACATTTAGGCTACAAAACGTCCAGTGGCCCGGTAACACATAACAATTTGGGTGGGGGGGGCGGGGGTAGGGACGTCTTCAAAAAAGAATGCGGGCAGGAAAATTCAGTAAAGGAGTGTCATCTTCAAAAAGAATTAGGGCAAGAGCTGAAGAGGGGCTATTTACATAAAGTTATTGTTCATTCAATAATTTTCGGGCTCATCATCTGGTAGCATGAAAGCCGCTGCCAGGCTGGTCTGAGTCCCTTGGGTACTTGTGCTTGGGCTGCTGCGGGGCTGTTCAATCAGGGCTGCGTCCTCCTTTAGCTGTTCAGGGATAGTCACTTCAACCTCTCGGCCTCTCCTCCCCCTTAGTGATCTCAAGTACTCCTCCGGTTGCTCCGGCAGAAGCTGGGGATGGACATTTAGTGGAGGGCCAGGGTGGTGGCGTGGCTGCGGCCTTGTCTGGCCTGGCCGGACGGGACACCGCTGCATGGGACGTCACAGCAGGGACTTCAGTCGGGATCGCAGCATGGATCACTGCGGCCTCCGGTAGTAACGCCGGCAAGGTCAGCACACCCGATCGGGCAGGGGCAGTGCGGGACTCACCCAGGCCTAGGCCAGAGATGCTCCTGTCAGCCATCCTCCCGACATCAGCCTTCAGCTCAGCGGCGGTCACAGGCCTGATCCAGGTGAGCTCCTCCTGGCCTCCGCTTGCAGGAGCCATCTTCTCTCTTCCTCTAGACGGCAATCTTAACTGCCAGAAAGTCAATTTCTTAGCGCGCCATTTTTTAACACTCCCACAGAGCACAAAGGGGGCGGAGCTTATCTTCACGCTCTTTTTCAGGCACGCCCTACTTCTTCCCGCGCTTAGTGGTTTTAATGGCAGAGGCAGTTTTTCCACACAAGTGAAATACAGTCTATTAAATACAGTTCTTTAAGGCACATGTCACCCATATTAACGGGTCTTGTTCAAATCCTGTTCGTGACGCCAAATATGACTCGCCCACCCCAGAGCCTTAGGTGACTCGGTTTCGGGCTGGACTAGTCCGGGGTAGTCAGCGGTGGCGGGGCCCGATTCCGTGACCCTGGTGGGGTCAGTTAATATGGCGGTATTGGGGGTGATGATTATAATAAAGTTTATATAAGATTTGTGACGCCACCTGTGGTAATTTGCAGCTATGTAGCCGCAGCTGCTGGAAGGGACCTCCGGGGCTGATGTTATGGCTGCTAAGGTGTTTCTTGCTCTCCACAGGTAGAGCGGATACCCCGAGGCAACCTTTGGTGCTTGGTATAGTCTATGGTGTGTTGTAGATGCAGTGCAGGATAAAGCAGACCACAGAAGGACTTGAAGTTAAGATCTTTACTCACAGTTTAGTCTCAATTCGGCAGCTGTCCGGTTGCCCACAGTATGCTGGGATCCACTGTCCGTTGCCTCCGCCGATTCCGGGTAGTTCAGAGGTCAATACCGGTGCACCCCTCCTGTGTCTCTTTTCTGACTGTCTTCCTAGCCTTGACCGTTGTAGCTGTGCTGGTCTTGGCCTCCACCACAGGGCCTGAACAAAGGGGGCTAACCGCAGTTGTATCTTGCCCTCTTCACAGGGGATCTGTGGCAGGTTGTGGACCGGGGCGCTTGCAACCACCCCAGGCCTTCAGTATTACTTTTGAGGAATTGTCTATCTTCCCTCTGTCTGGGGACCATCCCCGAATGCAGCCAGATCCCTCCACCCAATCTTCCAGTGGAACAGGCCACGGGCCAATATGCCTTTCCGTGGCCCTGGAATCCTTTCTGTCTTTAAGTGTCACCTGGACCTAACTAGACCCCAGGATCTCCACCAGGAACTTCCTTCTGTCACTTTCTCCTGAGGTAACTACCTCCCTCTCCTTCTCCCTCTCCCAGACTGCACTGACTTCTCTAACTGACTGACTGACTTTGAACTTCCTGGTTCCCTTATCTACGCCCACATTCTGACTCCTCCCACACACCCACTGACTAGGCCCCACCCACACTATTGGGACTTATGGCCCCATGAATACATCTATGGGGGTTGCTGCCACTATCCCTGACCCAGTGTATGCCTACCAATTGGTGTGTGCAAGTTTAGTCTGTAGACCGGCATATGACCTCATTCTTACCCAGGATGGGACATCACGGCTCTGGCTGAGGTGCAATATCTCTGTGGCGACGGAAGCCTCAGGGGCGCCACAGATACATATACCTGAATGGGGTTATATAATCAAAGAAGGGGACATATATACCAGGAGGGGAACATATATATCTACTTAGCCTTATATGTTTTGTATCAATAAATGCAAACAATAACAAAGGTTGAAAATCTAACCTCTATTGACATGCTGTCACATTACCTTTAAAATGAGGCTCTACAGCCAGGTAATATGTGTTTTGAGATTATATTATTTATCTGTGGACACTACCGTGTTTGTATACTTATTGTACATTCTGTTATCAGCGCCCTGATACTTCATTAGCGATAAGTACATGATGATTATGTCCATCCCCTTATTTCATCCATTATTTTTCTCTTGTCAATTGTATTTTTAACCTTTGTTTTTGTCAGCCTTATATGTTTCGTATCAACAAATGCCATGTTCATATATAAATAGCTTGGTGTGCAAATTTTGTTTTTGGTACCACTGTCTATCTTTGCACACATAGGTTTTTTACCCCTGAAGTCTGTCCCTGCCACTGCAGGTTGACATATTTTCGTCTCCCCTGAGGAACTCTCCTTATTGAGAGGGAAGCGCGTCGGGAGGGGGGGGGGGTGTCTTTTTTCTTTAATAAAGTTGCGGGGCAGACAACTTACTAGGGTGCTGCCCTTCTCAGGGTGGAAGCTCATTCACGGGGCACGACAGGGGCTGATACATAATAACCCGACTGCTGACCCTGGTCCTTCCAGCCTGTGACTCCTTTTCTGGATTTGTGGAGAAAATTTGGGTGAGATCTATCTAATTTTCTTGCCATTTGGCAAAAAAAAAATTATATTGCACAAGTAATGCACAAGCACTTTGCCTTTTATTTTGTTAGATTAAAAGTTAAGTTTTAGTCCCTGCTATTATATTTACTTCCACATTAAGCAACAACCTTGATAAAGGCGCAAGCCGAAACGTTGGTGTTGAATCTGTCAGTGTTCACTTTTTGCAGTTAATCAAAAATAAAATTCATTTGCATCACAAATATCCTCATAGAGATAGACAGAGACAGACAGACTGACAGATAGAGAGACAGACAGACAGACAGACAGACAGGGAAAGAGACAGACTGAGAGAAAGACAGAGAAAGACATACAGACAAATAGAGACAGACAGACTGAGAGAAAGACGGAGACAGTTGTGGCGCCCCTGACCTGGTCAGGCACCACTGAGTATTGCACCCATGCTGGGGGCAGTGCAATACAGGTAATCCAGAAGGCTGACCGAGGTGTGACAACACAGGCGCATAGTAATCAGGTCTCACACATGTACCTTTGAGAGGACTCCTGAGACTTCCAGGAGGGAGCGTGCCCTCCATGTCCACTCAAGGGGTGTGGTGGAGAGCCTGGTTGCTAGGTGGCGTAGGCAGGCACAAAAAGGAAAGAGAACTAAGGAGCGAGGAGATGTCTGGAGCAAGGAGTTGAAGAGAGAGGAGTGTGGAAGTGGAGCTCAGACAGGGCAGACGTGCAGGTCCCACAAGTGAGCCAGTTTAGTGAGGAGCTCAGGGAGAGTAGACGGAGGGCCCTGGAGCTGCTGCAAGCTAACAGCGTCCGCTTAGTGACTACTGATGGGGGAGATCGGTCACCTAGTAGTGCCACCCGAAATCCACCCAAGGATAAAGAGAGAGCAAACGGGTGGCAGAGTAAGGAGACTGCTGGGGAGGTACCAGGCCCGCAACGGGTAACAGGTCCCAGTGTAGAGATAGATTAATCTTTCTTCTGTCAAACCTGTCTGAGGGGGCACTTCAAAACCCCCAAGACAACACCACAGAGTCCGCAGCCACGTAGCAAAGTGAGGGCCCATAGTTCACAGGAGGCAAGCAGCCGGAGTGACCTGGTCCAGGCTACAAGCAAACGGGCCGAAACCAGGGGAGCAGCAACTTCCCTGGGTGACCCCGTAGGGACTGAAAGTCAGGGTCATCACAAACAACAGAAGGGCTAGAGAAGGAGAGTCCGTAGCCACCCTCACAAGTCAGCCTGAAGGATGCCTGGTTCCAGCCTGGTTCATCCCAGCTACGCCCGGGTTACTCACCCTGCCATCAACAGTGAGTAAAACCCCTGAAAGACATTCTGCTTGTGTCTGAGTCATTCTGCGCCTTGTGGTTCCACACACTTACCTAGGGCTCTGGGGCTTGCCTCTCGGGAGGCTACTACATCTGACTGCACCCACTATCAGCCCCAGGCACCCCTTAATCTGCAGTGGCGGTCCCCAATGACCGCAATACCGAGAGTGGCGTAACGACAATCCTAAAAGAAGACATCTTACCTGTGGCCAGAACCGTCCCACCACGTGGAGTCCCTGAAGGTAATGCACCGCTACTTCGCACCTGTGGGGCTTCACACAGTTACTATCCCGGGCAATGCTGGGTACTACAGCTAATATAAAATATATATATATATTGTTGGAGGAGTCCACTCTAAAACAAGGGTACCAAAAAAAGCAGTGAATAATGCTTGAAAGACTCTTTTTCCTTAATTTCTATTATTAAAACCACCTTGCTGCTCCGATGTTCGGACTTTTGAGTGTTTTTTCCACTTTAGGATGTAAAACGCCTGGTGGGAGAAAAGGCAGCAAATACGTTTCCAGAAGAACCTCAAGAAGGACCCCAGAGAAGGTGCTGATCCTGGAACAGCTTCTGCTGCAAATTTTGTATTTTATGAGCACTTAAAAAGAAAAAAGAAAATGTGCCAGTCCTCTCATGACTACATTTCCCATAAAGCCTCAGTGCGGCTCAGGTGATTGTGATTGAAGGTTTATAAGAACTGGAGGAGTTCACTGATATCAAAGTCTGAAGAAGGTACTGCAGGTGAGTGCTGAGCTGTGTGGCTAATACTATGTGCTGAGCCATGAATCTGATCCTATACTGTCTGCTGAGCTGTATCTAATCCTCTCCTGTGTGATAAGGGTGCTTTATACGCTGTGACATCGCTAGCGATGTCAAGCGCGATAGTACCAGCCCCCGTCGTACGTGCGACATTTGGTGATCACTGCCGTAGTGAACATTATCGCTTCGGCAGTGTCACACGCACATACCTATGCAGTGACGTCGCTGTGACCGCTGAACAATCCCTCCTTCAAGGGGGAGGTGAGTTTGGCGTCACAGCGATGTCACCGCAATGTCACTAAGCGGCCGGCCAATAGAAGTGGAGGGGCGGAGATGAGCGGGATGTAACATCCTGCCCACCTTCTTCCTTCCGTATTGCTGGTGGATGCAGGTAAGGAGAAGTTTGTCGCTCCTGCGGTGTCACACATAGCGATGTGTGCTGCCGCAGGAACGACGAACAACATCGTACCTGCAGCAGCAATGATATTAAGGAAAGGAGCGACCTGTCCACGATCACTGTTTTTGGATGATTTTGCAATCGTTAATCGTCGCTCCTTGGTGTCACACGCTGTGATGTCGCTACCAGCGCTGGATGTGGGTCACTAACAACGTGACCCCGACGATATATCGGTAGCTATGTTGCAGCGTATAAAGCACCCTATACTGTCTGCTGAGCTGTGTATGTGATCCTGTCCTGTGTGATACTGTCTGCTGAGCCATGTATCTAATCTGATACTGTCTGCTCAGCTGTGTATTGAATCCTCTCCTGTATGATATTGTCTTAGCCGTGCATCTAATCTTCTCCTGTGTGATGCTGTGTATCTAATCCTACACTGTCTGCTGACCTATGTATCTAATCCTCTCCTGTGGGATGCTGAGTATCTAATCCTTTCTCTTGTATTGATTTGCCCGTCCTCTGTATCCAGTGTACACACAGACTCACACTGTCCGCCAGTATTTGTGACTAATGAATACATGAATTCTGCTATTGCTGTACAGACCCAATGTATCGCGCCCAGGGATATGGGGTACTCTGTCCCGGTCAGTGTCTCTCTTGGGAATGTCATGGTGGTGGCCGGTGGTTCTGGGCCCTTTTTGTAATGTGGTGTATTTACAGGGGATTTAGGTTGGTGTTCATACGTGACACCACTTGCGGTATTGTGTCTATATATGTGGAGCCGCCGCTGCAGAATGTCACTGCTGGGGCTGCTGTTAATTGCAGCCTGGATTGTAGGCCCTCCGTAAGCAGGGCTGGGCCCCAGAGGATAAGTGTTGTGTCGGAAGAAGGTAATCCGCACAGAAGTTGAGTGCAACTGGTATTTACTCACCGCTGATAGGTGGTAACAGGCTACCCGAGGCCGACTGGTTTCACCTTCAGGTCCTCTTCGTCCCACTGCCAGTTCAGTACTCTGGTACCTTCTTCCCCTGCACCTGTCTCTGGTAAATGGGTCCCTGTGGCGTAAAGCAACTGGGGGTCCCCGTCTGGTGTTTGTCCACTTCTGTCTGCCTGACGGTAGTGTGAACCCTTTGGGGTTGGAGTCTCTGGTCCTGTCCCCAGTTTTCCCTTTGCTACTGAGCCTTCGGATTCTTAGGGTCAGCGATGTCCTTGATGGTCCCCTCACTTTGCAAGTGTTAATAGGTCGGCTTGAAGCTCTTTCCTGGTCTAGGGTCCTGTACCCCGTTGGTGTGTAGTCCGGGAGTACCCCTCCCCGGCAACTAGTCTCCTGGGTACCAGATCACTGTCAACCAGAGTCAGGACGCCACTTCACTTCCACCTTCACTCCTCTCCTGCTACTGCCTGACTACTCGCCTCAGTCTGCCCCTCCCACCTGGTCAACTAATGGACTGATCTGGCTCCATTTCTAGGCGGCCATCCGTTGGTCCGACCCTAGCTAAGTACCATTGTATGGGGGATTGTTGGGGAAAAACTGGGATTACCTGGGTTTTTGGTGTTACCAGCACTGGTCTGCCGGGGCCCTAGGGGGTAGGCCCTTCATCCTTGGGATATAAAACCTTGTAGCACCCTGATGGCTTCAGGGGCACTACAGATGTATTTAGTCTCCAGCTTTAATAATAATCATGTGACCACTAGCCGCCATATTGGCTACAAATCAAAATAGCACCGGCAGAGGAGGAGGATCGCAGGCTCCGGTCCACTCCTGTTGTGGCCGCCGGACCTGTGCCCTGTGAATCTATTTGCTCATCTGTAATGGCTGCTGTGTGACATCAGTGCTGCCGGAGAAAAACAGACTTGTCTCTGTGCGGAACACACAAGGCGCGTGTGCACCACACAGACATACAGTCCATGAGGTATTAGAGTGCGTAGACCATTGATTTTAATGGTTCTGTGTATGTCCGTGATTCCGGTAACAAATAAAAATAGCATCATATGTACCGGAATCACTGACGTGTGTAGGGGCCTTAAGCGGGCTTTACACGCTACAATTTCGCTACAGCGATCTCGTTGGGGTCACGTAATTTGTGACACACATCCGGCCGCTGTAGCGATATCGTTGTGTGTGACTCCTAGGAGCGAATTTGGATCGTTGCAAAAACGTCCAAAATCGCTCCTCGTTGACATGGGGTTCCACACCCAATTATCGCTGCTGTCGCGGGGGTGAAGTTGTTCCTCGTCCCTGTGGCAGCACACATCGCTACGTGTGACACCGCAGGAACGAGTAACATCTCCTTACCTGCCGCCGGCCACAATGAGGAAGGAAGGAGATGGGCGGGATGTTTGTTCCGCTAATCTCCGCCCCTCCGCTTTCATTGGGCGGCCGCTTAGTGATGTCGCTGTGACGCCGAACGGACCGCCCCCTTAGAAAGGAGGCGGTACGCCGGTCACAGCGATGTCGCAGGGCAGGTAAGTACGTGTGATGGGGGTGTGCGACGGGCAGCGAAATGCCCCTCTCACAAAAAACGATGGGGGCGGGTCTCATGCTAGCGATATCGGGACCAATATCGTAGCGTGTAAAGCCACCCCCCTTAGACTGGGAAATGAAAAGACACATCAATTAGGTGACTGGTCGGTGACTTGCACAATTTTTATCTTCTATTTTTAACATGTCTATAGTGCAATTCATGTGATTACTGATTGCAGAGAGCTGGTGCACCGCGCACGTTACAGATGAGCTCATTTATAGACTGGCCAAAGACTAACTAGAAAAGGCCCATAGCAGTAAGCTAAAATAGCGCCTTTTATCCATTGGCTGTGCCTGGTATTGCATCTCTACTCCAAGTTAATGAGGCTGAAATACCAGACCCAACCATGGGCAAGGGAGGTGATTATTTATTTATTATTTTTTTTTTTTGTGAGGGTGGGGGGATTAAATCAGACTCTGAACAATCCCTTTTAAATCCAGGACTAAATATCCAACCAGAGTATATTATAGCCTAAGCGGGCTTTAAACGCTGCAATATATCTAACGATGTGTCGGCGGGGTCACGTCATAAGTGACGCACATCCAGCATCGTTACTGATATTGCAGTGTGTGAAACCTACGTGCAATTGAACGAAAAACCGTTGATCGCATTCACATCGTTCAATTACTAAAAATTGAACGTTCGGTTGTTCAATGTTCCCGAGGCACCACACATCGCAATGTGTGACACCCCGGGAACGATTAACTCAGCTTACCTGCGGCTCCCGCCGGCAATGCGGAGGGAAGGAGGTGGGTGGGATGTTTACGTCCCGCTCATCTCCGCCTCTCCGCTTCTATTGGCTGGCTGCCGTGTGATGTCGCTGTGACGTCGAAAGTCCCTCCCACTCCAGGAAGTTGATGTTCGCCGCCCACATTGAGGTCATATGGAAGGTAAGTACGTGTGACGGGATTTAATCGTTTGTGCAACACTGGCAACAAATTGAACGTGCAGCACATATGATGGGGGCGTGTGCGATCGCATAAGAGATCGCATGTGTAATTGTAAGGTGTAAAGCAGCCTTAAGTCCGTTAGGTATTAACCAAGTCTTCTTTCCACTTCCAGAATGGAACACCTCAAAGATAAGCTGACCTGCTCCATCTACCAGAGCCTCCATACAGATCCCGTATCCCTGAGATGTGGCTGTGAAATCCTGACTGCAGTGTAAGAACTTTCTGTGATGACCACCTGACAGCCCATAACAAGACATCAGATCATATATTAACAGAACCCACCAGCAACAAAATATGTTCCCTCCACAAGAATATTGCGGAGTTTTACTGCCCTCAGGACACGGCTTGTCTGTGTGCATCTTGTCTGTTTGGTGGACACCAGGTGGAACTTCTAGATGAGTCTTCTCAGAAGAAGAAACTGAGCAAAGATCTGGATGAACTACACCCATAAAAAGCAGAAACTTGGAGAAGAGTCCGGAATCTGCAGGATCATAAGAGATCCATGAGCAAGTGTCGCGGGCGGAGGAGGGGACGCTGCGCTCACCCACTGCTCGGGTCCGGCTGCTGCTGCTCGCTCGGTCGGTGGCTCGAGCGGTGGGCCGGATCCCGGGGACTCGAGCGGTGCTCCTCGCCCGTGAGTGAAAGGGGAGGTGGTTGTTTGGTTTAGGGATATTGTCCGTGACGCCACCCACGGTTGTGGTGAGGTTGTGACACCACCGCTGCTCTGGACGGGGATCCCGGGAGCGATGACAGGGAGCAGGTTGGATGTTGTTTCTCCCCTCCGTGGGTAGGGGGGTTGGTCGTCCCGGGGCCCGGGTGAGGGTTAGGGATGGCAGGTGGGTTACGGGGCCTGGTAAGGTGCAGGGTCGCGGGGGCAGCGCGGTGCCGCACGGCACGGTGGTACTCACTCAGCCAATGATGAATGCAAAGTCTCCGGTAAAACAAACGGCTGGATGGACGGGTCCCACAGACGCCTGCGGTAGTTCTCCCGGTAGGTTGGCGGTGACTGCCTTTCCCTGCACCTGTGTTGTGTTCCCGGTTCCAAAGGCTTCCCACCGGTAACCTGCTCCCCAGCTTGGATGGATGCTGAGGGAGCTCCTTTTGCCCGCAGGCTCTGGCCCTGGGAACTGTAGCCTTGGTGGTGACTGTATTTCCCTTCACGGTTTGAGCTGTTGCCTTCAATCGGGTCTTGACTGCTGGGAAACCCCGGAGGTTCCCTTTGCTAATTGATTTGACCGGTTTTACGGCGACTCCTAGCCTGGTCGGGGTCCGTAAGCCCTGCCGAATGATGCTGGCTTCTCTTCGCTCCCCGATCCGGTACTGGCGGGCCACCGCCCATCCCCGGTCCTTACGGTTCACTCTAATCAGCATCTCCTGCAGACGGTCACCACAGTCTACCAACCTTGCTGTTTGTGCCCGGGCCACGCACCCGGACATGGTCAGTCTCCTCTACTACCACCTCACTCTCCAAAACTCAAAACTAATCTAATCTGACTCCTCCTTTTCCCATCTCCAGGACTGTGAACTCCTCGGTGGGTGGGGCCAACCGCCTGACCCACCCCCTGGTGTGGACATCAGCCCCTGGAGGGAGGCAACAAGGATTTTTGTTTGACTCCGGTGTGCCTAGCCGAAGTGTGGGGTGTGTTGTTGTAGTACCTGTGACGTCCTGGCTTGTCCAGGGCGCCACACAAGCCTCTGACAAGAGGAAGAATGTCAGGGAAAGGTTTATGACTATTAAGGAGCAAAAGGAAATGACAGAAAAGAAAACGCTGAGCGAGGTCTCCAGACAGGAGAAGACTGTGTCCCAGACATCTGATCTAATCCAGAAGCTGGAAATGCAGAAGGACCCCAAAGAAAAAGATGAAATTACTGGCCCAATAACTAAGTCCCACCAAGAAAATGCTCGTTGTGATCAAAGTATGGATGTACAAGAAGAAACGTCAGTCAGTGACCTACATGACATCGCTAATCTGGATGAGGTTCTGATCTCACTGACCTTCTACCGCTCTGAGGGATATTGTCCCTCATGTAACATCAAAGGTTTGGGTCCATATCACAGACATATTGCTGGATCTGGACACTGCTAATGTGTGAACAAATCAGAAGATCTGAAATTGGCAACAAAATTGGTTGAAAGGGAGAGGCCAAAATCATCAGGAAGATTTGTGGATTTTTCCCACATGTTAAACAGATGTGTCCTCTTCAGGGCGACATTACTGTGAGGTAGAGTGGAATCACATAGAAAGATGTGACTTCAGATTGTCCTA
This sequence comes from Anomaloglossus baeobatrachus, assembly GCF_048569485.1. Taxonomy (NCBI): domain Eukaryota; kingdom Metazoa; phylum Chordata; class Amphibia; order Anura; family Aromobatidae; genus Anomaloglossus; species Anomaloglossus baeobatrachus. Next base: position 70,595,425 of record NC_134356.1, read on the forward strand.
TCCCAGTAGAGAAAGGAAAGGAGATCAGTCTGGTATTGGAGCTAATGATAAATCTTGGAGTTTATATATGTGTAATGGAGGATATGCAGTATGGCACAACCCAGACGAATTAACCCTCAGTGTAAAGCCAACGTGTCTGACTATTGAAGTCATCGTAGACTATGAAGCCAGGCATCTGAACCCCTACATTTCGCCTTCTATGTATATAGGAAGGAGCTTCTGTTACAGTAAATTAGCATTGATGGGTTAATCCTACGTGATAATTTAATAAAAATTACTTGTATTGCAACAGCTTGTATTTATTGTGTGCTGGAGTTAATCCTCTATATTTATTCCCCTGGTGCAGGAGCTGCAGTATGGCCGCAGTGGATGGGGGGCATATCAAGGGGTCAGGAGGGCTCTGTGCAGGGTAAACTGGGAGGGGTTGTGACTCGCCCACCCCAGGGCTATGGGACACCCGGTGCCGGGCCGGACTAGTCCAGGGGTTGTCAGTGGTGGCGGGGCCCGACTCCGTGACCCTGGTGGGTGTCAATTAAATATGGCTGGTGACGTGGGGGTAATTAAAGTGTATATTTGTAGTGACGCCACCTGTGGTTTGCGGCTACTGAGCCGCCGCTGCTGTGTGAGGCCTCCGGGGTGATGGAATGGCAGCAATGGTGGTACTGCTCCCCACAGGTGGAGCGGTACCCCAGGGCACACTTGGTGCTCGTGAGAGTCTATGGTGTGATGGAAGTCTATGCAGGCGACAATAACTGAGACAACACCAGAGGGTGCAATTCCAAGGTCTTTACTCACATTTCCTGGGCTGCAGCACACTGGTGCCTTTGGGCGGCTGGAACCCACTGTCAGGGACCTCTGCCGATCCTGGGCAGATCTTGGAATGAAAGCCGGTACACTCCTCTAAAGTGTCTCTGTCTTCAGCTGTCTCCTTAAGCCTTGCCCTTGTTGGATGAGCCTGGCTCGGCCTCCACTACAGCCTCCGGGCCGGGGGCTCGCCTGTCGGTTATTTACCCCCTTTCTAGAGGTTCTGCTGTGGGCTGTGGCCCGGGGAGTTTGCAACTTTCCCTGGGCCTCGGTTTTTACTTTCGGAGAGGACTTCTCCTCCTCTTGTTTCTAGGGACCGTCCCCTGTGCTCAGCTTGATCCCTCCACCGAATGACTTTGTGGAACAGGCCCTGCGCTCGTAAGCCTTGCAGCGGCCCTGGAATCCCTTCTTTTCTCTGCTTGGTGTCACCTGGACCCTCTGAGTCCCAGGGTCTTCACCAGAAAGAGTCTTTCTTTCCTTGCTCCTTTCTGACTAGAGCTCTATCCTCAGCTCCCTTCTCTGCCTCCTGCAGACTTTCTTCTCCTACTACTCACTAAACTTGACCTTCCCTCCCCTCTTCTTCCCTCAGGTGGCTCCTCCCACCTCCCCAGTTTCTAAAATCTACCCTATAGGAGCAGGGATGTGTCTTACGGCCCCTCCCAGCATGCAGCATGGGAGGGTTGCTGCCGCTGTCCCTGGTCCCAGTGTGTACCTAACAATGGGTGTAGTGTAGATTTGCCTGAGTACCGGTGTTCACTCCTTTCCTTACCCAGAATGGGACATCACACCGCTGGATGGGGTGCAATGTTCCTGTGGCGACGGAAGCCTCAGGGGCGCCACAGTTGCAGCACCAATTCCACTCTGTGGCTTTTTCATTCTCCGTGTCTACGGGGTCCTCACCAATCAGAAAGTGCTGATATTCTGGCAATATACCATCATGGGAAAGCCCCAATAATCTCTATTTACAGCAGTTTTAGAGGACTCTGGTGACATATTGATCACAGAACAGCAGAGCTGTGTAGGATGATGATGATGAGGGGGCAAAGGGTTGTAATCTAAGTTGAATGTTATCAGATATTATTATTACATGATGTTCTATAAAGATCCACTCTTCTGGAATTGATTTCTCTCCATATTTCCTGATGCTTCCACCAGACACATTTATTGGACGCGTGTAAATAGTTGGGGTGACGATTGCTGGAACTGCACCATTACTGAGAACGGGGGTCATGTGTGCACTCTGTACCCCCCCCTGTTCCTGTATCTCGTTCTATGGTTAAAAATGCTGGAAGAGACTGTAAGCGCAAATAGGGTCTTATGCTAAAACACTGTCGGCAATGGTGCTGTAAGGATAGACTCACCTGGTGTGGTTGTGAGTCACAACTACTGTAATAGCGTAAATATGGCTGCAGCAGAACCCACGTGGAGAGGCAGCTCAAATCTGGAGTGAAAATGGTTAATAGACCGCACTGCCATAGAAAAGGGGATCCATGTAAAAGAAATTATTTTGTCTGTGTTTCAAAGCCTTATGGCTTCTTCCTCAGGACAAATTATATATACTGTATATGTATTCCTAAGGACTGTTAGTCCGAAACGCGTCCTTGCAGCATGGCATAAAGGACTTTTAATGTTTTTCCAATAAAGGACTTTTAATTTTACCTACTGGAACTGTGCTGGATCGACTCTTTTTTCATTTGAATTGTGGATACCAAAGCAACGGGCTGACTCTATTCGGACCCCTGCACGGTCAGATGATGGTCTCCTAAACAGAGAGGTGAGCTGGAAGCGCGTGTGTGTGTGTGTGTGTGTAATTACTGTAAGGGTATATATATCTAATATATAAAGCTTGGTGTATGTCCGCTAAAGGAATTTGCACCGTCTCATTTACAATCACAAAATTTTGCACAGACACCTCATGGGACCCAGGAAACGTCATAGACCATGTTTTGATGGGAAAATGTAACCCTGCGCTTTACAGTTACTCTGCAAAATCCTGCCTCACTTAAACTGAATGGAGGTGTGAGCTACAGGCTATTAGTAGCAACTGTCAGTGGTTGCTATAGGAACAAAATAAACTGTTAGTATAAGAAGCTTATGTGTGAGGTAATACAATGTCAGTGGGGAGACTGATAGCGAGAGACAGAAAAAGACAGAGACAGATGGGCAAAGAGACAGCCCGGGAAAGAGACAGACGGGCACACACACATACATACATACATACATACATACATACATACATACATACATACATACATACATACAGAGAAACAGACAAAGAAAGAGACGGAAAGACAGCGACACACAGACTGGGAGAGAGACAGTTACTATACCAGGCAGTGCCTGGGTACTACAGCTAGTGTATGTATGTGTATATATGTATATATATATAATTATATGTATATATATATATATATATATATAATTATATGTATATATATATATATATATATATATGTATATATATATATAATTATATAGAAAAAAAGGAACAGTTGCACACTGCAAAACCACAATAAATTCTACCTAATATAATATTAATGGAGGTATTTAAAATATTAAAATGGCCATTGTAATACTAGCCCATCGCCCCTTCACGGCACCCTCCTTTGCTGGGGCCTACTCTAAACTGCATCTTTTCTGGGCTTTAAAAACCTACAAGATAAGCAGGTGAACAAAAAGGAGGCTAATGAAGCAGCCAAGAGCTGGAGTGCAAATCCAGCAAAACAGAGCATCACTCCCTGTTACATGCAATATATAATGAAAACAGAATGAAAATAGGGGTTCCCATGCTGGTACTAACCTGACTTCAAACTGGACCAGCAGCACCTACCAATGTGACCAGGTGCGTATCTGTACGTGATGTGAAATATATTTCACATCATGTAAAGATACGCACCTGGTCACATTTGTAAAAGTGTGTGTGTGTATATGTTCCGCCCCGCAGGCTCGGCTGCGACTGCCGAGCCGCTCGGATCCGTTCTCGTACTGCGGGTGGTGGCTCGAGCCTCTCATGGACCCAGGGGTCATGTTGCTTTGCAAGGGAGTTGGAGCTATACGCGGGGATTTGGGTGAGGAAGTCCACGGCCTCGGTGGTTTGATTTGGAATGTTAGTTCCTGATGCCACCCACGGGTTGTGGTGATTGTAGACACCACCGCTGCGGTGAAGGTATGGGAGCCTCCTGGAGCAGTGTAATGGCGCAGCTAGGTGTTGACCCCTCCGTGGGTAGGGGGTGTTGGTCTCGGGCCCGGTAGGCGAGGGCCGGGCTGCAGGGTGAAGTGTTGCGGTGCGGTGCCAGATTGCACTGGTGTACTCACTCTGACACAAGACACTGGAGTCTCTGGTAAACCAAACGGAGTGATGAACGGGGCCCGCAGCCGGCTGCAGCTTCTCCCAGAATAGGTTGGTGGTTTCCGTCTTTCTCCTGCAACTCTGTGTGTAAATGTTTGACTCCTATGCCTAGACACCGGTAGTCCGCTCCCCGACTTGTATATGCCGTAGGAGCCCGTTTGCCCACAGACGCTGGTGTCGCGGGCGGAGGAGGGGACGCTGCGCTCTCCCACTGCTCGGGTCCGGCCACTGCTGCTGCGGCTGCTACTGCTCGGTGGTGGCTCAAGCGGTGGGCCGGATCCCGGGGACTCGAGCGGCGTTCCTCGCCCGTGAGTGAAAAGGGGAATGATTTTGGGGATTTATTGTCCGTGACGCCACCCACGGTTGTGGTGATATTGGTGACACCACCGCTGCTCTGGACGGGGATCCCGGGAGCGATGACAGGGAGCAGCTTTGATGTTATTTCTCCCCTCTGTGGGTAGGGGGGTTGGTTGTCCCGGGGCCCGGTGATGGGGTAGGTAGGGATGGATGGCAGGCGGGTTGTGGGGCCTGGTGAGGGGCAGGGTCGCGGGGGCAGCGCTGTGCCGCACGGCACGGTGGTACTCGCTCAGCCAATGATGAGGACACAGTTCTCGGTAAAACACACGGCTGGATGGACGGGTCCCACAGACGGCTACGGTGTTGTTTCTCCCGGCAGGTTGATGGTGACTGCCTTTCCCTGCACCTATGTAGTGTAACGGTTCCAATGGGTTCCCACCGGTAACCTGCTCCCCAGCTTGGATATGGGCTGGAGGAGCCTCTTTTGCCCGCAGGCTCTGGCCCTGGGAACTTTAGCCTTGGCGGTGACTGTGTTTCCCTCTCTCGGTTGGACTGTTGCCTTCTGTCGGGACTTGGCTGCTGGGAAACCCAGGAGGTTCCCTTCGCTAACAAATTTGGCAAATTCACGGCGACTCCTAGCCTTGCCGGGGTCCGCAAGCCTCCTGCCAGATGGTGCTGGCTTCTCTTTGCGTACCGGTCCGGTACCGCCGGGCCACCGCCCATCCACGGTCTTTACGGTAAGCTCCAATAGGCCACTCCTGCAGACGGTCACCACCGTCTGCCAACCTTGCTGATCCGTCCGGGCCACACACCCGGACCAACTTCAGAGTGCTCTACTACCACTTCACTTCCTCTCACTTTCACCTCCAGGCTCTCTCTGACTGTTTTCCCACCTCAAGGACTGTGAACTCCTTGGTGGGTGGAGACCAACCGCCTGGCTCCACCCCCTGGTGGGGGTGTCTGACTTAGGTGTGCCTGACCGGGAGTGTGGGGTGTGTTGGTGTTGTTCTCTGTCGCTTGTCCAGGGCGCCACACTGGCACTTTGGGTCTCTATGCCTTGGCGGTGGCTTTACCCTGTATGGTTGGGCTGTTGTCTTTTAATGGGACTTGTGTGGGATAGGTCCTTAAGTCCAGTCCGCAATCAGTTGATTCGACTCGGCCTTGTCGGTTCAGGCCTTTGTACTGGGTCTGAGTACCCTGCCTGGTGCTCCAGTATCCAGTTGGCTCCCAGGTTCGGTTCTGGCAGGCCACTACCCTGTCCCGGTCCCTTACAGTTCCACCGGTCGTATTCCCGGTCTTCTGCAGGCGGCCACCACCGTCTGCCTCCTTGCCAATGGCGACTGGGTTCCGGCCGAGCCACCTGGTAGTCTCTTGGCAGCCTGGACACAGGACTGCCCGTGAACTTGATTGCTCTACACCTGTAATTGAACTCGACTTCTCTAGAACCTGAACTTGACTCACTGTTTTCCCGCCTCCAGGCCTGTGAACTCCTCAGTGGGCGGAGCCAACTGCCTGGCTCCACCCCCCCTGGTGTGGACATCAAACCTGGAGGGTGGTGACAAGGTTTTTTAGTTGGATGATGTTACCTAACCTTGAGGGGGTGTGGTGTTGTGTGTGACTACCTGGGACGACCCGACTACGCCGGACCATTATATATATATATATATATATATATATATATATATATATATATATATATATATATATATATATATAATATATAATATATAATATATATATATATATTTGTCTTGAAGAAGAATAGACAAAATAATTTCCTCTACATGGATACTCTTTTCTACGACAGTGTGGTCTGTTAACCCTTTTCTCTCCAAATTTGAACCGCATCTGTGAGGTGGATGAATTATCTCCACAAAGGAGAGGTGCTCGCTAACACAGATTTATACAAATTTGAGAGAAAAACTCCTTTTGTACATAGTAAAAGTCTTAGATCGTTGAGTTCAGATCATGAAAAATAGGAGCAGAAACAAGAGTTTTATATTTTTGTTCAGTGTATGATGATGGCTGCACTTCATGTTAGTACAGACAGTGTATACTGAGCCAAACAAAAAAGCAAAACCCAGCTCACCTGCAATCTCTGTGCTATATACCCATCATGCTGTGTGTACAGATCCTGTCTATATGGATATTCTCCTCAGTATATGTTATCTGTATACGGCCTCCATCTCTGCGCTACATACCTGTTGGAAGCCAACATCGACAATGTATGTATCATAAGTAATCACTGGGCATCATATTGTATCTTTGAGCTACTGATATTAGTATTTTGTTGCAAAACTGGATCCATTACAAATGCGTTTCAGTTCAATTCATTTTCAATGGAATCGCAGCAAGATGCGGTCACATGCGGTTGTGTATGACGTACGCAACCACATGTGACCTCATCTTGCCGCGATTCCATTGGAAATTAATTGAATTGAAATGCATTTGTAACGGATCCGGTTTTGCGTCAAAATACCGCTGATGTGAGGTGAGTCTAACCTGGGAGGCAAGAAGGCTATTGTGTGTTCTGTGATGATCTGACCTTTGTTTTATTAACAGGATAATGGTTATCCTAATAATAACCATTGTTATGGAGATGGACTTCAAGTGTCCACAGCCCAAATAGAGTGTAAACCTGTCCTCAGGCCTTTTGATATGAAGCCCACTCTTATATGCCAGGAGAGCATCCACAGGAACATGACAACCATTGCACCTACACTTGTCAAGACTGTTGACCCTCTAACCCATTCTGCACCTAAGAGAGTCATCTTCAAGAGAGCATCGACATCAGCAGCCACGGTCATGTTCCTGGGCAACTCAAAAGACTGTGACCTGATTGGATGGTACTATCTTGTGGAGCTGTGACAGGGATGAGCACTGTATGGGCCATGTTTGATTGTGTGGCTGATATAAAGGTAGCATACCAAGCTAAGTATGAGTGAGCCAATTCACTTAGTAGAGTTGTGCTGTGGGCACAACTCCAGTAGTGGCATCCACAAAGCAAGAGGTTCACCGATAATTATCCATTCTCCGCTCAGTGTGATGGAAGATCTCATCTGGTCAGCACTCCCCAGTCCACTACAGGCTGCAGCCACTGGTAATGGGTGCCAATCTGTTGCCTTGCCTCAGCCAGGAATTGTCACCTGAGGAAGGAGGCAGATCGCCTCTGAAACGCACAGTAATTTAGCTAAACTGATGATTACACATTGGAGTGGAGTTGTGCAGTGGTGCTCAGATTCTGGTTGGAAATTGCCTGTGCCTGTGCACTAGGGAACTAGTCTGATTGCTGGATGTGGAGTCAGGAAGGAAATTTGTACCCCATTTTTCACCATTGGAACTTGTTTGCCACATTGGGGCTTTCTTGCCTTCCTCTGGATCAACATGTTAGGCTACGGGTTGAACTAGATGGACTTAGAGTCTCCCTTCAACCTTAAAAACTATGATACTATGATACTGTTAACCACACAATTTTTTTATTTCTTGGTTCCTTTATGTTGTATTTCAAATAAAGGTTTTTCAGTTTTTGTTTGGTTTTTTTTTTTTACTTCCAGGGTTAGTAGACACCTCTCCGTTACTAACCTAGAGCTTGATGGCAACTGTAATTTTTTTTTTTTTTTTTTTACAAATCACAGCTATAATCAACCCCATATATTACCATCAGGGCAATCGGAATGAGTCTGGTAATGCCTAATGGATGTGCCAATTCTGGGGCAGCTGCAAGTTGGTATTTTTAGGCTGGGATGGGCCAATAACTAAAGGAGGGGGGGAACAGGGATAGAAAAACAAACAGGGAGCAGGAGAGGAAGACCAGAAGGTAAGACAAAAAATGAGGGGACCTAACTCAGGGAGGTCGGACAGAACGCGGGGAACTGAAGTCAGGGAGGTTGGGCAGGACAGTGAAGACAGAGGTCAGAAAGGTCAGACGAGGTAGCGGGCAGAATCAAGAACACTTACAGGGACCAGGCACACATGCTGCAGAGCATAGCTATAACTTGTGCTGCACCAATGGAGGAGACATCCTGATAAAGAGGCATGATCCCAGGAATGATGCATGGCAGGATAGGCTCCACTCACCAGCTGAGCATCGGGCAACAGGGATTACAGGACCAGGTGACAAATACAACTCGGCAAATACAGCAGAGTCCACTCCAAACTGATTCATGACACTCCCCCTCTATAGGTTATCACTAGAGATGAGCGAACCGGTCCCGGTTCGGCTCGAGGTCGGTTCGCCGAATGGAGGTCCCGTTCCAGTTCGGCTCGTCGAACGTTCGACGAACCGAACTCGAGCCAATAGGAAACAATGGCAGGCAATCACAAACACAGAAAAACACCTAGAAAACACCCTCAAAGGTGTCCAAAAGGTGACAAACAACTCACAACACATGGGAAAGTGACAAGGACATATACTCATGCGAAAACAAAAGAGCTGGACAAGGAAAAAGAGGAGGACACACAGATATATGAGTATATGCAAGGAAACATCGATTCCATTAATGTGCAACTTGAGCCCTGCTCATTTTAGGCTTCCAATCTGGATAAATTGCCTGAGCTCGCCACGTACGCCTTGGGGATCTTGTCGTGTCCTGCAGCCAGCGTTCTCTCGGAACCTGTCTTCAGTGCTGCTGGGGGTCTGCTGGCAGATAAGCACACGTGTCTGTCCACTGACAATGTGGACATGGCTCTCAGAGGACTTTTCTTCCCCTGGGTCAGCCAGGGGAGGCGAAAGGCACGCGTATTTTTGAGAGTGCTTCATGCAAAGCATCTTTTTCATTTTGAAAAGGGGCATCAACTGATGTCAGTCAAGAGGGGTGTGTGTGGCCCAGTTAGTGGAAACGAGGGAGACTGTGGTTGGAGTCCCCTCGCTGTGTCTCTAAAAGAACCAAGATGAACAAGTCATGGCTCTCAGAGGACTTTTCTTCCCCTGGGTCAGCCAGGGGACGGGAAAGGCACGCGTATTTTTGAGAGTGCTTCATGCAAAGCATCTTTTTCTTTTTCAAAAGGGGGCTCAACCGATGCCAGTCAAGTGGGGTGTGTGTGGCCCAGTTAGTGGAAACGAGGGAGACTGTGGTTGGAGTCCCCTCGCTGTGTCTCTAAAAGAACCAAGATGAACAAGTCATGGCTCTCAGAGGACTTTTCTTCCCCTGGGTCAGCCAGGGGACGGGAAAGGCACGCGTATTTTTGAGAGTGCTTCATGCAAAGCATCTTTTTCTTTTTCAAAAGGGGGCTCAACCGATGCCAGTCAAGTGGGGTGTGTGTGGCCCAGTTAGTGGAAACGAGGGAGACTGTGGTTGGAGTCCCCTCGCTGTGTCTCTAAAAGAACCAAGATGAACAAGTCATGGCTCTCAGAGGACTTTTCTTCCCCTGGGTCAGCCAGGGGGCGGGAAAGGCACGCGTATTTTTGAGAGTGCTTCATGCAAAGCATCTTTTTCTTTTTCAAAAGGGGGCTCAACCGATGCCAGTCAAGTGGGGTGTGTGTGGCCCAGTTAGTGGAAACGAGGGAGACTGTGGTTGGAGTCCCCTCGCTGTGTCTCTAAAAGAACCAAGATGAACAAGTCATGGCTCTCAGAGGACTTTTCTTCCCCTGGGTCAGCCAGGGGACGCGAAAGGCACGCGTATTTTTGAGAGTGCTTCATGCAAAGCATCTTTTTCTTTTTCAAAAGGGGGCTCAACCGATGCCAGTCAAGTGGGGTGTGTGTGGCCCAGTTAGTGGAAACGAGGGAGACTGTGGTTGGAGTCCCCTCGCTGTGTCTCTAAAAGAACCAAGATGAACAAGTCATGGCTCTCAGAGGACTTTTCTTCCCCTGGGTCAGCCAGGGGACGGGAAAGGCACGCGTATTTTTGAGAGTGCTTCATGCAAAGCATCTTTTTCTTTTTCAAAAGGGGGCTCAACCGATGCCAGTCAAGTGGGGTGTGTGTGGCCCAGTTAGTGGAAACGAGGGAGACTGTGGTTGGAGTCCCCTCACTGTGTCTCTAAAAGAACCAAGATGAACAAGTCATGGCTCTCAGAGGACTTTTCTTCCCCTGGGTCAGCCAGGGGACGCGAAAGGCACGCGTATTTTTGAGAGTGCTTCATGCAAAGCATCTTTTTCTTTTTCAAAAGGGGGCTCAACCGATGCCAGTCAAGTGGGGTGTGTGTGGCCCAGTTAGTGGAAACGAGGGAGACTGTGGTTGGAGTCCCCTCGCTGTGTTTTACATGCTTTTAGAAGGCCATGACATGGCTTGGAGGTTGACTTTCATCATCTGCAAACTGTTGGCTACCAAAATGCTGCCTTTCCAACAACTGTGGTTATAGACAATGAGGAACATACTGATGAAGATGAGACGCAGATACCCGATTGGGATGACAACTTAAATATTCGGTCAGGGCAAGAAGAGGCTCGGTCTGAGGGGGAGGGGACTGCAAACACAACAATTGATGATGAAGTTCTAGATCCCACCTACTGTCAACCCACAGTCAGACACTCGAGGAGGTCAACAGAGGCGGTGGAGGAGGATGCAACCGACGTCGAAGTAACCTTGCGCCTTCCTGGACACAGTCGGAGCACTGGTAGCACGTCTACAACTGCATCCTCAGCCACCACTCTGCCTCTGAGCATTATTCGGGGTGGATCAACAGGTCGCATGGCCTCTAAGCCTTGCCTAGCCTGGTCCTTTTTTGACATAAAAAAAGATCGCCCACATTATGTGATCTGTAACATTTGGCATGGTTATCTTAGTAGAGGTCAAAACCTCAGCAGTTTGACAACTTCTTCCATGAATCGTCACATGAATAAATATCATATGGCCTGGTGGGAAGCTCACCGTGCTGCAATGCGGCCTAGCGGAGCCAACCATCCACCGCCTGCCCCTTCCAGTGCATCCGCGCGCTCGTCATCTTCTTGGACTGTGGGGACAGCTGTCACACCTGTTTTTCCACCCACAACTTCCACCGCTGTAACCACAACAGGCAGTTTGCTTGGTAGGTCGTCAGTTGGTTTGGAAGGGGAAACAAGTACGTGTGTACAGCTCTCTCAGACATCGATAGCACCAACGTTGGATGAAGGCAACATCATGTCTCCGCCTGCACTTTCCTCACAAACCTGCATTTTTCCAGGGACACCCTACTCAACACCGTCTACACACAGCAGCCAGATCTCTGTCCCTCAGATGTGGACAAATAAAAGGCCACTTCCTGCGACCCATGACAAAGCTAAGAGGTTGACTCTATCCCTCTGTAAGCTGTTGGCTACCGAAATGCTGCCTTTCCGCCTAGTGAACACACAGGATTTTAGAGACCTTATGTCTGTCGCTGTGCCCCAGTACCAGATGCCTAGTCGCCACTACTTCTCTAAGAAAGGTGTGCCCGCGCTACACCAGCATGTCACACACAACATCACCGCTTCCTTGAGAAACTCTGTGTGTGAACGGGTGCATTTCACCACCGATACTTGGACCAGTAAGCATGGACAGGGACGTTACATGTCGCTGACTGGCCACTGGGTAACTATGGTGATAGATGGTGAAGGGTCTGCTGCACAAGTCTTGCCGTCCCCACGACTTGTGTGTCAATCCTCTGTCTGTCCAAGTTCCGCCACTGCTTCTGCATCCTCCACCTCATCTGGGTCCTCCACCTCCGCCCCAAGCCTGCCTGGTCAGGCCACCAGCGTTCTCACTGCGCAGAAGGAATCACGCACCCCTCATTACTATGCTGGCAGCAGAGCGCAACGGCATCAGGCGGTCTTTAGCTTGACATGTCTTGGGAATAAGAGTCACACAGCTGAGGAGTTGTGGTCAGCTCTGCGGTCCGAGTTTAATAAATGGTTGTCTCCACTCAACCTGCAGCCTGGTAAGGCCGTGTGCGACAATGCTGCAAACCTGGGTGAGGCCCTTGGCCTGGGCAAGGTGACACACGTACCTTGTATGGCTCACGTGTTGAACCTTGTCGTCCAGCAATTTTTAACACACTATCCCGGCCTAGATGGCCTTCTGAACAGGGCACGAAAACTGTCTGCTCACTTCCGCCGTTCAAGCGCCGCAGCTGAGCGACTTGCATCGCTCCAGAAGTCTTTCGGCCTGCCGGTTCATCGCCTGAAATGCGATGTGGCGACACGCTGGAATTCAACTCTCCACATGTTACAGCGACTGTGGCAGCACCGCCGAGCCCTGGTGCAATACGTCATGACGTATAGCCTGTGCCAACGAGATGCAGAGGTGGGGCAGATCACCCTGATGGAGTGGTCTCAGATCAAGGACCTATGCACCCTTCTGCACAGTTTCGACATGGCGACGAATATGTTTAGCGCTGACAATGCCATTATCAGCATGACAATTCCAGTCATTTACATGCTGGAGCACACGCTAAACACTATTCGGAGTCAGGGGGTGGGACAACAGGAAGGGGAGGAACTACAGGAGGATTCATATGCGCAAGAGACAACAACATCACCAAGGTCCAGACGTTCATCATCACCAACGCAGCAGGCATGGGACCATGGGGAACAGGGATCGACAAGGGCGCATAGTAGCAGGCGAAATGTTGAGGAAGGTGCAGGAGGACATGAAGATATGGAGGACGAACTGTCCATGGACATGGAAGACTCAGCAGATGAGGGGGACCTTGGTCAAATTTCAGTTGAAAGAGGTTGGGGGGAGATGTCAGAGGAAGAAAGAACGGTTAGCACCTCTATGCCACAAACACAGCGTGGACTTGGTCCGCATGGCTGCGCAAGACACATGAGTGCCTTCTTGTTGCACTACCTCCAACATGACCCTCGTATTGTCAAAATTAGAAGTGATGATGACTACTGGCTTGCCACACTATTAGATCCCCGGTACAAGTCCAAATTTTGTGACATAATTCCAGCCATAGAAAGGGACGCACTTATGCAGGAGTATCAGCAGAAGCTGTTACTCGATCTTAGATCCGCTTTTCCACCAAACAACCGTGCAGGTGCAGGGAGGGAATCTCCCAGTTGTAACTTGACAAACATGGGACGGTCTCGTCATCTTCAACAGTCTACACGTACCAGTAGGACCGTATCTGGTGCTGGTAACAGCAATTTAATGGAATCTTTTCATAATTTTTTTAGACCCTCCTTTGCAAGGCCACCAGAGACAACTAGTCTGACACATAGTCAACGGCTGGAGAGGATGATACAGGAGTATCTACAAATGAACATCGATGCCATGACTTTGCAAATAGAGCCTTGCTCATTTTGGGCTTCAAATCTAGAAAAATGGCCAGAGCTATCCAGTTACGCCTTGGAAATTTTGTCGTGTCCAGCTGCCAGCGTTGTCTCTGAACGTGTCTTCAGTGCTGCTGGGTGTGTGCTGACAGATAAGCGCACGCGTCTGTCCAGTGACAATGTGGACAGACTGACGTTCATCAAAATTAACAAGTCATGGATCCAGAAGGAATTTACAACCCCTGTGTCATCCTGGGGAGAGTAAATGCTTGTGGATTTGGAATGTGCTTGATGCAAATCTAGCTGTGAAGTGTACAACTATGGCACAACTGCTGCCACTGAATGGGTGGGTGTGTGTGGGGCACAATTTGTGGAAAAAAGGGAGGCTCTGCTTGGAGTAACCCTTGCTTACATTGTTTTTAAAAGGAGCCAAGATGACCAAGTCATGGTTCAGCAAAGACTTTATCTACCTACCCCGGTGTCATGCTGGGGACGGTTAATTATGGCGTATTTTTGAATGTGCTTGATGCAAATCAAAACATCCTGTTTGCAACTAGGGCACAAGTGCTGCCACTGATGGGGTGTCTGTGTGCCCAATTTTTGGAAAAAAGGTAGACTCCGCTTGGAGTAACCCTTGCTTGCTGTGTTTTTTAAAAATGATAGAAGATGAACAGATCTGAAGGCAAGATGAAGGCAACATCATGTCTCCGCCTGCACTTTCCTCACAAACCTGCATTTTTCCAGGGACACCCTACTCAACACCGTCTACAGACAGCAGCCAGATCTCTGTCCCTCAGATGTGGTCAAATAAAAGGCCACTTACTGCGACCCATGACAAAGCTAAGTGGTTGACTCTATCCCTCTGTAAGCTGTTGGCTACCGAAATGCTGCCTTTACGCGTAGTGGACACACAGGATTTTACAGACCTTATGTCTGTCGCTGTGCCCCAGTACCAGATGCCCAATCACCACTGCTTCTCCAAGAAAAGCATGCCCGCGCTACACCAGCATGTCGCACACAACATCACCACTTCCTTGAGAAAATCTGTGTGCGACAGGGTGCATTTCAACACAGATACTTGGACCAGTAAGCATAGACAGGGTCATTACATGTCACTGACTGGGCACTGGCAAACTATGGTGAGAGATGGAGAAGGGTCTGCTGTACAAGTCTTGCCGTCCCCACGAGTTGTTTCAATCCTTCTTCTGTATGTAGAAGTTAATACACTGCTTCTGCCTCTTCAGCCTCGTGTGGGTCCTCCAGCTTGGCGCAAACCCTGTGTGGTCAGGCCACCCTTCCTTGCAACTGCGCACAAGGACTACCACACACCTCCTTACTATGCTGGCAGCAGAGCTCAATGCCATCAGGCGGTCAAAGTTTTACTTTGAAATGTATGGGAAATGTGAGTCACACCGCTATTACAGAGAATAGTAGTCAGGCAGAGTCAAAACATTAATTGAGGAACAGGAACAGAATGGGACGGCCAGGACTTAATCAGAAAACAAGCAGAGTTGAAATGCGTATCGGCCAACAAGGTACATAAACAGCAAGCAGGAAAAGTAGTCAGGTAACAAGCACACAAAATCATAAAACTGAACTGGGGGTAAAATTAACCAGAGGTTCATAGCTATGTCTGGCAGTGGTCTGCAGACAGGATGGGCATAAAAAAGGGTGTGGTGTCTTCCCATTGGTTGTAGCTGAATGATGGTATTTCATCTGTGAGATATCCACCAGCTACATTCAGCCAGAGATTCTGCATCTGTCAAGGTAATGCAGCCCAGTGGGTGAGCATAACCTGCGTCCACCTGCGCCGCTGGCATCGACTACTCTCCCATCATCAGCACTATTCATGAAAGGAACACGTTGTCACCTGGCGACCGGAGTACAAATTGACGGAGCGGACTCCGTTCGTGACTTAACAGCCGTGTGCGGCAATGATGCAAACCTGGCTGCGGGCCATCCTCAGGGCAATGTGACACACGTGCCTTTTATGGCTCACGTGTTGAACCGAATTCTCCAGCAATTTTTAAAACACCATCACGGCCTACATGGCCTTGTGCAGCGGGCACGCTCGCTATGTGCTCACTTCCATCGTGCGCACACAGCAGCTCAACAACTTTCATCACTCCGGAAGTCTTAGGGTCTGGCAGTTAAACGCCGGAAATGCTATGTTCCGACACGCAGGAAATGGAATCTGCACATGTTGCAGCGTGTGTGGCAGCACCGCAGAGCCCTGCTGAAATACGGTATGACATATAGCCTGGGATAACTTGATCAAGAGGTGGTGCAGATCACGCTGCTGGAGTGGTGTCAGATCAAGGACCTATGCACCCTGCTACACAGTTCACAAATGTCGACGAAGATGTTTAGCACTGGCAATGTCATTCTCAGCGTGACAATTCTGGTCATCTACATGATGGAGCACACTGTAATTATTATTCGGAGTCAGGTGTAGGGACAAGAGGAAGGGGAGGAAGTACAGGAGGAGTCATATGCGGAAGGGATAACAAGATCTACGAGGTCCAGATGGTCAGCGGCACCTATGCGGCAGTCATGGTGAGGGAGAGGGATTAACAAGGGCGCATAGTATCAGCAAAAAGTGTTGATGAAAGTGCAGGAGCCCATGAAGAAATGGAGGACGAACTGGCGATGGGCATGGAAGACTCAGCAGATGAGTGAGAGCTTGCTCACATTTCGGTTGTGCGAGGTTGGGGGGAGAGGGCAGAGGAAGGAGGCACGATTCTCACCTCTCTGCCACCAACACACCAAGGACTTGGTCCTCCTGGATGCACAAGACACATGAGCGCCTTCTTGCTGCACTACCTACATGACCCTCGGATTGTATGAATTTGAAGTAATCCTGAATACTGGGTTGCCACACTGTTAGATCCCCGGTACAAGACAAAATTTGGCGAACTAATTCCTGCCATAGAAATGGACGCACGTATACAGGAGTATCTGCAGAATGTGGTACGCAATCTTAGATCTACTTTTCCACTAAACACCAGTGCTGCACAGAGTGAATCTCAACGCTTTGTCATGGATAGGAGGAAATGGTCTTTTACTTGTCCACATCGGAGGGACCGAGGGATGGCTGCTGTGCTGAGATGGCGTTGAGTACGGTGTCCCTGCACAGTTGCACTTTTGGTCATATCCCAAAATGAGTTGAAAAAGGACAGATGCTGTTGGAAAGGGGAACAGGTGTGTTGGAAAGGGGAAAAAAGTTTTGGTCCGTGGATTTGGTGGTTAAGCAACTGTAACATTTGCTGAAGAAACACCATCTGTTACAGTGGGACTGGCAGATTTACGATATAACGAAAATTAATAAGAAAAGAAAGAGAAAGGTATATATCCCCATCAGCAGTCAGTGTCCACCGTGCTCCCAGTTGGAAAAGGAGAGGTTGGCAACTTGAAGGTTTGGTGGAGGATACAGAGCTGTGTGGCTATGAAACTAATAGTAGCCTGAACCGAGTTAGACGCCATTCGGATCTGGAGACTGTGAGCCCTGTTAGCGTCACAGGGTCCACATGCCCACCCAGCCCAGGAACTCCCTGTTAACAACACAGGGGCCATTGAGTACACTGACCGTGTGCGTAGGGGCCACACCTGTGGACAGCAGGCGCATCAGCAGCAGCAGGCCTGTTAATGCCACTGGGCTGCACAAGCAGGACTGGTAGGACAGGAGCTGGTCTTAACCGTTCTGCGTTACCAACTGTGGTGGTGGCCTGCATCCACCACCCTATCCCTGCCTACCTCTGGCCTAAAGCCGCAATGGGTTCAACACATGGAGGTGTGCTCTTTCGGAGCATAATAGAAGACTGCGCACCTCCTTGTTGGCTCCAGCCCCTTTTATAACCTGGGTCCGCCCCAAACCAGGGTGAACCACAATGCACCTCCTGGAGACAAAAGTAGAGTGACACGTCATGAGTGGCATAACTAGCGTCCTATTTGGAAACGCAACTTCAATGATGACCTCATGGCTGCCATGACCCAAACACCTCACCAGTCATCGTCTGACCATCATTAATGCGGTGACAAGTCATAGGTGTGGGCCTCTGCAAGCCATTTGGGAGGACACCTGATGCCCTGTGGTCTATATGGGACCCCCACATCAGGGCCAGGGCCAAAGAGTTCATTACCGGACCTAGTCTCTGATGCAGGAAGTGCCTGAGCATGCTCAGTAGCATGAAATACAGTCTCTGAAAAAAGACTATCAGCTTTAGCATGGTGTCTAGGCACAAAACAGGACTTAGACCCGGCACGGAATGCAAGTACCTGTGCAAAGAGGCTTTTCGCACTAAGTGTGGGAGCATGCGCTGTATCCCGAAAAGAAGACTTAGCGTCAGGAATAACACAGTCAGGCTGAGCATACTCACTACGCGAAACACTGTAATTATGCTGCAGCTGGGGTACATCGGCACACGCATGCGCACTAGCTGCCTCTCCACACTTAGACGTGGAGGGGAAATTGGTCTTGGAGATGCTGTCTATGAACAGAAGGAAAAGCTAAAGGAAGCCTGACTTTCTATCCCTCCGAATTATGAAATGCAGCAATGAATTCCATGAGTTTGCTATAACATTAGCGTAGCAAAATGTGCATGAGGGTGTGATGTAGAGGTGCTAGAAATAGCTTGGCACCAGTGGGGCACTAATGGAATACAACAGCCAGTTCTATGATGCCACAAAATGGCAGTATTTTGTGCTATCATTATAGCTTATTAAAAACAGAGCAGGAGGTTGTCATGCAGAGGTGCTGCACATAGATTTGCAGTAGTGTGAATAGACAAAAGTACAATAGCCACGTTTAGGATGCCACTAGGTACACTGAGTGTTTGCCAGTATAATGGCTGAGTTTAAAAAAGTTTGAGTGTGCAATGCAGGCAGACGTGCTGCAAATATCGTTACAATAGTGTGAATAGACAAAAGTACAATAGCCACGTTTAGGATGCCACTAGGTACACTGAGTGTTTGCTAGTATAATGGCTGAGTTTAAAAAAGTTTGAGTGTGCAATGCAGGCAGACGTGCTGCAAATATCGTTACAATAGTGTGAATAGACAAAAGTACAATAGCCACGTTTAGGATGCCACTAGGTACACTGAGTGTTTGCTAGTATAATGGCTGAGTTTAAAAAAGTTTGAGTGTGCAATGCAGGCAGACGTGCTGCAAATATGTTTACAATAGTGTGAATAGACAAAAGTACAATAGCCACGTTTAGGATGCCAATAGGTACACTGAGTGTTTGCTAGTATAATGGCTGAGTTTAAAAAAGTTTGAGTGTGCAATGCAGGCAGACGTGCTGCAAATATGTTTACAATAGTGTGAATAGACAAAAGTACAATAGCCACGTTTAGGATGCCACTAGGTACACTGAGTGTTTGCTAGTATAATGGCTTAGTTTAAAAAAGTTGGAGTCTGCAATGCAGGCAGACGTGCTCTGCAAATGTCTTTGCACTAGTGGGACTATAGCAAAGTCCAATAGCCACGTTTAGGATGCCACTAGGTACACTGAGTGTTTGCTAGTATAATGGCTTAGTTATAATGAGTTGGAGTGTGCAGAGGACAAGAGGGTACAGTGGCAGGATTGTGGTGCTCTGGGTAGAGGAATGGAAGCCTGCCTTTTTATTCCCTCCTAATGGTGAAATGCAGGGAGGAAATCCCTGACCTTGGCTACACAGACGCTGTTGCTGTTTGCAGGACCTGTCACCTATGGCTCTCTGACCCTGCCGGTTTGAGCCCTTAAAAGGACTGCTATAAAGTGCTCTCCCTAAGCTGTCTAACGCTGTGTATGCAGCGCATACAGCTGTATCGGCAATAGGACTCAGGAGGACGGAGCTGCGACAGTGATGTCTGACACCAAAGACGCAGAAGGCAGATAATGGCGTCCTGGAAGAAAATGTCCGGTTTTATAATGCAGGGACATGTGACATGGACATCCTATCACACATGCCGTTGCTTCTCTGGCTCAAAGTCCACTTAGCTGTGTGTGTGTCTGGGATTGGCTGACATGCTGGCCCGCCCCACAAGACGCGCGCGCTTAGGGAAGGAAGACAAGAAAAAAAAAAAAAAATGGCGATCGCCATTATAGAAACAGCAGTGATCTGAAGGCGCTGTTCACGCACACTATACACTGAAATGTCATAATAGTGTGATTCACAGAGTGACTTACACTATTACAGCGGAAACCAAGCTATGATTTAGCTGGTTTTTTGCTGCTAGAACCGTTCTCGAACGTTTCTAGAACTATCGAGCTTTTGCAAAAAGCTCGAGTTCTAGTTCGATCTAGAACAGGCCCCAAAATCACTCGAGCCTAGAACTGGAGAACCACGAACAACGAACCGCGCTCAACTCTAGTTATCACCCTATTGCGTGTTCGGTTCCTCACGTCTAGATTTCTTCATATTTGCACAATTTACAGACCTTTCTTCTTTTATAAACAGTACAATGCCATTATAGATGAAGAGAAGCAACTCTTACTTTATATTATTTATTACGGTAACTGATATAACCAATACATTTCTATAGAAAAGCCTATGTAAGCTTTAGGAAGGGATCAATGTTGTACCTAAAGGGTAGAGAAAATTCTAAGAAGAGTGTACAGATGTATCTGCATTTCCAGATACAATCTCCAGACATTGTTTACAACCTTCCAGCAGGAGAATGGCCTATTATGAGCTGCAGAACAATGAGCAGCAGACTCCCCTCCCCGTTCCGTAGAGCCGGGACAATGTGTTCATCCATGTTGCTGCCTCAAAGCTTTTTCTAAAATACATGGCCCTTTTGAAAGCTTCCTCAGAGGAAGGTGCTCCCTAATGGCTCGTGGGCTATAAGGAAGAGTGGCAGCAAGGCAACAAAGCACCCCTTATAATGATGAGGAACATAATAGGTTCCGAGGAGCAGAGAATGAAATGTAAAATTAGCCATTAATCTCCGAATACCCCATGCCCAGGGCTGCAGTTGAGACATAGTTCAGCGGGAGCCACAAGTCAGAGCTGGATAATTGTGGTAATAAAACCAGCCAAGGCAGCAGCAGTCGTTCATGATATTGCCGCTTTTCTAACATGGCATCTCTTGCTGTGCTGAAGAACCCAGTGCAGTAAAACCCAGTGATCACAATAATGGCACTGCCAATGTTTCCTTGTCGATTATGGAACGACAGCTGGCGGTTGTTACTAATTCTCAGGACTTCTTTTTTTATTCCATCCCCCTCTCTGCCATTCCGGAAACCTAATAACGAGCAAAAGTGTCTTTGACACCCGAGAACGGAGAAATTAATTTAGCTCCACTCATTCTTTTTTGGCTTTATTTATTTTCCAAGCTCCTTCATTTCCCTAGGGGTAAAGGGATCTGATTAAAACAAGTTGTAAATGAGGATGGGAGCATCTGTAGATTTCATTTTAAGGCCACATAATACTTTGGATCACTCCATCATGCTTACGTTTTATTACAAGACTTTTTGTATAGCCATTTTCCGCCTTCCAGCTCTCCAGTTCGTCTTCCCCCGGGGAGGTATCTGATGCTTCTCCAATACCGTAGAGACGGAAATAGCTGGTGAGGCAGACACACTTATTACGAGGACGGTATCGGGTTCATATCCACTTATTATTACTTAAACTTGATGAGGGAATATACCTCTTGACCAAGGCACTTAAGACAACAAAGTGGAATGTACAAGGATGGTGACAGTGGAAAGAACAAGTATCATGATAATCTGATTAAGGTCTATGCACACGCGCAAATGTGGAAGTTATGGGCAACATTATGTTCTCGTCTTTGACTGTAAAATGAAAAATTACCAGAATAATGAGAAACTAATGTGTGCATTATCGTCGAAGGAGCAACTGAAAAGCACATTATGTGCACAAAGTACAGGACATGCAAATGAAGATCCAATGATATGTTTATGCTATGGTGAAATATGTAGGAGATTTTGTTTGTTGTGCTCCAGTTAATATATGGCACATTAATAATTTACACTCTCAGATTTGAGCTTTCTCTAAGTTAAAGGGGTTGTCCAGGTTTAACATGAAACTCTATGTGGTTGCAGACTTGTGAGTCCTCACAGTGTGCACAATGCGCACTGTCAGGATTCTCTAATGCAGCAAGACCTGGCAGTCATGTGACCACAAGTAGGTTATTCTGAGGAAGAACTAACTATATGGCCGGGGTCACGAGAGAATCGAATCGATAATGTTAATAACACTCCGATCAAACTCTGATCCAAGTGTGATCACAGTGTCAGCTTAGTGTGATCAATCATAGCAAAGGGGATGAGAAGATGGGGAACAAAATTGGATACCATCTGAATGTAGTCCAATAATTTACAAGCCCCCATAGAGTTAAATGGACAAGCGTCATCCGATTTGCGCTGGCACTTTCAACATGCTGGGCTTTTCTAATGTCGATCGGAATGAAAAAAAAAAGCGCTATTCGGCACTGTCCCATAGTAAAACATTGGTTCTAGTGTTATCCAGTAAACGATCGGATAGCACACATCCGTGTTGTTCAGTGAAGTGAGAGGGCCTTATCTGGCAGCTACAAGCCGTAAGCTGAAAGCTTTAATAGAGTGTGGTGCTGTCCAACTGCCTGAAGCAGGGAGTATATTATTCCACATAACCATACTTCCAGATTGGACATCACTACATGGCCCACTCAACCTAATCTCAGATGCTGGTCAAAGCTTGCGCTACCCAGAGTTTTTGTTTTTTGTTACCCAAGATCTAGTGCTTAATGGCTCAATTACTGTCACCTAATGCATAGATTTTGTAACCTTTGCTTATCTTTAGGCTAAGAAAAAGTTACCCAAATACTTAGTGACTTAAAGCACCAGCGGATTTGTTCTTCTATAACACTGCCTTTGGCTTAAAATGTCCCAAAATGTGTGCAGTGAGATAATCATTTACACATGCTTTTGTGTTACTCTGCCTGGAGTCGTTTAAAGGTAGGGTCTCGCGGGTTTTTATTTTTGTATTAATAATAGTGATTATGAAATCAAGTATTTTTAATGCAAAATTAAACTCACTGTTTATTTAGTTTTTATTTACCGTATTTTTTGCTTTATAAAATGCACCTGATTATAAGACGCACCCCCAAATTTGGTGAAGGAATAGAGAATTTTTTAATAAATGGGGTCCGTCTTATAGTGCCAGTGTCCGTCTAACAAATCATGTAGGGTATATGTCCCTCATAGCCCTCCCATCCTAAAATTAGCCCCCTTAATCTGGATATGGCCACCTTATATTGAATATAGCCCCCTTGTAATGGCACACGTCCCCCAGTGATGCCACATGTCCCCTATGGCTGGCACACATTTTCTATGGCTGGCACATGTCCCTTATGGCTGGCACACGGCCCCTGTGGCTGGCCCACGGCCCACTGTGGCTGGCCCACGGCCCACTGTGGATGCACATGGCCCCCTGTGGCTGGCACACGGCCCACTGTGGCTGCACACGGCCCCCTGTGGCTGCACATGGCCCCCTGTGGATGCACATGGCCCCCTGTGGATGCACATGGCACCCTGTGGATGCACATGGCCCCCTGTGGCTGGCCCACGGCCCACTGTGGCTGGCACAGGGCCCCCTGTGGATGCACATGGCCCCCTGTGGCTGGCACACAGCACCCTGTGTTAGATATCGCCCCCATGCTGCTGCTTTCCTTACCTTCTCCAGCACTGTCCTGTCTTGTGACTCCCTCCTTGGGGTTGAGCTCCGGCCTCCTGCATTTCCTGGTTCTTGGCTGGTCATGTGATTGGCACAGCAGAGTAATATCATCTCTGCGTGCATGATCACAGCAGCAGGAGGGAGACCGGGAAGACATACTGGAGGGGGTAAGTAAAGAGTGTTTTATTTTACTATGGGCAGCAGTATGGGGGCCATACCTAACACAGGGGGGATCATGTGCGATCAAAGGAGGGCGCAGGCAGATATCATACGCCGCTGCCCCAGCCCATCGCCGCGGTGAGGTTTCAGCACCATGGTGATGGACAGCGGCTGTGCATATTATATGAGCGGGAGCAGAAGATCAAACGCTGCCGCCCGCAGCTATCACCAGCCCCCAGCAGAGCTCCAGAGCTGCCCCCCACCTCCCCTGGACTCTGTAGTGTACATATATATATATATACCCCCCATATATTTGGATTATAAGACTCACCCCCTACTTTCCCCCAAAATTTGGGGGAACAAAAGTGCGTCTTATAAAGCGAAAAATACGGTAATTCTAGTTTTACTGAAGGCACTGGGGGCTGCCATCATGGATTTGGTGTTGGTAACGACAGTTGCTCACCTTCTTTATGGCAGCCCCCTGGGCATAGAAGACCTTTGTCAGACTCCGACCCTACACTGTAACATAGAAAGGGCGTGTGCTGTGAAATGGATGAGCCTCCTGGGCTGTTCAGATCACAGCAGAAAGAGGAGATCGGCACCATCTTTGTGCAGCTCACTGCGTATGCTGTATGCTGCACTCTCCCCATCACCCGTTCGGCCTGTGTGAGTACTGGCGCCCCTCCCCCCGCCGCTGCTACTATCATCACTGACACCCCCCCACTCTCCCTCCCCGCGCTGCCACCGCTACCCCCCACACTCCTTGCCGCAGGCACTCTCATGCTGGGTGCTCAGTAACACACACAGTATATACACACAGTACACACAGTATATAGTATATTCACACACTGGATCCGCCGCCTTCATGCTGCTCGGTCACACACACAGTATTGTTATGATCTGGAACCATGGAAGATCACCATAGATCATTGGCAAAAAGGTGACAAGAGCATTGGCAACTAATCTGGCCGCCATCCCCTTGCTAACCATCAAAAATAGAAGTAAGTGAGGCGTGAACTAACATCCTATGCACCGCGAACCCAGCCAAAGAACTAGCTATCCTAAAGGAAGGAAGGAAGGCTGAATAACTCTCTGCCTCAGAAATAGACTGCAAAAGGTATAGCAAGCCCCCTGCATTCAAAGACTACGGTGATATAGGAAAATACAATTCACAGATGGATGATAGGATTAGCAAAGGTGAGGCCTCACTGACTAAATAGGAAAGGATAGGAAAGGGGCTGATGATGGCCAGAGAAAAACCCTACAAAAACCCAAATACTTGATAGTACAAAAGGTCCTCAGATCGCAAGATCTGCACTCCGTCCTATATCAGGCGCTCTTGTTAAACCAATGAACAGAAAACAGGAACAATTACAAATTCAAGAAGAAACAAACACATGGACTTATAGGAGCAAAACTCCAAACATAGCTGCAGGGAGCTTCCCAGCAAAGTAACAGAGATGGAAGATTCCTGCATGCAAATAAACTGAAAACAACCACAATAATGGACAACCCAGATAAGAACAAAAGAGTAAAAACAACAAGAAAGAACCAAGCACTTATCTGGGGTAGATGTGGTCAGGAGCAAGATGAAAAGCCTGGAGAGCTACAGGACAATGATAACCGGCTAAGCCTGCCACTAGGCCAAGGTTTAGATAGGCAGAGAGTTAGCAATGGAAACGCCCATTTCTCCAGCACACCTGGTCTCTGTCCAAATCATTTCTGGCCACAAGAGGGAGCCTCCCAGCAGCAAAAGCATAACTGACATTCACAACACAGTATACTAATCAGAAAAAAGACTGACTGGAACACCTATGTGTGTGAATTAGGTGCTAGCCTAAAAATACATGACTATAATACAGATAATAGGCTGCACATTAACCACTATAAAAATATAAACATGAAACATGGTAAAGCATTATTGGTATAGGGATACTATGAACAATGAAAACTACATTTAGCTATCTGGAAAAAAGGAAATACATGAAAAATGGTATTGCAAAACTGCTATGAATATTTGAAAATAGTAGAGATGTTTTGCAAATGTATTTATCAATGCAAATGAGCCCAAAACCAACAACAAGGTAATCTCTAATTTTTCGGGAACCTAAACTTAATGCCTCTATATATGATATTAAAAATCTGCAGGTATAGGCAGACATGCTCCTGTCTATATAGAATCATGAATAGAGTCTGGTAATAGGGCGGGGTTCTGGGTTCTCAGTCATAAGAAACTGCATGCTAATCAGAAAAAAGACGGAAACTGGGAGAAACTGGAGACCCAGGAGAAAAAGCCCTACAAAAAAAAAACATAAAACCCCTTGCTGATGTTGTCCTTAGTGGGATTTGAACCTAGGACCCCAGTGCTGCAAGACTGCAGTGCTAACCACTGAGCTACTGTGATGACACTATCCATATGGCTTTTATCAATAGTGAATGTTATAGGTTTGGCACCAGGGATGTAAAGTCACATCTCTGCATCTAAGCATGACTAGACAAAGAAAGTAAGATTACATCCGAAAAGTTATATTATAAACCACTAGTAGCTATCTCCAGTCTTGGTAAACAAAATCATTAAACCCAGTTTTGAGATGCAGTATGTCCCATTCTGTGATGTATTACATTTCATTGTGTTATTATATACTTTGTCAAAAGTCACATTGCTAATGTAGTTTATGATGCATGAGCCTAAACAATATAAAATTAAATTGAAAGTTGCAAATCTTCAGAAACATTCTTTGGAAGGCAATGTGCTAGATTAACCTCTGACAACTGAAGCAAAACCAAAGACTATTGTAGAGAACTGATCTAAACGGAAAAAGAAATACTGTTTTAACTCTAAATGCATTAGAGATAAGAAAGAAAGAAAAGAAAGAAAGAAAGAAAGAAAGAGAAAACGAACGAACACATGGAAATTCAGGTTCAACTGGACTATAGTTAAAAATTAGGTTTAAGACCTGACCTTGACTCCGAGGCCCATATGTCAATGGGGACCCAAACGTCTGTGCTTTAAAATGGTTGCGGTAAGAGTTAAGGGGCTGTAAAAGGAAGCAAAAGGGGCAATTGCCTTGCAAACATATGGATATGGAATAAATAAAAACAAAGTTAAGTGGGCTCCCACCTATATTTAATAACGAGGTAAAACAGACAGCTGCTGGCTGCAACCCTCATCAATCTGCTTTATCTTGGCTGGTTATCAAAAATAAAGGGGATCCCACTACATTTTTTAAATTATTTATTTATTAAAAAAAAACTACAAAAACTGAGTGGTGGTGTCTCTTAGGCGGGCTTTGCACGCTGCGACATCAGTAACAATGTGTTACCGACGCTGCTGCGATAGTCCCCGCCCCCGTCGCAGGTGCGATATCTTGTGATTGCTGCCGTAGCGAACATTATCGCTACGGCAGCTTCACACGCACTTACCTGCCCTGCGATGTCGCTCTGGCCGGCGACCCGCCTTCTTACTAAGGGGGCGGGTCGTGCGGCGTCATAGCGACGTCACACGGCAGGCAGCCAATAGAAGCGTAGGGGCGGAGATGAGCGGGACTTAATCATCCCGCCCACCTCCGTCTCTCCGCATAGCCGGCTGGGACGCAGGTAGATGTTCCTCGCTCCAGCGGCTTCACACACAGCAATGTGTGCTGCCTGCTGGAACGAGGAACAACATCGTAACATCGCAGCAGCGGATTATGGAAATGGCGGACCCTACACCGATCATACGATAATGACGCTTTTGCGCTCGTTAATTGTATGTAAAAGGCTTTACACACTATGATGTCGGGAGCGACGCCGGATGTGCGTCACTTTCGATTTGACTCCACCAACATCGCACCTGCGATATCGTAGTGTGGAAAGCCCGCCTTATATTTTTGATAATTAGACAAGGTAAAGCAGACAGCTGAAGCTGGTATTATCAGGGGGGAAAGGTCCATTGTTATTTGGCCCATCCCAACCTAAAAATAGTAGCCCACAGCTGACCCAGAAGTAGTGCATCCATTATATGCGCCAACAGCTGTGATGAGAGTTGTAGTCACCCAGCATCTGTGAATAGCTGTCCGTCACTACTCACAGTCACCGGAGTTGAAG